>NW_005842092.1:637713-682569 GCF_000455745.1 Alligator sinensis
AATAAACACATTGCCTGATGATTATGGTGAAAGAGAGGCTTTTTCTCCCCTTTCTTTCACCTTGCCATGGACTTAAAGTACAGTTTCATTCCAAATAAAAGAAATATTTACAGTGTCCAATATTACTTTACCCTTTTTCCAGCCAAGCCTGTATCTGCCCCTCAGTTTATTTTTCTTTTATTCTTTCATTTTCTATTTGTATTACTTTCATGAGCTTTAATCACCAGCAAAGCAAAAAACGGAAACTTCAATTCTTCTCAGATGTATTACAGTCTGCAGCTCTGGACTGTCTCTTTATATTATAATCCTTCACAGTCATATCCATAGATAGATTTTACTTTGGTTTCATTCTAGTCTTTTTTGTTATCCTCTCTTGAAATGTCTTACGTTTCAGTGTGCCAGGGAGGAGGCCTTTTCTTTTCAGATTGAGATAATGCGATTTAAGAAATCTGTTTCATTCCTTCACATCAAAGGATCTCCATTTCATTCAGCATATTTTGTACTCAACAAATCCCACTTCCTTTTGTTGGTAGGATATCTGCTTTATTTGTTAAAATAGAAATGTAATTGTACATTATATAGATCTTCAGTCCTTATAGTAGCATGACTTTTCATAACTCTTTTCCTGCCCTATAGAATTAACATGTTTTTCCCCCCTCCTCCCTTATTCTCTCTCAATTTCGTTCTTCCACTGTCAGGAGATTAATTCAAAACAAATGGATTCATAGGACTGTGACTCTGTAAAGATCTTAAACTGCTTTGACATCCATGAGGCACATTTAAAATCAATGTTTAGAACACTTGGAGATTGTGAAGATTATATTTATTTTGTAATCATTATATTTGTCCCCAATTTCACTTAGCCTTTGCAATGTTTATTGAATGTGAGTGTATTAAACGTATGCTAAAACTACTAGTCTTGGGATATTCCTTCATTGTATAGAATTAAAGGATAATACTCATACTTGTAAGTATACGAAGCAATAAACAGCTGTTGTTATTGATGGAATGCCGGATGAAAACTACAGCATTTCATAACATTAAAAAACTGTTTATTGCTTTATATATTCCAGTGCCATAAACATTATTGCTGCATGCATGGGGACAGTCAATGCTTCAAATATTTCAATAGGTTAAACGGTTCGTAGGAGAATGCACGTAAACAAATCATGTGGATCGAATGCATTTTCAATAATGTGTGTGTAAAATAAACAAGAGTTTAGGCAGCTTTAAAGAGTTTGTACAGAACCTAACAGTGGAGTTCTGGTCCATGGGGATGTAGGTAATACATCATCAGCTGACACACACACCCTTCATTGTATTAGTTTCAGTTTAGACAAGTGTTTAATAAACATGCACTAAATTATAGTATTAGCACTAGATGAACCTCAAAAGTTTCATGTTAGTTGGAATCTCATGTTAGTTGGTTACAAGAAATAATGGCCACAAGCTAGCAGAGAGCAGATTTAGACTAGACATTAGGAAGAACTTCTTCACAGTTCGAGTGGCCAGGGGCTGGAACGGGCTCCCAAGGGAGGTGGTGCTCTCCCCTACCCTGGGGGGCTTCAAGAGGAGGTTAGATAGGCATCTAGCTGGGGTCATCTAAACCCAGCGCTCTTTCCTGCCTATGCAGGGGGTCGGACTCGATGATCTATTGAGGTCTCTTCCGACCCTAACATCTATGAATCTATGAATCATACATTTACTCGAGTCTATTGAATTTAACTGCATTCTCATTTACTCCTCTCCTCTCTCCATCTTCATTCCTCCTCTTCCCTCCCCCCTCCATACTTATTGTTCTACCTTCCTTCAACTTGATTTTTTTTTTTGAAACACTATGCGTTAATAATACATTTTCCTTGATTTTCCTTATACTTTCACCCTTGAAAGGCCTCCTATCTGTGGTGATTTTGCTTCTGTACACATAGGGCCAGCTTTCTTGGAATGCTCTTACTTGATCAAAACATCTGGACTATGCAAGGGAAATTATGACCCAGATTAACTGTTTCTACTGATGCCCTCTCTGTAATAGAATCTCTCTGAAATTCTTTATTTCCTTTTCTTCCCAGGAAAAGTCTTTACCTGCTTATTTATAAATACAGTGTCACCTATCCTCCAGCAGGGACTACTATGGCTCTTGAACTCCAGATAGCTTCTTTTCACTTGAAGATAGCCTCTTTTCACTTCTGGTGGTGAAATCTATTTCCAAACAGCAGACTGTTTAGGTTCAGTAGTGATTTAGGCTGAGGTTTGACAAGTCACTGTGTCTTATGGTGCAGTTCATATAAAATAGTCATTTGATTTAAGTAGAGTGGATATATTGCACTCAATAAACATAATTTGACATGAGTGAGAAAGAAACAGCAAGACATTATTATGGTCAGCATAAAATTATTCAGTGGCATCCTCATGGTACCAGTCCCTTCACTGACTTCATTTGGAATATTCACATAGCCAAGACTTATTACCAAGGATAAGCAAGCAAGGACTGCAGGATTAGACCCTCAGCTATATCAAGTTGAATGCTCTATATACAATGATTAATTCTGTTGAATCACTGGTCATCTAGCTACTCTCCAAAGAAATTTCAGCAGAGATGTTGGACATACTCAAATCATCTTGCTGTGGCTTTTCTTCATAATTAATTGCCCTGTGACATTGTGTGTCATCTTGGGATTCTACCCTGACATCTAAGGTTGGCAGTCAATCAAACTTTTGCTCTGGTGATTGCCAGATGATAGATAACAAATGGAGTGAATTCCATTTCTGCCTCTCTCCCTTACTTTTATAGAGGACTTAGCCTACCAAAGGTATCTTAAAAAATCTTTCACTTATTTAAAACTTCATTTTCACAGGGTCTCCCCAATAAACTCTAATCAATCTGCTTTATTTATGACCTTGAGGATGATTTCTTTGCACTGGTGCTTACCTTTGTGCCTTTGACACTTATTTACTTAGAAATTATTTAACCCTGTTCTGGTTCAAGAGTTGTAATTTTGTTAGTTACATTATTATTCAATCAACATGCAAAGTATAATACTGGTAAAAGTTGCTATACTCTACACATAGCATGCCTGGCACAAAGGCAAGGACTTGAAAAGTTGAGCTATGTGAAATGATGTATCTGCTGTTCCTCTAGCCAGACTTTCACAACTTTAAATCAAGTCATAATATTGCTAAATATTATTACCATATTTCCTTGAATTCAAGATTACTTCAAATTTAAGATGACCCCCCCAATAATTGGATGTTATAATTTTACATACATATTATTATTGAAAGGTCATCTAATTATTGGAAGGTCATCTTAAATTCACCCCCCCCTCCACCACTCCAGAAGGGGGCAGGTATTGTGGGGGCAGGTGGCTGCCACTTGTCTCCCTTGCAGTCAACCTACCTGGTGGTGTCTGTTCCCTTGCCACCTGTGCCCCCTCAATGGGAGAAACATCTTCATCTTGGATTCAAGTGAATATGGTATTGATATCTGTGGCAGAAGTAGGACAGTAAGACACAAGTGAAAAATATAGTAAGAATGCAGATAGTAGGAATGAGCTTTGCCTTCTTGGTTATATTTACTTAACGTTTATACACTAGCAAGTGTATGTAACTCAATACATGAGTGTTTGTAGTGATGTTCTCACTGTGTTAAGCATTCAATTTACAACCTGTTTTATTGATCACTTCATCTCAGGAGTCAGAGCTGATGCTACACTTTATTGGTGGGATTATGATTTCAGAAGATTGTTGGGAAATGGGATAACCTCTGCTTCACTTGTTTCCGGTTTTGTTTATAGCGCAGATGATAAGATATGACTGCCAATTCATTCCAGTTTGAATTTCCTCTGTCAGTGTAGATTTTATGCTGGATTTGTTTCTATGCCCAGTAACCTTCATAACATTTCTTGTTTCAATTTAGTCCCTACAGTAGTCTTGAAGTAGTGATTTATGAGACGTGGGCCTCTATCTTAGTTTTCCTTCCTATTCTGCCTTCTAAAAGTGTAGTCATTTTCCCTCTCAAATGCTGCAATCTCTCTGCCCTGAACTCGTAGCATCACATTGTACTTCCACCCAAACTACTGCCTTTCATCACAACCACTGGTGCTAAAGTCACCTTCCTCTCTTGGCGTTCAAAACACAGAATTCCTTTTAATTTCTTCTTTTCATTTGTCTCTCTTGAAGATTCCTTTGCTCATCTTCAGTCTGCTTTGGCCTCAGATTCAACATTTTCTTCCTTGCCTCTAAAGTCCTGAACACCTTGTCTATAACTTAGCCCTTACTTCTTTCAATCTATAATCCTGAGTTAGGGGCCTGGGAAAGAAATGCACCTCAGAAGTGGCTCCCAATTAATTCACAGTCTACCTAGATTTCATAGATTTCTAGAGTCAGAAGGGACCTGGTAGATCGTCGGGTCCAACCCCCTGCACCAGGAAGGAAAGAGCACCAGGGTTAGGTAACCCCAGCCAGATGCCTGTCTAATCTCCTCTTGAACACCTCTAGGGTTGGGGAAAGCAGCACCTCCCTTGGAAGCCCATTCCATATTTTGGCAACCCTTACCATGAAAAATTTCTTTCTTATGTCCAATCTAAATCTGTTCTCTTTCAGTTTGTGGCCATTATTTCTGGTAACCTTGAGGGGTGCCCTGGTAAACAGAGTGTCCCCTAGTCCCTGCTGACCCCCCCACCCCACCCCGATGAGTTTGTAGGCAGCCACAAGATCGCCTCTCAGCCTTCTTTTGCGGAGACTGAAGAGATTCAGATCCCTCAGTCTGTCTTCATAGGGTCTTACCTGCAGGCCCTCAACCATATGAGTAACACTCCTCTGGAGCCTCTCAAGGTTATCCATATCCTTCTTGAAGTGCGGCACCCAAAACTGGACACAGTACTCCATCTGTGGCCTCACCCATGCTACATAGAGGGGAATTATCACTTCCCTAGACTGGGGCAAACTAAGTTAGATCAGGCAGCCATTCTTAACATGATCTAACCTTCTCCTAACCCCAGCAAATGTCTGCACTTAGCATTAGTATCTGGGACAGGACAGCAGGATATTGTTCCTTGTTTTTTTGTTTGAAAGACTGTGTGCTATCTAGGAGCAAAGTCCACCTACAATTCCCAGCAGACTAGGCAATCTGCTTACATGGTGCCATCCAAACAACAAACAACTAAGAGGCCTCCGACTCCCCCTTTCTCCTCTGAATGCAGATGTAGTCCATATCTAATATTGTCCTTTTTGTTTGTCTTTGCTTGTGCAGCTTTGAAACCAGTACCCTGCCAACACCATCTATTTAGGTTTTTCCTCCATTAGTTGCTGGTGAGTGATGTGACAATATAGTTAACAACTCTTCTCTACTTACTTACTTAAGTATTCACGGATGTAAAATTTAAAGACAAAGGGGATGTTTACATGAAAAGATATAACTGTAAAAGGAGAGCTAGTATTTTAATGTATTTTATGCTGCTGTTTTGCAAATTGTTAAAGGTGGAAAGAATTGACTATCGTATAAGTGATTTTACAGTTGCTTCCTTGTCATAGTTATATTTATTCATTTATAGGCTTGCAGGAAAAAAGTGATAGCACCTTTTCATACCTTTAGGCATTGGTTATTAATGGTACAATTTTGCATGCAAGAGTTTTGATTTGAAAGTGCCATCATTGGAGCCAATTTTTTATTTGGACTACTAACGCTATTTAATATGCGATGCTCTGATCTGCCTTAGATATATTTTTGTGGGCTGAGGATCTGAGATAAGTAAATCTATGCTATATTCATCTGCAAGCCACACACAACAGCACAATCATGATCTAACAGGAGAGAGGACAGCAATACAAAATGACCAATATAATTACTCACATAATCTTCGGAGGAAAGGAGACATTAATCAGATGAGATAAGTAATAGTTACCATTCTGATATTCTCCTGTGCTGAGAAGCCTCACTTGCACTTCACTTATCTGAAGTATTCACTTCATCTTATGCAGGGCTGTCCAACTTCTAAGTGGCCGGCTGCCACATCCCCCATGGGCTATGCTAACAGGAGCCACATCAATGCAGGACTGTGGTTCCCTGGGGCTGTACATCACCTGCCTTGCTCCCCATGTACTGTATGTTCCCCTCACCCACAGCTACACCATGCACCCAAAGGGCCCCTTCTCACCCTAAGGTCCCTGGCTCTGCCACTGTCTCACAGCTCGTGAGCACTTCCAGATGCTAGCTCCACCAGCTCCAGCACTGTGGGCTGTGTTGTGCTGCACTACCCTGCTAACAGGCATCCCAACTTAGACTAATTACATAGTAGGCCACCCCTGCCACTTGGACAGCCTTGATCTTATACATTTAGAAGCATTCCTTTTCCTTTAGACTTTTGTACATCACTTATTATGGGGTCTCTACTTTTCTTAAGTTAGTTTCAACTTCCACCTTAATTTCAGTATCAGATTCAAATAGTTACTAGAAGGATGCCGGTTTACACTTGACTAGTAATTATGCAAACTTATTAAAAATACACTTAAATATCCATAATTTGCATCTGCTGTTATTTAACAATTTCAACTTCTATAAAAAATCATGACCAAACTTCACCTTTTGGTCTCTTATGCCAAATCTAATTAAACCTCAGGCCTTCTACTAGGCCTGTGTGAATAGAGAAGTATTCAATTTAAATTCAACTGATTTGGAGAACAGTGATTTGATTTGGTAATTCATATCACTGTCCCCATTCAATTCAGCTGAATCAGAATCAGATTCAGCACTGATTTGGAGATTCAGATCTGCCAGGGACAGGCAGGCACAGCTGGGTGGCTACAGGTTCTCCTGCAGCTCCTCTGGCCGTGCCTGCCTCTCCCCATGTGTGGGGGGAGCCACGGGAGAATCCCCCATGGCTATCCTGCCTGGCCCCATCCCCCTGCCTAGCCCCAGCCTCCCAGCACTTAAAAAAACAAAACAAAACAAAAAAAAAAAACCCCAAAAAAACCCACTGCTCTCACCGGTTGCAGCAGCTGTGATCTGGGGGCTTGTGGCAGAGCTCTCCCCATGCAGCGCAGGGCAGTGGGGGACAGTGGGAATCGCCCCCCTGTCTGGCACCCTGTCTGGAGGAGAGAGAGTCTCCTCCAAATGGAATCGGCTACCAAAGCTTCGCACAGCCCTACCTTCTATTAATGCTAAATTATCTCTGTAAGATTTGCAATTCCTAGGACCTTCCTACTTGGTATTACTCCATTCTACTCATGCCTATTCTCCCAGAGATTAGTTTATAGCCTGGAAGTTCAGGGAGATCTCCTGGGAGATAAAAGACATTGCCTCAGGGCAACATATGTGGTCCAGGCACATCTGTGGCTGTGCAGAAGTAATAGTTTCTGACACTGACTCCATATCTTTATTTTTAGCTTTGTGCTTCAGTAATGCTGAATGCATGTGTGAAGGAAGAAGGGCTTCAGCATTGATATTTAAGTGACACCTACTAATAGGCTGTTATCATCCTCACCCTCCTCCTATCTAGTCATAACATAAGGGCATAAGGGCAATACTCAGACAACCACTGGTCAACGTATTTTCCACTTTTCACTTAAAAAATAAAAAGCAAACAAACCCACCATAAATAATAAATGCAAAACTTCTATTTTTTTTAATTTTTAAAACAAAACAATTTCAAAATCATGGGAAATCATTTTCATTTCAAAACTCCATTCACCCCCAAACCTTTACATTTCTCTTTTTCCACTAAAGACAGGGTAGTATTTTCCCCACATTTATTTTAATAAATAGGGCAACAATAATAGTGAGGGGGCTGGGGAACATAACTTATGAGGACAGGCAGAAGGAACTTGGCTGATTTAGTCTGGAGAAGACTGAGGAGGGATTTAATAGCAGCCTTCAGTTACCTGAAGTGGGGGGTTCCAATTTGGATGGAGCTGGACTGTTCTCAGTGGGGGCAGATGACAGAACAAGGAGCAATGATGTCAAGTTGCAGAAAGGGGAGTTTCGGTTGGATATTAGGAAAAACTCTCTTACTAGGAGGGTGGTGAAGCACTAGAACAGGTTACCTAGAGAGTTGGTGGAATCTCCATCCTTGAAGGTTTTTAAGGCCCAGCTTGACAGAGCCCTGGCTGGAATGATCTAGTTGGGGATAGTCCTGCTTTGAGAACTGTGTTGGACTAGATGACCTCTTAAGGTCCCTTCCGTAATTTTTTATGATTCTATAATTCTACTTGCAGTGAATTGTGCCTACACTGGACAAATACCTATAGGATTTATTTCCTCCCTTTTCTTTCTTTCCATCAGCAACTTTTGTAGCCATGGTAAAGTTAATTATGCCAAAAAAATGGTATTAAACTAAACAGTAACCCAAATAGTCAGTGACCAGAGGTATGGTCTCATTCTGGGAACTTTGATCTTTTGAATTCAATTAAATAATATTTGTCAATTTTGCTGGAGGTCTAAACTGGGTTGCAATCTCTCATCCATGGCCTGTTATGATCTGAACCACAGAACCCAGAAACAAAATGCTTGCTTTGCTGCATTATTGATTGGACAAAGGCATATTTTTGTGTTAAACAGAAGATTTATATGCAAAGTTCTTAATAAATTATATAAAAGCTATCCAAGTACAATATATGGTAGAAAGCAAAATATATTATTGCACAATTCTTAACCACTAAGAAATGCGAAAAAGTAAATAAGAGCAGGAGACTGATAAAAAATTGTAGAAAAAGCATTAAATCTGTGTCTATGTCTTCCACTCACTGTGTCTTCCACTTACTGGAAGAGCTTAAATCCCAGTGAAATGCAAAAAAAAAAATGCTGGTATAATTGATAACATTAGAACACTCTTTTAAAACTTTATTCCCAAGGAAATTACTTATCTTGAAATTATTGTTTACATTTTCTTAGCATTATGGGGAAATGTACAATTCAATTGGAGTTAATATCATATCAAAATACATTTTTAGTGATATATGTTTATAGTCAGTCTGAAAGGCAATTAAGACTCACAATCTCATTACCATATACTCTGTTGCCTTTGTGATACTGTCTCTTAATCATAGCAATTATATTCTGAAGATGGATTAACCATTACCAAAAGTACCTTTCAAAGCAATGCCCAACTGGGATGGATGTGGTTTTCAACCAAAATAAGACATTTATTAGGATATATTTGGCTCAGGTATTACTATTCTTACTGAAGAGTTTTCATGCACACAGTGACACATGGCCAAAATAACAATGGTAATTACAGTTGATTAACTTATATTACTGCATAGGTATTAGATTTTTCATATATGCATCAGAGCCTTTGACACAGATGTGTATGAGATGTTGGAGATGAAGCTGAGGTCATTCCCTTCAGTTGCTGAGCTCTTCTCTAGACAAAGCTGGGAAGGGCAACATGAAATTGAGATGAATTGCAAACATTGGAGGATAGGAGTGGAATTCAAAAGGATTTTGATAGAATTAAGAGCTGGGCTAAAGACAACAGGATGAAGCTCCATACAGGCAAATCCATAGATTTTGTTGACATTTGGGGCTGACAGGGACCTCATGAGATCATCAAGTCCAGCCCCCCTGCCATGGGCAGGAAGTCTGCTGGGGTCAAATGATCCCAGCAAGATAAACATCCAAATGCCTTTTGAATGAGCCCAGAGTAGGTGCTTGCACCACCTTTGGCAGGAGCCTGTTCCAGACCCTGGACACTCGGACTGTAAAGACATTTTTCCTTATGTCCAATCTAAATTGGCCTTCCAGAAGTTTGTGGCCATTAGACCTACTTATCTCTTGGGGAGCCCTGGTGAACAACTTTTCTCCCAGATCCTGGTGCGCCCCCTTATATATAGGTTGCTTCCAAAGTTGCTTCAAAGTGCCCCCTGAGCCTTCTCTTCTCCAGGCTGAAGAGTCCCATGTCCCTCAGCCTCTCCTCATAAGGCTTGCTCTCTTGGCCTTTGATTATGTGGGTGGCTCTCCTTTGGATTCTCTCAAGCTTATCCACTTCCCTCCTGAAGTGGGGGGCCCAAAACTGGATGTAGTATTCCAGCTGCGGCCCCATTAAGACTGAGTAAAGCAGGAGGATGATGTCCCTGGTTTTGCTTGAGCTGCATCAGCAAATGCATGACAGAGTTTCGTTTGTTTTGCTGGCTATAGCATTGCATTGGTGGCTCATTTAAGGTGCTACACCTAGGGAAGAATAACTTAAAGTACAAATACAGAATGGGAAATAACTGGGGGTTTCAGTGGACCATAAGACTCAACTTGAGTCAGTAAAGTGATGCAGTTGTTAAAAAAAATGAAATTTTAAGCTGCTAGACACAAGAAGTAATACTGCCACTCCACTTAGCACTGCTTAGGCCTCAATTAGAGTATGTTATGTAGTTCTAGGCTACACATTTTAAAGGGGATTTGGGAGGGCCAGAGGGAAGCAACAAAAATAAGGGTGTTGGAAAGGGTGCTGTTAAAAGAAAAGGTGAAAGAGCTACGCACACTTAGCTTGCAGAAAAAGTGTTCAGGAAGGAACAAGTTAGCAGTTAGCAAAGGCCAGGGCATAAAGTAATGGTTTCAAATTGCAGCAAAGTAGATTTAAATTAGATATTAGGACAAAACATCCTTACTGTTAGAACAGCAAGGCAGTGGAATAGGCTTCCCAGGAAACAATAGAATAGTAGGGGCCTAGAGGTCATCTAGTTTAACAGGAGGCAGGATCTTTCCTATCCAAACCATCCTATGTTAGTCTTTATTCCAGAGCTGTCCCATTTATGACCCATGAATGGTTAATTGGGCCCTCCCACCCTCCTTCCCACCCTCCCCCCAGCACCCATCCAGCTGCTAGTTCCCCCATTTCTCTGGCTGTAGAAACAACTGGAGGGGCCAAGCTCACTCTTCCTCTAGCTATCCCTTCACCAGCCCCAGGTAGGGAAGTGCACTGCAGCACAACCCACAGTGCTGGGAGCACATGACTTGGGTTGCCTGAGAGGCATGATGCAGCAGGAGAGCCTGCAGATGGGGAGCTTAAGGTGAGGCATGTGATGCAGCAGGGCGAAGGGGCACACAGTAGGGGTGTGCAAAGTGGGCTGTATTTGATTTGGATTCAGCTTGAATCAGGAACAGTAATTCAATTAGTTGATTCAGATCATTGTCCCCGGTTTGATCCAGCTGAATCTGAAGATTTGATGTTGATTCAGAGAATCAGTAATTTGGCCATAGATACAGCTTTAAATGTTTTTCTACATACCTCGAGGTACCAGAAGCAGCTCATGAATGCTGCGATGGTGGGGCAGATGGAGCATGCCAAGGAGCATGGGTAGGAGGGGGCCCCCACATGCTCAGTGATGAACCCAGAAGTGGACCGGAAGTACTTCCAATCCACATCCAAGCCCACTGAAGAGTGCACTGGGGGATCCCCTGTGCCCCACTGGCTCAGTGATCAATTGTGGGGGATCCTGGGGGACCCCCCCAGACCCAGGAGACATCAGTCACCAAACCAGGAGGGTGCGGGGGTGGGCCCCCTGCGTGCTCCCTGGTGGAGCCAGAAGTGGACCAAGAAGTGGACTGGAAGTACTTGTGGTCCACTTCCGGGTCTGCTGCCAAGCATGCTGGGGACCCCCCCCCACCCCCATGCTCCTGTAGGACACTCCTTCTGCCCCAGCATTGCTGCATTCATGAGCCACTCCTGGTACCTTGAGGTATGTAGAAAAAGCATTTAAATCTGTGTCTATGTTGGAATCACTGAATCTTTTCAAATTTATCTGAATCAATTTGGAGGGTAATGATTTGATTCAGATTAAAGAGTCTCCTGATTTGATTTGGATTCAAAGATTCAGCCACTGAATCGGGTCGAATCTCTGCCAAATTGAATCAGGGACTGAAGCTTTGCACAGCCCTAGCACACAGATGTGCAATGCAATGGAGGAGGTGTATGTGGTGTACATATGAGGCCTGTGGCCTCTGCTAGTGCATCCCCAATCACTGAGAAGTTGGACAGCCCTGTCTTATCTAATCTGTTCCTACGAACTTCATAATTAACCCTGTTACACAACTACATGGCATATTGCTGAAAGACATCAGAAGGACCCTAACCAATCACAGGTAAAGCAGGGGGACAAGAGCTGCCAGGTATTCTGCTGCTGCAAGGGTTGTTTCAACACACTTGAGAGATCCAAGCAGGAGGGCTATACCCCTCCACTACAAAAAAAAAACCCCACAGTCTTACCACTTTTGATACAATCCTTTTGCCATCAGGCAAAATTCCTTCCTGATCCCAATGTGGCAAATGGCCTGGTCCTAAGCACATGGGCAAGACCCGTTAACAGGAAACCTCTAGCTTTGAGTCCAGCAGGAACATTTAAACACTCCAGTCAAAACCTCTAGCCATGGCTGCAGATTACACCCAATGCTTCTGAGCAGGGTGAAACAAACTCTTGATTCTTGTAGCAACAGGAGAGAAAAATATTCCTTCCTGGTCCTACGTGGCCACCAAGGCACAGAAGCACGGGGAGTGGGTGAGGGGGAGGTAAATCATCCACCATTCTTCTCTGTGGACAGCGAGCACAACTCTATAACTCCCTCTAACTAGGCAGCCAGAACTCCCCTTTCTATACCCCACTCCATACATTTATCCCAGCTGTTTGAATCTTATTTCCTAAACTGGTTACATAGCTCTGCTTCCTTCTCCTACTTCAGATATCCACCTCCAACATCCACTTGTCCTAGGCTTCAGAGTTCTGCACATTATCTTCCAGAAATCTAGGGGAGGGGAGACAACACTTCTGTGCTTACAACTGTTGTTCTTTATAATGTTCCAGATATTCCTAGATCAACCTTAACCAATGCTTGTCCAACCTCTTCCTGAACACTTCCAGTGATAGAGATTCTACATCTTCTCTAGGTAGTCTATTCCAATCTATTCTAACACTGACGAAATTTCACTTGATATCCACTCTTAACCAACTTTGCTGTAACTTAAGCGGTTGGCATGCATCTGGCTTTTTTCAGAAAGTGAGAAAAGGTGTTTTCCTTCATCTTTTTGTCACCTGTTCAGATATAAAAGCCTGCTAGTGCACCCTCTTCTCAACTGTATTTTGTGGAAAGTTGAACATGCCTATTCCTTTCAACCTCTCCTCATGTGGCTTGCTTTCCAAGCCCCTTATTTGTCACCCTCTCCAACTTTCCCATGTCCTTTTTAAAATTTGGAGCCCAAACTGCACGGTTCTCTAAATGAAGCCTAACCAGTAAGAGGCATTATCACCTCCAGTGCCTTGCTCCCAAGTAATGCTCCTATTGATGCAACCAAAAACCACATTCAACTTTGGTGCAGCTGTGTCAGGCTGTGATCTACCATACTGAGTCTAAATCTAGAGACTCTTAAATCTCTCTCTCCAGTGCTCCCATCCAGCCAGTCATCATCCTTTTTATATTTGTGTTCTTGACTGGTCTTCCTGAGGTGTAGCATCTTGCATTTGTCAGTACTAAATATTGTGTTTTCTCTGGCCCAGGTTTCCAATCTATCAAGATCCTTCTGAATTGCACTCCTGTTTTTCAGTGCGTTTCAATCCTTCCCAATTTTGTGTCACCTTCAAATTTGCTCAAAAATCTATATTCCAGCACCCAGAGTAATTAAAGCACTCCAGCTGTCTTCAGCAGCATGTGTATCAGTGTCCCCACACTAAAAATGTCAGTGGGGGTGCTTTAATCAATGCTCATTTGAGCTTTAGTTAAAGCTCCCCTGCCACCATTTTTCAGCACAGGGACACTGATAAACATGACACTCTAGGTGCTTCAATTAGAGCCCCTCCACCTCCTGGAGCACAAGTATAAACATTCAAAGTGTCCAGTGGTACAAACCACTTAAAATGGTTTAAACCTTTTAAAGATTTTCCAAAGTATACCTAGATAATCAGGTATTATTTTAACACTTTCTCCACGAAATGCTTTAGTAGTATGTGCAGACAACAAACCGCACACCAGGCAACGACCTAGTGAGGAGTCTGCAGGTGCTCAACCACCTGGGCGATAGCGATCATCGCCTACTGGAATTCACCATCCAGCACAGGGTGTCAAAGGCCTGCAGCAAGACAGCAGCCCTGGACTTCAGGAGGGCAGATTTCAATGAGGTAAGGAAACTAGTTGGGGAGGCACTGAGGTCCTGGAGGGGAAAGGAGTTGGAAGTCCATGAGGAATGGTTGTTCCTTAAGGAGACAATCCTCCAAGCCCAAAGAGTGACAATCCCCATGCGGATCAAAGGGGGCAAGCATACTCAAAAGCCCCCATGGCTCACCAAAAGCATCCAGGAACATCTCAAAGCCAAAAAGGAGGTTTACACCCAAAGGAAGGGAGGGGCCATCACCAAGGAGGATTATACCTCCATTGCTTGGGATTGTAGTGGGGCTGTTAGGAAGGCTAAGGCAGAGACAGAACTAGGACTAGCAACCAGGATCAAGGATAACAAGAGGTCCTTTTTAAAATATATACGGAGTAAAAAGAAGGTACCAAGTAATGTGGGGCCTCTGCAGGACATGCTTGGCAGTGTGGTGGTAGCACCAGGCGACAAAGCTAATCTCTATAACAGTTTCTTTTCTTCCATTTTTCTGAGCAGGGACAGGGATATCCCCCACACTTGGAATCCAGACAGACCTGAAAAGTGACTAGGGCTTGGCACATCCCAGCCTGTTTTGGGAGTGGAAAGGTAGCCAGGTTGTAGGAAGAAAGAAGAATGTCTGGAACTTTGTTTCTGTGTGCCTGGATGCTGGCAGCTCAGGGACAGATCTCTGATGCTTTTAAAGTAGTCATTTTCTTCCATCGGTAGCAGCCCCCAACAGTCCCTAGGCACACAGAAGCAGGGGGCTAGGAAGCCCCTCCCACACATGGCTGCCTCCCAACCCAACCGCCCTGGTAGCTGCCCAGGCCCACTCTGGGATGCATGGAACCCTGGACAGTTTCCAGAGAAGGCAATGAGGAAATCAACCAGCTCTCTAAAAGTGGGAGAGAAACTTTCCATGGCCCAGAGGCCTCAGCCATGGACACTACTTTCAAGTGCAGGCAGTAGAGTTTGGGGGGTGTAGATTTCTGGCAGCATAGCAGAGCAGCCTGCACATACTACTAAAGCATTTCATGAAGAATGTGTTAAAATAATATCTGATTATCCAGGTATACTTTGGAAAGGCTTTAAGAGGTTTAAACCATTCTAAAGTGGTTGTACCACTGGACACTTTGAGTGTTTATACATGTGCTCCAGGAGGTGGAGAGGGTCTAATTAAAGCACCTAGAGTGTCATGTTTATCAGTGTCCCTGTGCTTGAAAAATGAGCATTAGTTAAAGCACCCCCACTATCATTTTCAGTGTGGGGACACTGATACACATGCTGCTGAAGTCGGCTGGAGTGCTGTAATTATCACGCTTAATCAAGTCTGCTTTGTTATTACAGCATGTCAGAGCAGCCTCAATGTACGTACAGAAGCACCCCTGCAGTTTAAACAACATTTTAAACTCATCCAAGTGTTATGTCTGTCTGCACCCACTCTGCTAGTAGATGTTTTTACCCCAAAAGGCTTGAGTCTCCACCTTCTGTAAGCCTCCTGTTCTATTTCCAGTTGAAGGCTTCCTTTGCCTCCTCATCCTACAGTCTGCACCAGCTTCTAGCCATGTCTTCTTCCAGTCCCCTTGCTTCCTTCCCTTTTTGATGTCTTATGTCCTCAGGGGCTCCCTCCACCCCTGCACCTTTTCTAGCAGTTGCTGCCCTCTCCCTGTTACTTGGGCTTATGACCACAGCCTTTTGATTTTGAAGGTAAGGGTTGAAAACATTTTTAGGAAAAGATTATTCTGTTTGGATTGCAGCATTTATATATGTTTATATATTTATATACTTTAAGTACAAAGGGAAAGGCATGAACAAGTGGAAACCAAAATATATTAAGAACAGGAAAGTGAAAAAAATCTAGTTCAGGGTCCATTTTTATTTTATCTGAACCAGTTTGCTCTTCTCTAAATGAGACTCCCAGGTTAGGCTACATAGACCTTTTTTTACTGACAGAATTGTGAATGTTAAAGAGGAAAATGCAATAATAAAGCAGTACACCAAGGACAGATGCCAAAATGTTTATTCTGGCACTATGTCAGAAAGCAAAATCCTAATGGAGAAAGGAAGTTATCATTGGGTGGAATATTTTGAGAAAAATGAAGCACAGTACCAAGGGAAATTACAGACTTTACCAAGAATGTCACCCTCACAGTCACAAATGAAGGTTTCAGAAGGAAACCTAAAGTTATAATGGAAATATTATACGTGTATCAAACTGCTTTAAGAATGAGAGCGTATCAGATTCTCAGCATTGAATTTCAAAGCACCTAAAATAAAAGTTTCTGATAAATATGTAATTAGCTCCTTTTATGAAACCATTCATGATATGTAGCATAGAAAGCAAAAGGAATAGGAAACAGATTGTAAGTGAATGCTACATTATTTAGGGAAGTAAGAGATACTCAGGAAGGATCTTTATTTAATTTCATTTACATTTAAGTACCTCTGCTTGCTGTTCTGTATTCAATCTCAAGGAAGAATTAAGCAAACAGGGAGAGATTAGTACCAAAAGAAACAATTTACCTGCTAACTGGGCTCTTGGGTAAATAAGCATGCTCATATGGATTAGAACTGGTTGGAATTTGGCTAAATGTTCCCTACCCCACCGCTTTTTTTTCATTTTCATCACCAGTCCAGATAATTAGTGTTTAACAAAGCAGCAACTGTTTGCGAGAAAGAGTATCACAGAAAGAAAAGGAAGATTGCTTCTGCAGCATTAGGAAGGCAAAGAGAGGTGAGTATACTGCTCTAGGAACCACTGCTTAACACCATGAATGATGGCATAATGTTCAGTAAGCACTCAAGCATAAGGCAGACTAGTTTTCAATAATTGTACTAGCACTTTGCTCAGCCTGAGGCTGCTCATCTTTTGGAAACATTTAAGTTTAACACTAAAGGTTGTACTCAATATAATCAGCATAGCCATTCCCATCCTGGTTATATGATACCTACTTTTACAGAAGATAGTGTATGGGAGAGATTAGGGTAAGTGGTCCTGATAGTGAATGAGACTGGTGTTGGGAGAGGAAACAATATGCAATAGGAGTGAGTAATGTTGCGATCACAGTTTGTGTGATTTTTTTCACCGAAACATTTTCTCAATGAAAAATTACCAGTTTCATCAAAATCAGTGGTTCTCAACATTTCCAGACTTGAGGCACCCCATGGAAAACGCTAGCTCTTAGTTATCTTCATTTTTTGACTATGGTAAATATAATGGAGCAGTTTCTCTCTTGCAAAGAACTGAGAAAGACTGCAATAGTTCAGAATGCTTTTAATGTCACGAATTTCAATTTGAAATCTCTGGGTTTGGCTTGTAAATCATGCTTGCACACCTAATAGTGTACAGCACTCCATGGCACCCTTGAAAGGATCACAAGGCACCTGGATCAAGAATCACTCATCTAAATTAAGAGAATTAGGAAAAAGCAGCACCTTTGATAAGAGCTTCCATGGGAGAAACAATGTGTCTACTTGTAAAAAAAAATAAATAAATAAATAAGAAGGAGAATTTTTCATTTTGAAATTCCAAAATTATTTTCATTTTAGGTACATTAGGACATAGCTGATTCCTCACACATTGAAAAAAATGTAAAAGTAATAATGTAAAATTTCTCAAAGCCCAACATTTTGAATGGTTTGAAATGTGTGTTTGGTTCCAAATTGAAATGAAAATATGTTGCCCTGGACATTGTTTTTTGGTTCATGTAGGGGGAGAGAAAAAGTTATATAACTGGAAGTACATACAAACCTTCTCTGGTATCCATATTCATCTACCCTCTCTGCTCTTCCTGGGTTTTTTCTGCACTCTCTTCCCTTTTCCTGGGACACACTGATCATGGGCATAAACAACAATTGCCCCACAATCCTCTATGAAATCATGTACATCAGCAACAAATGTGGTCACATCTCCTAGTTCTACCTATAAAAAATAGCCATATCATTTATACTGGGTAACAGTTCAAATATTTGAAGTACTGTATAAATAATAATTTTAACAAGACACTACCCTATCTGGTTTATTGAATCATTCCTACTTAACTGTGAAAAAAATACCAGAGAGACTAAATAATTTGCTAAAGGCCAGATATAAAATTGAGAGTCAGGGTCAAGAGCTTGCCTCATGACCAGTCTATTTAAGCACAGCAGGAGCCTCTACAGTCCAGAGAGTCACAAAGTAAGCCAGGTTATACAGCCAGCAATTAGTAAACCACATTATTATTATTTTTTTTCAAATATCAACTTCGGGTAGTTTTTATCCCTCCCCCTTGCACAGAGGCAGAGTGACAGTGTACAGGAGCCCCAAGTGCAAGGAGAACAATTACTAAAGACCAGCATGCAATCTCACAAAATGTACTTATGTGCAAGGTTAAATGAAAAAACAGAAACAGACTGAGCCTCGCACTCCATCAGCCGTCCGGAGTGAGAATTTATGCATCTATAGCCTTGAAACTCAATTTGGATTACCAGGAAACATAACAATTGCTATTGAAGAATTTTGCTCTCAATGAGAGATCAAGAAGGTTTATTTAACACCGAAAAATCTCTATTTAAACCTCCTTTAACAATTAAGGATTGACCAGTTGGATTTCACAACAAACTTTTGTATAGGTATGATGAAGGTATCAGACTTGATCACAGTGCTGTAGATACCTTTGGTATCACTTAACAAACCCTTTATTTTTTTGTGATCCTATCAGCAACGATGAATTTTGTGAGATTTTCTTATTGTATCATATAAAAGGTATGGCAGAGATTTAGAAGGAGCTTTATACTTAACCTCTTCATGTCATTCAGTCATTTTGTCATTTCAGTTCAGAGTGGCATTTCTCGCTTTCGGCTATTTCAATTTGACTTCTCAGCCTAAATCATAGGAGTATGATAGTCTAGTACTGAATGCAGTTTTCTTTAACTATGCACTCTCACAGCATGACTACTGTGACAGTTTTGGGGTATGTCTGTTTCAAACTGTGAGCACCATTTTATGTGAAAACAGCATTTTGTGAATGCAATCCTCACTGTGTCCTTTACTGTGTACTCTAATGAGGGCTTGTTGGGAATTTTTTTGATAAGACAGTAATTTGGTAAAAACTGTTGTTTTGTCAAAATTGGACATTTTTATGAGAACATATCAGTTACAATGAAAAATGAAACAGATAATATTTCTTGGAAGGAAAAGAAAGAGAGAAAGAAAGATGTTGACTCATTAGCACAGCAGTTATAGAATTTACCGAGGTGTAGGAAACCAGGAGTACCTGCTTAGGAACATAGGACCAAAAGGGGTCTTCAGGGCTTTCAAGGTAGATATTTATACAAAATGGAACAGCTCCAACAGACAAAATGAAAAGCAAGACCCAGCCCAAACAGCTTTATTAACTTAGGTTCAAGATTAATTTTCAAGTCCTGGTTTGACTTTGTGCCTTAACCAATGGACTGTCGGCTATTTTGGGGCCTCTTGTACTGGCACACATATCATCTCACATCAGAATATTCCCTTTGAGTGGACATTGGGATCATTTGAGGTTTGGAGTGAACTGACATTTCAAACACTGAATTTCCACTGGGAAAGATATTTTGTTTTGCAGCCAATACTGCTTGCCACGTTGTTCTGAAAGTGTTTAACTAGAAACTAGGGTTTGCATAGCTAAATTGATCTTGGAATGGGAGATTGTTGAACTTGGGAAGACAGTGTTGAAGTAATGGGGGAAACAGGAAAGCTGGGATTCTAGTTTCAGAATAGAAGACAGCTGAGATTGCAAAGTCCTACGGTCTCTGAAGCATTTCAGATACCAGGACCTGAGAGGCACCAGAGCTAAAGTGAAGGCCAATCATTATCCAGAACTCAAGGGAGTTTAAAAGCAGGGGGACACAGATTTTATATTTGTTTTATAAGAGAATGGTGCTTACCCAGAAAGGCTAGATTGGAACAAGTCTCAGAAACAATCACTTGAACATTTCTATATTCACAAATACCCACAAAAGAAGGAAAGCCAAAATAGTTCTCTTCAAATAAAACTCAACTGACAGACCCTTGCTGATATACAGGAAAGGCCTTAAAAACAAATCAAGGTTCCTCATTCTATAGTGCCTCTGGCATCATCACGTGTACTCTATTGTCTAACATAGGAAAGTTTGTTTTTTTTTTTACTGCAGGGACCTTGAACAGCATGTGTTAAATTTTTATACAATACCCATAACCATAATGTGGCTAGATTCAAGGAAAGTACAGCCAGGGAGACTGAATGGTATTTTCCTTCCTTTAAGGAGCTGTTTATATTTAACTTTGTAATGTTTGATATTGTACAAGTCCAGAATGCCATTGTTTAGCGCAAGACGCCATTGTTCTGTTCAGCTTTGCCTTTTTAACCACATCTATCTTCTCCAGGCAGAGACTAATGCAGAATAGCAGTGTCCCTGTTGAGGTCCAGAAGGGATTCTCTTTTGGTAATATCTATGTCTATACTGCTTTGTAGTTCACACAGAAATAAGAAAGCTAGATCTAAAAAAAGGTACCTCATTCTCTGTTGTGTGCGGCATAATACACTTTCTATGGTCATCTAAACCAGGACTGTCCAATTTCTAAGTGGCTGGGGGCCACAGGCTTCCCAGCCAAACCCCGTGTGGGCTGCATGCCACACCACACAAGCCATGCTGTACCAGCATAAGCCATAACAGCCCACATGAGCCACCCCTTCCTGCCACTGCCCTGCATGGCCTCCAACATGCCACATGACCCCGCCACCACACTGTTGGCCTCCAATGAACTGTGCCCCAGTGCACCATAATAGGCACTACTTAACAAGCCCCCGGCATGCCCCATGGCCCCCATACATGGACAGGCTGTTGCATGTATGCAGATATGATGTGTAGTACAATCCCACCCTGTGGTGAGCAACCCCCACTGCTTGCATTAGCACAGATACTGTGCGGGGCCCCTGGATCCCCTGAGCTCTCTGGCCACTAACTCCCTCAGCTCCACATGCCACAGGCAGTGGAAGCTGGAGGAGGGAGGAAGAACTTGGGGACTCTGGGGTAGCAGCAGGAGTGGGAATGAGCCAGGAGCCCAGGGGTGATATTTTAATCCCTTGGGGGCCTCACATGGCCCATGAACTGCCAGTTGGACAGCTCTGATCTAAGCATATTACACTTAACAAATACCTTTCCACTGTAGTGGCGATTGCATTGGTGATACCCTTATCTCTTTTGCAGCACATCATAGGATTTTCCCTTTTCTGAGGGGTTTTGTGACTGTGGTGCATGAGAAGCTGGAGAGAACATTCTTGTGGTCTCTTAGTCAAATATACTTGTGATCCCAAGTGACTAGTCTCAGTAGTTTAGGAAGCTCCTTCCTGGCCTATGTTTTTAGGAATAATGGGGACTTGATTTGGAGTGGTGACTTGAATCCAGCTCTGATATCTGAAGTGAGTACCCTGAATATAATGGGTTATTGTGTGCAATGGGATGGATCTGATCTGCTTTCTAGAGTAGAAGAGGGTATATGGTTTAGAATCCTGAGTGGAGATATCCACCCCAAAAGGTAGCACATAGGCCTCCCCACTCTCAACACCTTACTGCTCAGTTTGGGTGGTTGCCCACACAGCTTGCTGACTTTACTCTTAGGCTCTTAACTCTCCCCATGGATTGTAAAAGGGAGCTTAGGTAGCTAGGAGGCAGGGCACCCTAGAGTTGTGTTGTAGTCAAGTAGCAGATCAATGATGTGCGCCTAAATACTGCTTGAACCCTTCTGAGCTGCCCCCTTACTACCTATAATAATTTATTTTCAAAAGTGCTGCATAAACTCTTCTTTTCTTTCTTTCCCACTACTTCAAAAACCCATGGCATTGTAGAATCATAACCAGCATAGGAGCAAGGGAACTCTCCTAATGCAATCACAGAGTGGTAGTACAGTATTAGTCCAGATGATAAGCACCCCTTGTTTCAGGGGCACCTGGCTAAACCCCTAGGGACAGAAGTAGGGCTGGAAGTCATGTCCAGCAGAGATCCCCTGAACTTTTACTATGCATTTTCTACTTCAGGAACAGCTTTGTGTTCTGAAAAAGTATTTTATCTAACCAAGGGCATAGAGTAGGTTGTTTAGGCTGGGGGAGATCGCTTGTTGCTTAGTTGTTTAATTGCTGGCCTCGCTAGAGGAAAAGCTGTATCAACAAAGTTCTGGAGCTGGAAGGGGGGTTACTTGGGGGGGAGCTGGAAGGGGGGTTACTTGCTGGGCTTGCTACACATTTCATCACATCAGCAAGTTTAACCTGTTACGTAGCTATATAAGGCAGACACCCACTGGGGTGGGGGTGCTTGCTTTGCGAACGATTGCCAAGCACCACTTTCTGCACAGAAATAAAGTTTAAGTTGGATCCTTCACCCCTGTGTGTTTATTGGCACAAGCGCACCGGGCACGAACTCACTGTTCTTTGGGGACAACACAGAGAACCCCTGGGACATTCTGGGTTTGGCCTCTATGTCCCTTTTACTAGAAGCAACGATATAGTAGCTCTCCATCAAATCCCATTACTACCACGAGGATTCATAGGGTGGGTTATACAAGATAATTAGTTACTTCATCTAATACTCACCTCAGCGTCCAGTGAAAGTTCCAACCAACCTTGCAATATCTGAAATAATAGGACTTTGGAAAGCCATTATGCTTCTTTGTATTTGAAGAATGACTGCCAACATAAATAGGCTGACTATAAGGAAATCCAGGATATTTATCTGGGACATCTGGCATACTGGTCCCTCCTCCCTCCCAGTACTTTCATGAGTTGATGGGAGCAGGGTGGCATGCTGGGCAGGCAGCAGTGCCTGCCCACCTACCTGCAAGGTACTCCACACCACTCCAACTCCCAAACAGACTGCACTCTGCGCCCACATATTCCAGGGACGCCCATTATGATTCTCAACAGCCAGCCAGGACTGGCCTGTGAAATCCAGGACTGTCCCAGCTAAATCAGGATATAGATCACCCTAAACATAAAGGACTTTCATTTGAGAGTTAGTGAAACAGCAAGAACCAAAACAATACCCTTTTTTTTTTCATTAGCCTTCAAATAATTCTATCCCGACTCAAGAATTTAGGCCAAATCCTCTGCAAGAAACAGGGCTCATCTAACTCGAAAGTAGGGAAATTGCTGCATATAATATTTACTTTTCATATGATATTTCCAGCCTTTTCTATTTCCTTCAAACAAAATGCAGAGATATTTTCAAAGCCTGTTTTCCCCTAAGTTCACATTTACTTTCAAAGTAGCAACATCAAACACAGTCGTCAAGAGTATTTTCAGATCCGTTCAGTCAGCATGAAAGCAGAAGAGAATCCCTTAAAAATAAATCACAAAAAATAGCCACGTAGATGTCAGGTAACTTGTTCTTCAAAAAGAAGGGAAATGACTGGAGGTGTCTGTCCTGTTTGAGCCTTAATGGCAAAATAGCATCAAATTAGCATACCAGAGACACTGGCAGAGCGGTGTAGATCACAGAAGGAAGGGTATCAAGCTTCAGAACTTTAGAAGTGGCAAGGAATCATCCAGGGTAAGTAAGCTAAGGACAGAGTAAATAGTTTGGATACAAGGCAACATCTAAAAACGTGCATACCTGGTGAGACAAACCTTTAGGAATAGTCAGGTAACTGATTTGTCAGAGACTGATCAGGCAGGGCAGCCTGAGACAAGGACCTCAGCAGCCACGCTTGCAGTGAGCCCTCAGCCCTCAGCTAACAAACTCTGCCTTCATTTAGGAATAAAGAATTATCTTGATTGGCTGCTGGGAGCGTCACCTATCCATTCGTACTGGCTGGGATTGTGGGATTTCAGTCAACAGTTCTGACCTAGTGTACAGGGGCAAATCTCCTGTCTCTTGAGCTCTCTGGTTTTCCTGGTTCCTGATCATGATCTTTGACATTTCCTTGGACTTTGGCTTTGGATTTTTTCCCAGGACTTGGTAGTTTGATCTTCTGGATCCTGACCCTGGCTTGTATTATAGGCCCTACTTCAGTTTCTCCTTCCAGATCTTATAATTAGCTCACAGACCCTCATTCCTCCCGCAGAGACCTGATTCCCATACCAGACTGCCTATGACTCAATCCACTAACACTAGTTACTCTCTTTTACTTGTAGTAGCTGTAGTATGCGCGGGAGAGACACACGGTTAGTGATCTGGCTCCCCCCCTGCAGGGGCTCTCTAACCTTTACTAACCTCTCTAGCCTGGTCCTTCTAATCCTCTTTATGAACCAGGACTCTATGATTACTCCAGAGCAGCAAGCCAACCAGAGTGGAGAAGCCCAGTTATGAATTTGAGTACATTCTTTGAAGAAAAATAGCAAATTACCCATCTAGCTGAGGGATGGGTCTCCTTCTGATTGAAGCCAGTGGGCTTGTTGTTTAATTCTATCAAGTCTGGCCTCCAGATTCCTCAGGAAAGAAGTGCTATAGCAGTCTCTGGCATCCAGACAGAAAAATCAAAATTCACTTGGTTACTCCCATTTCATCTGTCTTACCAACTATTTACTAAACTATACAGTTTAGAAGCACATAAGATCTCACTGTTCCTACTATATGCAAGATTAGTGAATGAGGATATAGTAATTATTCTATTTAAAAGAGATGAAAGTCAAAGTATAAAAAGGTCTGTCAGCATGAATGGTGGTATTTGACAGTCACGCACAAATACAAGTAGCTTCAGTCTGAAAATGGCACTTTGATAGTACCAACCAAATCTGCGCTTCTCTTATAAAGTCAGTCTACATATGTACCCAGAAGGGAAATTTGCCCTTAGAATAATGGAGTGATGAAGTATATGATAGGTAGCAAGAAATTAATACTTTTCTCAACTACTAATATTAAAATAATAAAGTGCTCTTATTTTAACGTGCATTTAAAGAATTAAACAATGTGTATTTCAGTGTTGTTTAAAGAATAGTTCTATATTTTAAGGGCTTGAGATTGAAGAGTCTGATAAAAGCTTATGTGAGGATTAATGACAAAATGTAGCCTGCTGTCCATCATGTTTAGCTTTATCATTTGCCATTGTTCAATGGAAGCCAAATAAAAGTCACCAAAGGCAGGGATTATACAAGCGCAAAAATTGGCCAGGACCTACTGAATGACCATGATGTTATCATTTTTGCAAGACTTAAAGATTTGTGTGAAGTGAAGGCATTTCAGCATCCTTCTAAAGCCAACATTTATTACCCAATTCATCAGAAGGAATTATTGATGTCCCTAAGGCCCAGGCAGAAAAAAATAACATTATGTTATTTAGAGATAATTATTATTATTATACCATGACCCAATAAGAGAGACAGTGAGTCTGTATGGACTGCTATGTCTTCCAAATATATTTGGAAATTAGTGTTATTAGTGACCAGGTAGCAGGTCAGTTCTGTAGATTAATTTCCCTTCAAATATAATATAGATGGTGCAAAAACTACTTGGTATAAACTCAGAGGGGATAACATTATATTTACCTGTATACCACATGCATCTTTCCCCTCCAAAATGAACCTTCCAAAATTGAGGTGTATATCTTAAACAAGGAAATTTATTTTCTGCCCACAATAGGCTTATTCAGGCAGCCCTGAGAGAGTCAATTGAATTCCTGGCTTATTATAATCTACTTGATTCCTTTTAATTACTCTTCTCTCAACAGATGTTAATAACTCACTCTCCTTTTTTAACGGTCACGATGTTCCACTAATCAAGCTATCCTTTCTTTGGCAATTTTGTGGAAGAATTTTCAGTTTAGGTATTCCTGGTCCCTCTCCTATTTCATAGCACTTCAGGCTTGATTTGAGCTCTTTTCAGAATCCTATATCCACCCATGGAGTCTAGTCTTCAGCAGAAGCTATAATTCAGCTTTAGGCTGAGCAACCAAGAATTGCTGACAATTCAGCTGTGAAAGGGTTAAAACTGTAGCTATTACCTGAGAAGGAAAAGGAGAGCGAGCGAGCTGAAGGTTAAGTTCTCTCCTTGTTGTATGTGGCCATAAATCTGGAAAAATCTTTTTCTTCTTTATTTTGCCTTCCCATAAACAAGGCCTGTGTCTTATCTGGATGCATGGTACAAGAGAAAGCACAGTACTCAAACAACAGACAAAGCTGCAGAAAGTAGTAAAAGTGAAACCTGCACCTTGAACCTATGGGTTACTTAGTTATTCAGGTATTTTGCTAAATTATCATGTGTTTCTAGAAGCTCAGAAGGAAGTGTTTCCTACCCACCTACCCTTGGCCAGAAGTGTATCACATTTGTTTCAGGGGTGGTTATTGCCATCATTATCAGACCATTTGCACTTCCAGATTAGACTAAAGTATTTGACCATGTACACATTGAGAGTCAGAAAAGTCGTCTGGTACATGGTGATTGCCCAGTTAGCTGTGGTTCTGGGCAGAAATCAACTGATTGTAACCAGAGGTAGTATTATACATATGCTTCAGAGAGCACTAGTCTTCCATTCACTGTTACGGGTTACAATTCTACCAGCAATTTAATGTGTTGATTTTGATCGATAAAATGCTGCTTTGTGTTGGGTGTTATATACAGTAGAGAACAGTTTTATTCCAATACATGAGATCTACTGAACTTTGAAACTAAGTCCCTGGAATTGTTCAACAGAAGACACTACGGAGGAGTCATCACTGGACCTTTATTGTTAGATTTTACTCTCCTTTGAACCAAAGATGGAGTTTTCTGACCTTTGTGGCACATACTACAATTCTTTCATAATTTTCCAAGATTAAAAAATAGAAAAAAAAATAGAACGGTATGTGTCCATAGAGAGACAAAGTGATTTATTTTATAAAATTGAACTAGTCAAAGCATATTGTTGAAAAGACATAAATACCAGTGTTTAACACAGGAGAAAACAGCCATGAGAAGCCCATCTCTCATATTTTAAAGGGGGCATGAATTTGCTTAAATTCAATCTCCATCCCACAGGCCAAATCTATATGCAGCCAGACTGTGGCCAGGCCACACCTGATTCCTTCAGAGCCCAGGTTGGGGCTGGGCCATGCTCCATCCCCCTGCATGGCTGGATTGGGGCTAGGTTGCTGTCCTCCTGTCCCCTGCCACCACTCCCCTCTGTGTGGCCACATCAAGCCCACTGGCTAGATCCAGCCCAGGGACAGATAGATCACTACCCATTCCGCCCATGGGCCAAAAAGTTTGAGCACTATTGACTTAGGTCAAAGTTTCCCCAAATTTTGAATAGCCAGGCACTCTTTTTTCTGATTAAATGTAGTGGCACACTTCACTCTTACACCCAAAAAGGTATATTTATATGCCAGACTTATGCAGCAGAGCTCATACTTGATCACATGGGGCCAATCCCATCAGACAGGGTCAGGACCCGATACCACCACATTTGGATATTTGGTGGTAGGAGCTGATAGCAGTATTAATTACCACCATTCCCCCACTGCCAAATTTCCAGACTTTTGGGGAGACCCATGGGTGAGATGACATGGCTTCAGTCTTGCCATGTGTCCAAAATCATGTTACAAACTCTTAAAAAATCAAGAGATTTGGAATGTAAATCATGAGATGCTATTTTGAAGTATGTGTGTGTCAAGGTGGAGGAGGGCATTATTTGAGAAGGTGTGGGGGGCTTTGGGTAGGTATGTGGGGTTTGGAGCCCAGGGAGGGAAGGGGAGTCCCTGAACACCCTGGTAGGATGTGGGGTACTGTGAGTCAAGAATGAGGGGCAGCAACAGGGCTGGGGGGTGGGGATATGGCTTGGAAGTGAGGGACAGACACGTGCACGCACGCACACAGCTGCCCATGGCTCTGTTGCATGACTTGCCCTGGCCTCAGGGCCCCATTCATCCCAGCCCCTGCCCCACTCCCCCCCTCACCATGGGGGCCTCAATCTGCACCTCCTCCTGCCCTTTCCCTCTCCCTGCGCCCCTTCCCCTCCACGGACTTAGCAGCTTGGCAATCTTTCCACGCTTCCACGCGCCAGAGAAAATCCCGAGATTTGATCTCTCTGTCAGGAGATCATGAATCAGAGTTCATTTAACTTGGAAATCAGGATTACTGTTAGCATTACTGTGGCTCTGTGGGATGGATGTGATACTGATAAAGAACCGTTTTTCATGGCACACTTCAGCCACTCTTGCAGTATACTAGTGTGCCACATCTCACCCTGGGAATCACTGGCTTAGGTATACTGCACTGGGGATAGGAGACATTTGCCTTTTTCAGCATTCCACCTCTTATATTCCCAGAACATTCCCTGCTAAAGCATGGATTGTCTTGCAAAGGTTAATGCAGACTTTGTGTACATTCCTGTACACACTTGGAAAGTCTAAGATATTTCTTAACCAGGCAAGCGATCATTTGGAAAATCTCCCTCTAAGAGCCAGAGACAAAACAGATGGCCAGCTTCCACTGAAACTCAGTTGGAGCTGGGCACTTAACTCTCATTTGCATCTCTGAAACATATTTTCCTCTTAAGGATAAATACACCAGACACTATTAACATATAAGGCATTAGAATATTACACATGCATACTTTGGCCTATGTTCCGCTTTCTAATTATATCAGTGTAACTCTGAAGTAACTCCCTGTAAAGTAAAGGGAGTTACTCTGCATTTTCATCAGTCTGAGGTCAGATACTAGCCCTAAAGCTATATAAGCATGTAGTAATGAAACCTAGCACCATGCAAAAACCACCTGGCTTCGATTTTTCCTACTGACTAAGAAGTGAAGGTGCTGCATCAAAACAACACTAGAGCTTCATTGTTTTTCCTCATTTGGATAAGATGACTAGTAAAAGCAATTGCTTTTTACTCAATATTCTAAAATGCAGAGTGGTATAAATTTGATTTTTGCTACAAATTCTCTATCTCTTTCACCCACACACACATTCTGAAATGTGAATTCTGAAACACCTTTCTATAGTTTAACACACGGTTCTACAGAGCACTCAAATGTGGACTTAAATAACTTTATTTAGAATAAAGTGGTTTCAAAAATATTTAGTGGTCAGACTGCAGTCCTGCACATATTTTATATTTCCACCCATTTTACCTGGATGCAGAGAAGTCTGCTGGTACAATGGTATAACAAACCATTTAAGAATTACATAGTGATATAAAAAAAACTGTTCTCTGTGTGCAAAACAGTATTGTTAGAAGCAAAAATTACTGTCCCGGGCTAACCTTTAGAAATCTTTCTGCACTTGCAAACCACCTCACCACTCTCACCCCCCTACACAATTGTGCTGAACTTTTTGATAACTTGCAAAATTTCTGCCTTCTTGCACAGAGAAGGTGCAGATAGTCATGGGGCATGCTGATATCTTGGGAGACAGAAAATGTACTGCTCAGACACACAATATATATATATAGGCTGGTAAGCAAACTGACAGTCTTTTCACAGTGCAAGCATGATGTGATTTGAAATTCACAAAATCTGAGCCAAGGGTATGAGGTCAACTGCTGCCCAGGCTGTCTTAAAAATGTACTAACACTCTCTCTCCTGCTGTGGTACTTTGAAGTATTGTAGGCATTAATCAAAAGTCAATTGTGTATTTTAATCAGATTTTACAGAAAGTACTTTGTAGGTGCAAGAATTGTGAATTACCTTGCAAAATGGAAACATGTTAAATGTAATTTGATCACTATAAATGGGGAAACAATAATTACTAAAAGCAAATGAAATTGAATTGTGGTAAATCATAAATGAGCTGATGATACAGTGCAAATACTGTAATGACTGAATCATATAAGCAGCAACATAATTTCCCTTTACTGCAAATAAAAGAACACAATGAAGGAAAATTCTAGCATCACTGAACACACACTGACTTCATTGTAACCAGGTTTTCACAAAGTGTCCACAGTCTGTTATAACACTACTTTAAAATGTAACTACAGTATGCAGTGTGATCCACAAATTTGGCAGCAGGAGAAAGGAGGGAAGGTGAGGAGCAGTAGTACATTTACCCCTGGATTCCAGAGCTTCACTAAGGCTAGGGACAGAAGTTACATATAAACCGGTTTAAGTGATCGAAAACTGGTTTAAACCTGTAACAGAACAGAAGTGCAGTGCTTTCAAAATGACCAAAACAAGTGTAAGATAAACCTGGTTGAATGCAGTATCAGACTTAACTGATTTTGGTCAAACTGGCTTATGGAACGTCTGCCCAGATCCCTTCCTAGTTCAAGTTAACTCATAGTCCCCCAGCATCCCAGGATGCTTTGCTCTGCTCCAGCGGAGCAGGCCTTGCCCCTCTGCTCCTTAGCATGCTTCCTGCCTGTGGGATAGTGTGGGGCAGGAGAACAAACCCCCACCCCCCTACCCAGGTTCTACATAGTATACGGGGGGAGGAAGAGTTCCTGTGGTATGGGTTTTTCAGACCCTGGCAGCCCTCTCCCCTCCTCCTTCCCAGCTGCTGATTGTTTCAGCCACTGCTACAGAAGGGAGGAAAAAGAAGTCCTCCCACCAGGTGCCTGTCCCTACAGCCCAGCATGGGGGCACCAGGGAGCCCCTGCCTTGGGGGGCTTCCCTCCAACCCCAGCCCAGGGTCCCTTAGCCCTGGGCAGTCCCAGGAAGCTGAGGGAATTCTTCCCAAGGTGGAGGCTCCCTAGTGCCCCCATGCTGGGCTGCATGGGCAGGCACCCAGCCAGGAGGACCTCTTCTCCCTCACTCCTATGGCAGTAGCTGAAGAATCAGCAGCTGGGAAGGGGAAAGAGGGAAATTCTCTTCAGCTCCACAGGCCTGCCTGGGCTGGGGAAAACCTCCTGAGGGGGAAGCTCCCCCAAGGTGGGCCAGCACCCAGACAAGGGGCTCCTCAACCCCATATGGGGGGACAGCAGGAGGTCTGGGGACACTTGGCTGGGCTGGCACTGGCCAGCAGGCTGGAAGATGTACTCTAGCACCCCCTGCCTTCTGGCCTGGGTCAGTGCAGGCTTCCCCCTGCCTTCCCCAATTAAAAACTGATTGTCAGTTCAGCTGCTTATTGTTCAACCTACACAGGTTAACGAAAGCTGCCTAGTTTGAATTGATTCAGCCTCAGGCTTTTTGACTGTCTGTACTTAGCCTAAAGCAGTGGCTCCTGCCAGAAGCTGCACTGACCAAGGGGCTGTGGTACTGGAAGTGATGCATCCTGGAATGCAAAAGGACTGCAAATTGCTCATTATATTTCCATAGAGCAGACTGAAGTTACTTTAACATGAGCCAGGTAGCACACCTGAAGGTGTAATTTTGAGATGCTCAGAGGACACATAGGCTGAGTTAATGAGCTTTAAGGTGTAGACATGTGTTTTAATGGCCTTGCTGCCTGGTGATGGCAATCCCGGCTGCAGCAGGGGAGATCTCCTTGCACTACACCATCCTGGGCTGTGAGAGTCAGATGCACCCCAACATCCTCATCACAAATGAGGAGGCCAAGAAAATCATGATTGTGGAGTCACCATCTCCTTTGAGACCCAGCACCAAGACTTTAGCAATGTCCAGGCTCACAAGTGGGAGAAGTATGCTCCACTGGCCGACATCTTGAGGGGCCACAACTATGATGTGATAGTTGATGAGCTCATCATGGGAATGCTTGGAGCCTGGGACCCCAGCAACAAGAGTATCCTGCATGCCTGTCGTGTCTTCTGCCACTACACCAAGCTGATGCACCACCTCCTGGTGTCTGACACCATTCGTTGGTCCTGCAATACGTACGTCGAACACATCACGGGCCATCACCAATACACCGACCACCTTTCCTCAGCCTGAGACTTAGTTGTCTAACATTGTATTTTCTGTAATCTAGTTGCGTTCCCCTCCTCACCTCGATCCCTCTTATGTGAGTAAGATCTGCACGTGGATGCTCTGTATTTCCCTTATGGCTTTGTCATCTTTTTTGGTTCATGATTCTTAACATCTACTAATAAAATTCAATCTGTTCTAAGTGTATTGTGCAAGCTTGTTATTACATGTTAACCTAAAAAAAAAAAAAAAGAAAATGTGTTAAGGGCCCTTAAATCAGGAGTGACCACACATTAGGACAGGGAAATGTGTGCTAAGGGCCCTCTGAGTGGCTCAGAGCTCATCCTTTTCCATCAAGGATTATCTCTAACTGGTTTTGGGCAGGTCATGTTCTACTCATATGTGACTGCAACACACTGCCACACACACACACAATGCCACACACACACACACACGTAAGACTGTGAAGGTGTGTGTGGGGGAAAGGGATGTGGTGGGGGCAGATCAAGGCCCCCACAGTGAGGGAGAGAGTGGGGCAGGGGCGAATGGGGCCCTGGTGGTAATTGTGGGACAGTCGTAGCTCTGGTGGATCATCCAGAGGTGCAGATGGCCTCTTACTGCTGCATGCACCCCAGGGGAGGCATGTGGGGCACATGCCTCCCAGATATGTGCTTGGGGCATCACAGAGGTGGGCTGCCATTGCACGCTGGACTCTGCACCTCACTGCCATTGCCTCCAGAGATGGACGTGATGCCATATTCTTTCCATGCACTGGCAGCACTATGTCCCCTGCCCACCCAATAGCAGCAGGCACATGGCATCACACAGCTCTGAAGACAGTGGCAGCAAGGCACAGAGCCCAGAATGCAGCAGGAGCCCACCTCCACCCTGCACACAGCTGTAGGGGACATGTGCTCCCTGTGCCTCCCCCAGGGTGAATGCAGCAGTGGGAGCCCCCTGTGGCCCTGGACAAGCTGCCCACAGCTCCGACCATCCCATTACCTGCCCCAGCCTAGGGGCCCTATTCAAACCAGCCCCTGCCTTTACCTCTACCCTACTCCTTTCCTCACTGTGGGGGCCTTGATCTGCCCCCCACTCTTTCTCCTTTCCCTTCACAGATTTACCAGCTGGGTACTGTGTTCCTAGATGCCTCTGCAGGCTACAGATGTGTATCTGTCTGGGTGTGCCTCTCCCTGCCCTGCTGCAGCTTCCTGGAGCCAGCAGTCGGGCTTCCCTACGGTTCTCTGTGCTGCCACCACTGCCCCGCATTGGTGGGGGGGGGGGGGCGCTAAGCCCTGTTAGCCTCAGTCTTCTGCAATCTATGGGAAGGGAAACTGCCTGCTTAGCCACCACTGCTGCTGTTGCTGAACCTCTATTGCTCTGTGGTCTGAGCCCAGCTCAGAGAGCAGCAGTGGTAAGTGGGTTCCTCTTTCCTGCTTCCTGTGTCCATACACTGCCGGGAGCTGATGATGATCTGGTTGCTGCTGGGAGTGGGGGTGCAGTGAGCAGGGATCTGGGGTATGAGCAGCACAGGGGGACCTAATATGGGTGGAGGAGTGCTGCTCACCCCCCATGAACCCACAGATCAGGCCTGCCCCCCCCCCACACACACACTAGTTCCCTCATCACTGCCCCTCAGCAGCTCTTGGCTCACCTGCAGATTTTAGTGCTGTCCTGATGAGCAAGCAGGGCAGGGGAACCCACCTGCTGCCACTACTGGTGCCTCTACAGCCCTCTGGGCTGGGCTCAGCCCTGAAAGAAGTAAAGGCCTGGCAATGGCAGTAGTGGCAATGGCCAGGCAGGTGGGTTCCCCTTCCCAGCTTGCTCCCCTGGGACAGTGCTGGCAGCCACACATGAGCAAATGGTCAGTGGGGATGGGGACCCTGAGGGGCAGGGGGTGAGCCCTGAGGACAAGGGGGACAGAGGAAGAGTGGCAGGCCATATCTGGCAGAGGTCAGCAAGGACTCAGTCAGGGAAGGCAGGCCTGATGGGACCCTGCTAGGCCCTGGCTGCCCACAGTCTTGGCTATCTTCCCTGTCCCTGAGAGCAGGCAAGCTGAGCAGGCATAAAGCCAACTTCGTTCTTAGCCACATCTTTGCTCACCAGCCCTCTAAGGGCAGGTCAGAGTAGTGCACAATGCAGGCGGGGTTTATCCTCTAACATGCAAATGCTCAAACCACATGCTAAATTTAACACCAATTAAAATTAGCACATGCTAAGTGTGATGTGTAACAAAGCCCTAACTTCACCCAGAGTGACATACTTGAGAGGGGTTTTTAACGCGGGAAAAGCACACTCCTCCTTAGCTCCTTAATATCATTCAAAAGAAAAGAACTATACTGCTTTTCCAAAAAGCTTAAAACCAAAGAAAACCAACCCCACCCCCACATATGCAAGACAGACCCCCCGGTAGGGGGAATATACACCCAAACAGTTCAAGTTTAAGAAAGTTATAAGCAACTGAAAAACAAGGTCTTAAAATGGAAATTGTTAGGCAGTCTTAACTTATGGAGAGTGCTGGTAGCAATAGTTATAATGTGTGGAATGTACAACTGAAACAGCTTTTATTTAGAACAGGTTAGATCAAGAAGCTTCTGAACCAAAAAGAAAAAAAAAACAACCTAAAAATAACCTATTGTGCTGGTGACCTCTGCAGTTTTTGCTAATAATTTTCACAATTTCTCATTAACCCCAGTTTGAGCTCAGTGGGAGAAACTGTAATGAACAGAGATGAGCTAGAGTAAAAGTGGCCAATGGGATCAAATCAATGCAACTATAAGAAAATCTGAATTTGACAATGCACATGAATTGCCATGATCAGCACTGACTGAGCTCATGAGCTAATTTTTAATGAGCAAAAATCTAAATATTTTCTGATTGAGACAGATAGAGTCATAATATGCACTTCTAAAAGACCCATTCCTAGCTTTGTTTGAGCACTCAATCCCTTCAGTTTGTATGTACCTTTCTAGTTGTGCAGGGAGAAATTTGGATAAGAACAAATAGCTTAGAGACTGCAGATGTCTGAGCATATATATATATATATGCCCAAATAAAAGGCATGAGGATATTTTACATGCTATTCCTATTTTGCATCTGCTTCCTAGGTATACTCCTAGCAAATAATAGAGAAATAGGGCTGAAAGAGATCTCAGAAGGTCTAACATAGTCTAATGACATTTGTCCACACCTGGGCTAGAGGCTTGCTCTGCTCTTGATCTTGCAATGAGAAGTAGTTCTGTGGAGAGGTTTGTACAGAGTGAAGTCATGTATGCTCATGGTAGTGTATGTTTGTGCTAACCAAGAGATATGGCTGTGGCTAAAGGGAAGGCAGAAGGCCACAAAAAGGTGTCATAGGGTGAGCCCTGTTGAGAGTTGGCTTACAGAGGCTAGTAGCCCTGCAAAGCCACAACAGGTGCCAGTGAGCTATCCTTTGTTTGGGATAACTGAGGCAGGGGCAGGGACCTGGTGCAATGTGTTGGGGCAAGGCCAGGGGCCTGAATCACACAGACATACACAGCGGTGTACCGATGGGGGGAGGGAGACAGGGGGGGCCATGGCCCCTGGATGCCAGTCTGGCAGAGGGGGAGTCAGCTGGGCCAAGAGGCCGCAGCACCTCCCGCATTTGGTGTGTGACCGACCCTCCCGCCCAGTGGGTTGTTTCTTTGCCTGTTAAAGCTGGAAATTCTGGCCCCTGCCCCACCCCCAATGTGCTGCAATGTGAGTTTCCCTGCAGAAGTGCTGTGGGGTGGGAGAGGGGGCTCTGCACCCTGCTTGGATCATCCTGGGGGGAGGGAGGGAGAAGGGCACAAATGCAAGCATTGGCCCCCGGGCACCAGAGACCCACAGTATGCCACTGGACACACACACACAAAGCTGGCCAAGGCCAAATGGAAGGAGACCACCCTGCTTAGCGAACAAAGTCAAAGTTCAGGCCAGATGGATGCTGGCCCATGATGAGCAGGGTGGAGTGAGGTACCAAAGGACTCACCCTGGTCTGAGATCAGTCTCCCTAACTCATGTTAATATTCCAGCAAGGGCATGACAAATGGGATCAGGAAGGTACACTAGTGAGCCTGGGTGAGAATAAGCAGGGCAAGATTAGTACAGCTGCTAGGGGGTACCACAGCTACCCTCTGAGGCAGGTCCTATCACACCCACCTCTTCCAGCTTGTCCTCTGGACTCTTCCCAATGTTAAAGAATCACTTCCCATGACTTGCATGCAATGCTTCTATTGATAGTGTGCTGGGATTCATTAGGTTTTTTGCACCAGTAAAATACTATCGACTCTTACTGAGCTTAGAATCCACTATAATCCCCAGGTCCTTTTCTGCAAACCTAGCCAGGCCAATTGCTGTCCAGTTTGTATTTGTGCCTTTGATTGTACCTTATCCCTGCTGTTAACTGTGCTTGTCATCTTATAATTGACCTTTACTGTGAAGACTGAAGTAAAAAAGACATTAAACATTGAATCTTTTTGCACAGCATCCATTATTAGCCACTCTTCCCCATTCAGTAGGGGATCTATACTTTCCTTGGTTTTCCTCTTACTTCTAACATACTTGACACTTTTATTTTTACCTCTTATGTCCCTTGTGAGCTGTATCTCAGTTTGTGCTTTGACCTTGATTTTTCTCACTCCATGCCTATAAGATACTCTTATACTCATCTTTAGCAATATGGACAAGTTTCTACCTTGTGTGTGATTTCTTCTGAGTTTCAATTCATTGAAGGATTTATTGTTTAGCCAAATCAGTCTCTTGCTGTGCTTCACAGTTTTCCTTCACCTCCAGATAGCAGGCTATTAATATTGTTTCTTTAAAAGGTACTATATAGATCCTGTTTTCCCTTAGACTGGCCTCCCAAGGGACATAAGGGTTGGAAACTAATTTTTAGGTAGATTTTAGGGAATACTATCAAACAAACACACAACATACTAGTAATGCTAAAATCTAAACAAAGAAATCTGTATAGGCAATCAGGATATTGGACAATATCAGTAGCTACCACCTGTGAACCACATGGTCTCTTGGAGCATGTGGTCATTTATTGTTACCAACCCAATGCCTTCTTCAGTCCTTCTGAGAACTCTAGTTTATCCTGTGGGCCAGACCCATGCCTCACGTCAGCAATGAATGAAGATTACAGATGCCTCTCTTTAGCTTCCTAACTATCAAGTAATATAATATCTAACTTGTAGTGTGAGCAACCACAGTTCCCTGTGAAGGCAAATGTGTGGTCATAATGTGGATGATGGAGGTATGGTATGGTATGGGGGGGGAGGAGGAGGAGGAACCCAACAACAACTGCTCCTCCCAATGTATTAATTATGACTTTGAAAATTACTTAATAAACTGAACAGAGCTTTCTAACAGCTTTCTAATATTAAAAATAATTTTAAAACAACACAATTCCAAAACACTGATTCAATAAAACTACAATTCAATTTTATCTCAGCAGAGATAATGACCAACCTGCCAGCACTGCCAGGTTATCATGTCCCTCTGACATAATAAGCAGCAAAAAAATGTTGGACAGATCCTACTATAGTTATAGGAGGAAAGAAAAAAAAAAGGAATATAGTTTAAACATTTCAGCTAATCACGGATTGGGAGGGGGAGGGGGCGGGGGGGGAAGAGGGGTTGCAGCGCTCAGGAAGTAAAAGTAGAAAATAGCACAGTGATCTCATTACAATGATTGTAATAAGGAGCTCTTCATTGCCAGGGCTATAATCTCATGGTCCTCTCCAAGCTCTGTAATTAACCTGAAATAGTCTACTGTTAATGTACCAATATGTGAAACCACAGTGTGATGATTGTTCACTATACTGTTAACACACCCTTGGATGATGCTCAGCCACATCCCAGTGATTATTCACTATACCTCCTTTAAAATGGAGAGGAACTATGGTGTCACATGTGAGAATCTCCATGTCCCCTAGAGGAGCTAAGGGTCTTCTCTTTATTCCTTCTCTTATTGCAACTGTAGCAGGGCAAGTTCTGGGCCTGAAATTTGAGATCTCCAAGCTCCCAAGTCCCCTGGGACCAAGAACACTGTCAGGTTTACTGTGGACCATGAGCTTGCCATGGAAGACCTTGCCCACATCTATTTACTCCATGGCCCAGGTTCAAACTCCTCCTCCTCCTGGGCTGGAGATTCCACATCCCAACTTTTAGGTGCTTTGCTTGAATCCTGGCAAGTTTCCACAGCCCACCATCTTCCCAGTTCTTCAGTAAGCAGATCCTTGAAGGACTTTCCTAGCTGATCTAAAGACCATTACTTTTTAATCTTCAGTTCATAACTAAATGGTTTAGCTCAAAGTCCTCCCTCAAAGTCTGGTGGGCTCTCAAAAAAATACCATATTTACCTGAATCCAAGACAACTTTGAATTTAAGACAACGTCTCCCCCCAAATTAGATTCTATACAAGGGAAAATTTAAGTGTGCTTTATAATTTTCCATGTATAGAATCTGATTATTTGAAAGTTGTTTTTAATTTGTCCATCAGTACTATGAGGAGGAAAGCAGCAGTGGGGGCTGAGGGGCCAGACCCCACCTACCCTTTGCCCTCCCTGCCTGATCCCTGCTGCCTGCATCAACCCTTGCCCCCTCTGCCTGTGCCTGCCCCATCCCCTGTTCTCCCCTGCAGTCTGCACCCCACCTATTGCTCCCATGCTTGAGCCTGACCTCAACCCTACCACTTTCCCTTCATGCGTACCCACCATTCTTTGCTCTCCCTCCTGCCCTCCCCCCACCCTGCCCCTAAGCTATTCCTATTCACATGTTCCCTGCCCTTCCTTACCTCCTACTGCAGCACTGGTCCTCCTGGCTGGGCAGTCAGCAGCAACCTGGCCTCATCTCAGCCCAGCCAGGGAGAAGTAGTGGCAACTCCCAGCTGGGCAGGGTTGGGGCTGGAAGGACTGGAGCCAGAGCAGAATGTAGGGGGGATGGGGCAGCTGCAGGGAGGAGAGTAGGGAGTGGGTGAAGCAAGGGGTTGGGGGAAAGTACAGGCATGGAGAGTTGTGGGGGGGCAGGCTGCAACTTCCCCCATACTCCTCAGTTGCCCTGGACTTCTTCTGGCCATGTGCTCCCCTCCCCCACCAAATGAGCCATTGTAGCCTGGGCCAGGCAGTGGCTGAGCTCCAACTTCACCCCTGAGCCTAGGGCCAAAGCCCTTGCCTGCTCTAGGCTAGTGCTTGAATGCAAGATGAGGCAACCTGGGGGGGGGGAGCATGTTATTGGTGGGGGACCTTGTCTTGGATTTGAGTAAATACAATACCTGCTTTCAAAGGGGCCATACCTCTGGATATGATTAGCTGGTCTTTCTTTCTGACTCTTTAGGAAATTAAAAAAAACCAAACATAACCCTGTATTGGCTCTATTGCAGATCCAAACTATATTTCTCCTTTATATAATTCTTCACAAGCATTCAAGAAAGACCATTCACTAAGGATCTTGTCACAGACATGAAGAGTGTTTACATGATCTATTTAATGATTTAACAGCAAAGCAACTAATTTCTTTTCTTTTTCCTTTTTTGGAAATAAAATCAGTCACTACAATTCAAGGACTTATTTTCTACACTCCATGTTAACAATGGGTTTTTATTAACATGCTTGTTAGTCTTCAAAATATTAGGATACTTAGTGCAAATGGCTAGTGCAACACCATATTATGTGAGAGTTTATGGGTTATTCATTATTCTGTTTGAAACCTTTCAATTACTGAATATGGCACAGAAGCAATTCCACATGACCAGTTGTAAAGCATACAATCATAGAATCATAAAAAATTAGGGTTGGAAGGGACCTCAGGAGGTCACTGATGACTCTGAAACTCATGCTAAGCTCAGGTCTACTCACAAAAGTTAAAATACAGAATACTGATGCTAACTACATATTGCAAGAGGATGCAAGTTCAAGGCTAGGCCATCTGAGAAAAAAATTATAATAATAATGAGGTATCTCTTCAGCTTACCTTGCTATATTCAGGATGATTTCAGGCAGACTCCTAGTTGTCTGGTATATAACCATATGAAATGTCTATCCTTGATTAATTAGCATGGTAAATATTTATTTTGCAATTAACTCGTGTTTATGTGAAGGAAGAGACATTCTCCATATACGATAGATGTCTCCTTCTGATTTAGTATGTTTTTCCTGGCTGTTAATCTGTTTCTTGATATGTTCCAAACTGGATAAGCTCTTGCTACTGAAGAAGGTAACTCATTCAAATTAAAATTTTCTGATAACCAATGATGAGCAGGTTAATTAACAGGATTTTCCCATCAATTACTGCTTGGGACTCTCTTAATTTACACAACTAAAAGAATGCTTTGAAGGTGCTAAACTAAGGATATAAAAATGCAGTAAAACAGAAAACAGTACACACACTTCAAGAGTGGGAAACCCTTTTACACCAGTTGCTGATGCGCCCAACTTACTCGAGAAGTTGAAGAGAAACAGATCGCCTTTTCGTCACCTGTTTGGTGAAAAATCATCACCTTGTAGCTAATGATTGGACTTTGATTTGGTTTGGGCTCACTTGATTTTAAATATTTGTAGTAAATAAAGCCTTTCTGTCACTCATTAAATGAGGTGCCATGTCAATCCCTGGGCTAGTCCAGAATCCTAGGTTTTTACTGGCTAACAATCATCCCAGCCAAAGCTTTGTCTAGCCAGGTCTTAAAAACCTCTGAGGATGGAGCTTCCTCCACCTCTCTGGGTAACCTGTTCCAGTGTTTCACTACCCTTCTAGTAAGAAAATTCTTCCTATTATCTAATCTAAACTTCCTTTGTTGCAACTTGAGATCATTGCTCCTTGTTCTGCCATCTGCCACCACTGAGAACAGTCTAGCTCCATCTTCTTTCAAACCTCCCTTCAGGTAGTTGAAGACTGCTATTAAATTCCATATCAGTCTTCTCTTCTCTAGACTAAGTAAGCCCAGTTCCCTCAAGCTTTCCTGATAAGTCATGTCCCCCAACCCCCTCACCATTTTTGTTGCCCTCCGCTGGACTCTCTCCAATTTATCCACATCCTTTCTGTAGTGGGGGTCACAAAACTGAATGCAGTACTCCAGATGTGGCCTCACCAGTGCTGAATAAAAGGGAATAATCACTACCCTTGACTTGCTGGCAACACACCTACCAATGCAGCCCAGGATACTGTTTGCCTTCTTGGCAACAAGCGCACACTGCTGGCTCATATTCACTTATTGTCCACTGTAACCCCCAGGTCCTTTTCTGCAGAGCTGCTGCCCACCCAATTAGTTGCCAGCTTGTACCAGTATGTGGGACTGTTCCATCCTAAGTACAGGACTTTGTACTTGTCCTTGTTGACCCTCATGAGATTTCCTTATGGCCCAATCCTCTAATTTGTGTAAGTTACTCTGAATCCTAGGTCTACCCTCCAGCATATCTACTACTCCCCCCAGCTTGGTGTCATCTGCAAACTTGCTGAGGGTGCACACTATGCCATCTTCCAGGTTGCTAATGAAAACATTGAACAAAACCATCCCCAGGACTGACCCCCAGGCCACTCCACTTGATACCGGCCGCCAACAAGACATCGAGCTATTGATTACTACCCTCTGAACACAATGCTTCAGCCAGTTTTCTATCTACCTTACAGTCCAGTCATCCAGCCCAAACTTCCTTAGCTTGCCTAACAGAAACAATGCTCAAAACCATCAACCAGTGGTTGACAGCTATTAAACAAACACCAGAAATACTTTAGAAGTCATAAAGGACAAGTTAAATTTAAAAAGAAAAAACCCATGAAGCTGACCAGTTGTACTTACTGTACTATATTCTTCAAACCCAAATAGTTACACAGTAGCTGTGACATAACTGAAGTTAAAAGCATGGAGCTTCACATGTAAGTTTTTGTAATAAGTCTCAAATTCCAAAATACAACACAGAATAAAAACTATTTGCACAAATTATTTTTTTCCAGGGATGTTTTGATGAAAACTAAATTGACACCTTCGGGGCCTTTGACCACTTAGGTACTCCTTGTAGGCTGATTCCTAGAATACTAATTATACAATGGTAAGGTTTGTCTGTAGAGTATATGACAACTCTTTAGCTATAGCAGAAAATGAATTAATCAAGCTTAACCTGATAAAGTTTAATTTGATGACAAACCTGGTGCAGCTTGAATGCAGTCCTTATTTACCTAGAAAAAGGGAGAGAAACACAAACACCTGCTGCCTTTCTTATTTAGGGTAGGTAAATGAGGACCATCCATTCAAATCTCACCATTTCTATCTGCTGTTTAATTTTCTACGCAATTTTTGCCCTCTTAATTGATCACAGACAGAAGCCCCTGCAACAGATATTGGTACTGTTTGTAACACTTCTGGGTTAAATGTGTTTGTTACAAATGTGGTGTGTGCCTCAGTTCCCCTGACTAGCTGGTACACTGAGAAAGAATGGGTTAATGGTGTTTTGAACCAGACCTGTGAGGATCTGTCCCAAGTGTTCATTTAAGAGGAGAATGGCCTATTTGCATATACTGACATATAGGAATTCAAGTGGCTTCAGCCAAAGCTTCAAGGCTCCATGCTCTTTCTGGTCCCAGGGAGCGATTTCAGAGAAACCAGAGCAAAGAGACAGTACTGAAAAGATTCCTAGGAACAAGGGGGAGAGAGAAAGGGTGACAGGCAGAAAAGAGAATGGGAGCCTTGAGGGAGAACACCTAGGGATGTTTACCCAACTGGCATTTTGCCTTAGAATTGACCTTGGCATTGTGGTCTTACCTGCTATATTGCTGTTAACTAATACCAATAATATTGTTGAGAGATGCCTACTTCATTGAATGATTTGGGCATTGCTCTATCTTCTTGAAGAGGTAAAGTCTCTCTGCTGGCTTTAAGTCAGAATGTAGCTCTCTGGGGCACCACAGACAAACAGGAAGGTCAGGGACCAAAAAGATAGTTATTCAAGTCCAAGGATTCAGGGCTCACCCACTCTTCAAGCCACACTTGAACTCTCTTCAGAAAGCCTAAGGTTGGGTGTTGTAAGCAAGTGCTCCTCTGGAAAATCTATGACAGTCACAGTACAGATGCTGGAAGAGCTACTAAATGGTCCCACCCACCACTACACATATTTAATATAAATTAGTTAGCATACAGTTTATGCAAGGTCATTGCAGTCAGTGAACTAGGCTATCTAATATGACAAAGTCCAAGCTCATCTATTGCACTAGAAAGACTAAACTAGTTTTAAATATCATAGCAACTCCTCTAATTCACATTTCTTTACCAAAGCCAGGGACAAAATCCAGACTTCTGAATTCACAGCATTCTCCTGATGCCTCACAAGCAGTTATTATAAAACCACTGAGAAAGTGTGCATCATGTTTGGAAGTTCATTTACATCTGAAACAAAAGCACAATATACACTGAATCTTAAAACTTGTGATCTCATGGAAATCCTAAATGGTGACCGAAGCAGCTGTAGGATAGAATCATCTTCTAAATGCACAAATACCTAGAAGTCATGATATTGTTACAGTTTTATTGGAGTGCAGGTATTATGTAATGAGGAGACAGAAGCAAGAACCATGCAGAATGCATTAGTGTGTTAGCATGAGCACTGGTAGGGCTCATGAAGATGGAAAACAATACTCATGTTCTTCATTGTATTTCCATTATTTTAATGTTTAGGGTACATGAATAGCTGCGTCCTGCTGCACCCTTGGCTATTACTAGTCATAGTTCATTTGCTGTCACTTATTAGTGGCATTTTTCAAAAATATTCCTCCACTTCCCTTGGTTTCAATGAGAGTGTTATCAATAGGAACACCAGTGCTCGACTACTTCTCAAAATCCTATATAACAACAGCCTGCAACAAGGCACCAGGGCAGGTTCTCAAGGTACAATCTACTCAGGCACCTACACTAACCTAGGAATCTACTTCTCAGAGGACCAAGCTTAGTCAGCACTGAAAATCCTCCTTCCTCCAAGCTATAAGACTTCTGAAAGCCTGGCATTGACTTCAAGCATATTGGGGCAGTGTAGAAGCTCTCTTTAACCCTTTCCTGCCTGACCAAGAGCTAGCCAGTCCATGCTATCACATACCCAGTATTGGAACTGCATTGACAACTTACTTAAATTCATTTGCATCAGCTAATGCATTTCCTGTTTCTTGTGTAGGAAGATATGGCATATTATAAAAATCATTGCAATTTTATACCTCACTGCAATGCAAACTGCTCCCTTTGTACCACTCCAGCAGTGGAAAGAGATGCATAAATGTGGTGGAATCAAGGTGTCCATGACCATTGCTTAGCATAAGGTGTCTATATTAATCCCTTATCTCTCTCCTAGCCCTCCTCATTGGAACTTGGCATGGGGTGAGGGAGTGTGTTGGAGGTGTTTTGGCTATAGTCATACAGGTAGTCTAGTACAAGTTAGAGATGTCTTAATTTGTTACTTATGACTACTGCCTGACCTACAGGTGACCTATGAATATGAGCCATGCAAAAGTGACTTCTAAACTTTGTAATAAAAAGACAGGGCCAAACTCTATGCTACCTATTAGATGTCTAAGTGGATTTAAGTTCTTGCATACAATCCTATTCCACCCTACATGAGTCCTTGAAAATACATTAATGCATCTCTTTTGTCAAAGGGCATCATTTTTGCCTTAAAACAAAGTTACAAAAATATAAGGAAGAAAAATGCACCTTATGTATGAATAGTTTCGTAGGGAGCTGAGCAAGGTGGAATAAGATTACACTGAGGTATCTAATAGACGGAATAGGATCTACTATCATTGCCGAAGACAAGATTTCTGTGATAAATTAATCAAGCCACTCTTTTATCTTAGTGGACAGCAAGTTGACTTGACCTAAAGAAAAAAAGACAAACATTCATACCCTAGAATAAACTTCTACTGTAACTCAATGTCGTCCATCCCCCCTCCCCGCTCCCCCTACAAATATACAGAAACTTAGGGGGGAAAATCAATGTTGTACAGAATGCAGTCTCTCAGATGTACTTTGGGAATCTAACAAATAATAATATATGTGAGGGAATAGTTCTATGTATATCCTGTACTGCCTTCAGCTAACAAAACCGCTCT
>NW_005842092.1:682600-686550 GCF_000455745.1 Alligator sinensis
ATTACGGAGGAAAGAACTTGCTAGAAACTAAGATTATGGTCAAAGTAAAGACTTCTTTGTGTACTTGAATTCATTACTTACATGCCCACAGCATTAAATAAAACATGTAATACCTTTCTGAGTTCCTTGCTGCTTAGTCGTTAATCTATTATTGGAAACATTGCAAGGTGAAAATACCCTTAGAGGCAGATCTAGTTTTGAATACCTTACCTCAGATAATGCTGGCCTGTTTTCACCTGTTATCTTAAATATTTAAGTCTTTCTAAGACCTGTTACTAAACTGCACCAAATGCCAAGCTCTACAAAATAAATATATATTATTATGTATAGCACTTCATTCTTCATTCGTTAAACCTCAGTCTTCAAAGTTAAAAAATAGGGGGGAGAGAGAGATGTTGTAAGGTATGTTCAGCCTAGATATGGTATAAACTGTACTTCCAGAAATATCAAGTTTAACATGGTGTGAAAGTCATATTGATATTCTATATTAGTTTTGCATAAAATTCATAAACTTAATGATGTACTTAAAAATTGCCGGGTGTCAGTAGACCTATAAACCCTACTAACTATGTAGAACAATACCAATAACATTTGTTGCTAGTGTGTCTCTAACAATCTAATTTTTTTAAAGATATTTTTATCTTCTTTCTTTCCTTCCCGATTAGTATATTTTATCTGACCTCCTCTGTAATACAAGGCATAGACTTCACCCATTTCTGAATTGTGATCAACAACGTCTGGGTGAACTAGGGCAAATCTCTTAGAAAATATCCAATCTTGTTATAAAGATCCCAAGTAATGAAGTCGTTCTCCATCTGCTTTGTTGTACTATTTACCTTAGAGCTAGCTAAGTAGAAACAGTTACAGAGTCTATGGTCAGATTTAATGATACACTGCTTTAAAAGAGGGGGTAACAGGAACCCAGAAGCTTGCATTAGCTGAATTTATGCAGCTGTTTCACCTGCCTCTTCCTGCATCAGTTTGTGCATTTAGGGATAAGAAAACACGTTTGAGTTTCAAAATACTAATTTTAAGGCATGTTAGTTGGTGTTAAGGTTATCACAAGCTAATGATCTGTGGCATGTTAAAGGTTAATACCCTCTCTAATATGCACTGTTCAGACTTATCATGAGAAAGTTGGTGAGTAGAGGTGTGATCCTGGGCTCTCCCTGCTTGGGGTGGGGAGGGCAGGGGGGAGGAGGAGGAACAGCGTGGAGCCACATGCCAGGAGGTGGAAAAACATGGACATGGGGCATGGGAGATTTTATATAAAAGTACAGAGATGGTGAGTAAATGGGGGCCTGAGGGGACTGGCACCCCTTTGGAAGACGGCTTTCATCTGAAATGCATAAACTTTCCATGCATCCATCGTCTTAGCTTCCCCCCCAACACCCCCCCCCAAAAAAAAAAAGTCAGCACCTGTGCAAAGTTATTTAAAAGCAGTTTTCTTTGATTGAGGTAAATAAAAGAGTAAAAAATTAAAGACTCTAGACTCTTGCTTGTTTCAGTAAATTGTAGGTGCTGGGAAAGGGCTGGGTCCTGGGAGCCTCCTTATCCAATTTCCCTGTGCTACCATTCCTTTGGACTTGAGGCAGGGAGAGACCACAATAGGCTGCAAATGGGGCTGTCTGGTAGGGGGCTGGTGCAGGTCTGATTGGGAGGCAGAGGCCCTCAAGGGGAGGTTGAGAAGCCCATCCACAATTCCCTCCTGCTGGGGAGATTAGTCGTGGTGCCCCAAGCCACTGCTGGATGGCTTCAGACCAGCCACCCATTCTAGGCAGCTGTTGAGCTCCCTCTAGCTGCTTCCTCCTCTGTGAAAGCTAGGGGCAGCTCCTGCTAGCAGGTTGCAAGCAGGGAGCTGGAGACCTGAGATCCTGCATAACTTACTGGCTTCCACAACTCTCTTCCAATGGGGATGAGGCTCAAGCCTTGGTACTGCATCTGCCTACCCACTGCTTTAAATTTAAAGGGACAGTGTCTTCCCTTCCAGCAGCTGGGTGGCTGCAGTTTTTCAAGGGAGTGGGAGAAGGGCAGCATAAATTTCAAGCTGCCAGAGGTGGGTGGATGGATTGCTGAGGAGCCCCTCAAGTCCTCCATCATTTCCTCCTAGGACTTGTCAGCTACCATAGAGCTCAGGAAAGTAGAAAATTTGTCCTTAAAGCAGCAGTGAAAAGGCTGGGAATGGTACATCATGGGATGCTGAAGGACTCTAAATTGGTCATTTTATGTCAGTGCAATGCTCAAAAGTTTGCTTAAAACTAGCTAATTAACACCCATCAATGCTAATCTTCCCTTGAAATGGCATAACTTTAAGATGCTTAAAGGACACATCACTAGTTAACGAGCCTGAACATGCAAGCTTTCAAGTTTTAAGACTTCTTAACAAGAGCTAGTTGTAATGTGTAATCTCACCCTAAACTGCTAACATTTTAAACCTGAATCAAATCAATTTAAGGTTAGAGCAGTTTAGCACCACTTATACCAGCATGACAGTGAATAGACAAAAGTCACACTAGTTCAAGCACAGTCTGCTGTAAACTTGTGTAATTGTTTCATCTGTCCACATCAAGAATTAGTCAGTACAGATTCAAAGAGTGAGGGGCACTTAGATGAACCCAGTTGGAAACGACAGTGAGAGAAATGAACTAATTCACTAATTAACATTCTCTTCTTATACTGTTGTATTGAATGTGCAGGCTCTAATAACACAGATGAGCACAGGCTGAGGATATAACACTAATATTCCAATCACTGCCTCTTAGTAATCCCATATGAGTAGCCAGCAAGTAACTGAGATTTTCATAAAAAGGATTTTGGATTAGTTGGTAGTTTTGGTATTGTAGGGCTGTAATTAAGAAAATACCAGAGCACAGGTTTTTGTCTTTTGAATGGGAGCTACATAAATTAAGATTTTCCTTAATCAGGGCATAAATTAATCAGACAAAGGGTTGAAGGGCAAACAAAGGCAGAAAGGTGAAGTAAATGTCCTTAAATCATAAGAAAGTCAGTAGTTGTCTGTAAGATACATTGTTAGTCCTGTCTGCTGCTGCCTCAAGCCTAATTTTTACAATTACAAAACATTTTGGTGAACAGCTTTGCCAAATACAAGTATTTTAAAGAACTCCTAGGTACACCATTGGACTATTCTCAAGTCTCTTCTAATGAAAATGGAAATAAGGCCTTAGCATGGATTTAAAGAGCTGAAATTTGTAAAAACTGGATAAAGTTTGACATAAATTAACTCAGGCTGTTTACATCCCAGAATTACACAATTATGCGCCTGTGTAATTTTGTACGTAACATGCATAACCGCTCAAAATCATGTAATATCACATAATTCCCCAGGGTATAGCTGGTGAGCAGAAAGGGGAGCTCCTGCCTGCAGATGGGGGTATGGGGTCTTGTGCGGGGTTTGTGGGTGCATGTGGGCACCTCTGCCACATGCCCTGCACCCCATGGTGCACAGCCCATGCTGTGTTGGCAGCAGCAATAGGAAGTGGGCCCTTGGGCCATCCCTGACTGGGGCACAGCCCCTGGTGGCCCAGGGCTCCAAGGGACTGCACATGGTTCCTACTTGCAGTGCCACGAGCCCCATGTACTGGTACAGAATCATCCTGGTCTGGCCTGAAGGCACGCACCAAGAGGCAGGGTCAGGCCAGGTCCATGCTGGCCCTGGATTCGCTGGAGCCATGTGCCACTGAGGGGCTTTGCCTGGTGTGGCCAGGAGTGCCCTGAGGGCCTGGGGGCTGTCTGGGGGGGAGTGTGTGGCATTGGAGACTGTGTGTGGAGGTCATGTGGCAGCGGGGCTGTGCATGGAGGGGTGTGGTGATGGAGGCTGTGCTGGGGGACATGTGGCAGCAGAGGCTGTGCGCTGAGTGGCAGAGTGTGGTGGGCAGGGGTGTGTTCCTCAAGGGCAGTCCTGGAGGGGGGCATGTGGCGGGGGGGGGGGG
>NW_005842092.1:686560-714140 GCF_000455745.1 Alligator sinensis
AAACCCCACACACTCCCATATCCACATCCTCTCATAAACCCCCCACACACACCCACAGCCCCCACAACTCTCCCCACAAACCCTGTACACTCTCATATCCACACACTCCCACACATCCCACAGCTATTCACAACCCCCACAAACCTCACACACCTTCACAAACCCCAGCACACACCCAAAAATCCCACCCCCCACACACCCACAACCACACAGCACAACTCCTCCCACACAAGTACCTGCATATATTTCTAAAGAAGGTTGAAATAGTGTTATATTTAGTTTAATTTCTAATAAAAATAAAAGTAATTAATTTTGCATAATTTTGAATTTTACTGTGCATAATTCCCTGTGCTGTAACTGTTGGGTTCTCTCACTTGAGGCTGCAACCAGAGAGTGCATCATGTGTTTAAACTAAAATACAGGATTATAAGCATAAGCAAGGTTAAACATTGCTATCAAAGAACAAAAGAAGCTTCAAGGTAAGCTAAGGATTTAGCATAGGTGGGAAATTAAAACTATTGCCTAGTAGATTGACAAGCTTACCTAGAATACTCAAAAATGCATTTAGGTTTTAGAATCATAGAATCATAGAAAATTAGGGGTGTAAGGGACCTCAGGAGGTCATCTAGTCCAACCCCCTGCAGGACCATCCCTAACCAGATCATCCCAGCCAAGGCTTTGTCTAGTCATGTCTTTAAAACCTCCAAGGATAGAGATTTCACCACCTCCCTGGGTAACCTGTTCCAGTGTTTTACTACCCTCCTGATGATAAAATTCTTCCTAATATCTAACCTAAGCATCCCTTGCTGCAACTTGAGACCTTAGCTCCTTGTTCTGTCATCTGCCACCACCAAGAACAGTCTAGCTCTATCCTCTTTTGAACCCTGTCTTTAGGTAGCTGAAGGCTTTTATTAAATCCCTGCTCAGTCTCCTCTTCTCTAGACTAAATAAGTCCACTTCCCTCAGTCTTTCCTCATAAGTCATATGCCCCAGCCCCCTCACCATTTTTGTTGCCCTCTGCTGGACTCGCTTCAGTTTGTGCACATCCTTTCTGTAAGGGGGGGGGGGCAAAACTGAACACAGCACTCCAGATGTGGCCTCACCAGTGCTGAATAGAGAGGAGTAATCACTTCCCTTGACCTGCTGGCAATGCACCTACCAATGTAGCCCACAGTGCTGTTAGCTTTCTTTGCAACAAGGGCAGACTGTTGGCTCATATTCACTTATTGTCCACTGTAACCCCCAGGTTCTTTTCTGCAAAGTGGCACCCAGCCAGTCCATCCCCAGCCTGTAGTGGTGCATGGGATTGTTCTGTCCTAAGTGCAGGACTTTGCTCTTGTCCTTGTTGAACCTCCTAAGATTCCTTTTGGCCTGATCTTCCAATTTGTCTAGGTCACTCTGAATCCTAGCCCTACCCTCCAGCTGACTCAGATTGTGAACATGTATAATACATATTAACCAGAGTCACAGTAGTGATTTGAATCTATTGTTACAGTATATGTAGTTTGCATGTATAATTTATATTCATTGCCCTGGAAATGTGAAGCATTGGAGACTTATTCTTTGGAGATTTTACATAGACCTATAATAACTACTCCCATATCTCATTTGATACAAAACAAACAAAAAATCCACACACAGTAGGTACCATATTCAAACAGATAATTAGAGTTAAACTATACAGTAGGAAAACAAGCAAAGATAAGGCTGAAGAAATATTTATTAAAGGTACTAGGAACACAAGTAATTAATCAATTAGCATGTCACTTTGCATTCCCATAGATCTTAGTGTTTGCTATGGAATATACTTTATATAGCCTTTATACTGAATTTTCATATTCATGCCTTGTAACAAGAGCAAGGAAATTTCCCTTGACATATGGACCTGCCCCTGAAGAAGATATATTTGGGCAGATCTTTGTGCTCATCAAAGCCCTGTTTGCTGTAGTAGAACTTTACAAAGATGAAAAATCTCCCTCTGTAGACATAATTGTAGATACCTCATCCCAGATTAAATCTGCTGAACATACTGCAGTTATTGATCAGAATCTTTTTTTTTTTTTTGCCATCATCACCTTTACATAAAAATATGAGGGTGAGTTTGTGTTAAACTGGGGACCAGGGATTTTTTTGGTGATATATCTTATTGGAGCAAAGGTATAGTTGGGAGAGGTGTTAGATAAGCTCTCAAGAACAGAGCCCAGAAGGTGGCTCAAATGCTTGTCTAACATCTCTTCCAGGCATACAGATGGTCTATTAAAAGACATCACCAAAACAAATCCTTGCCTTTCATATTTTTCCTGGACTATCATGGCTATAACAGCACTCTATACCAACTAAGTTAAACATGGGTTTAAGAACTTAGAGAGAGACTTTCAAGAACTTCATAATTAAAAGTCAAAATCATCCCCTGCTTGACCTAAAGAAGCAGCATAAGTAGCTGAGAGGTGTAATAGGCTCTTATCTTTCTACATAGGCAGTGGGATAGTATGGAAAAGTGGGGAAAACAGGACAGTGGGCGAGGATGGGCTATGTGTGTCAAAGATATAAAGAGATTCTTACATGATATATTTAACTGTAGGGACCCGGCAAGAGGTTTAGAGAGCCCCATGTTCAGCAGTATTTCTTCCCTCCCAATATAAAAAATTCAGTGGTAGTGAAAGTTGCTATCATAAATGATCAGTTTCTTAAAAAAAAAACAACAAATGTCAAACCCTAAACACAAATATATGCACATAACCAGTTTGGGTAACCTTCAAAAATAATATAATGTATTTCTATTATGGAAAATCAGACATATGGAAGATACTGTTTGTTTCTGGAATGCTTAGCACCAGGGGGGTGCCGTGACTCCAGTGTACTAGGCACTGTACATACACATCCAGATCATTCCTACACCAAAGGCATGTACTCTTTATCTATATCATTTTTATGAATCATTCCCCACAGCTTGCTCCAGTACATAAAATGGTTCTTGGTATAAATTGTTGTTATTTGTATATTATTTAAATAGCAAGAACAACAATGAGTTAGCAGTGTGCTAGCAGCACCATTAGAAACTATGTAACATGGCAGGAAATTGCAGTACCTCTGCTTCTTATAAACTCCACCATCAAATACAAAACTTTGTTTTGTTCCAAGACATTTGTGTGTGTGTTTAGTTTTGTGATAGTTCCATAAACTCGCATGTGAGCTCTGAAATGAGACAGACAAAGCAAGCCTAAATCTGATATTACTTAACCAAAACATTAAAAGTGGATTTATTTTGTGTAGTTCTATTGGTGGCTCCTTTGTGTTTTTAAGACCAAGCAATGAATTTGCTTAAATATTCTCACATGTTTAGGAGTTAGAAATTACATCAAGTGATTAGATACTTAAAAAAAAAAGTTTACTAGACTCTAATAATCCCAATTTTTTTAGAAATAATCCCCTTGCCACAAACAAACAGATCCTTAAATAGAAGCTGCTACTTGGTATTTTACTAGTCTTTCACTGCAGACAAAATGGAGGCAGTAAATGGTAATTATCTTTTCTGCTGTATTTCCCTGGAGTCACTGTTAACTCTGATATAATAGGAGAGGCATCTGATAGTGGCTGCCAGCTATGCAGTGCTGATTTTAAATATATATATTTAAGTTCTCGTCCATAAATCTGAGAAATAAACTCTGCTTGGTTTCCTCCAATATATTCCTTTAAATAGGTACTATAATTGAAAATCCTTTTTTTTTTTAAAGCTGGATTTGCCAAAAACTATGTTTTCTGATATTTTCACATTAACTTCTGGAACACTGCACCAGTAAGAAGGAAAAGAAGAAAATTATCTTAGTCTCTGGTAGTCTTACTTTTAATTTCTCCATGCAAATCACACATCAAAACTAAAAGCACCATCTCTTCAAATGGGATGGAGATAAAATAATCAGACCAAGCATGGAGTCATGGTGTCTTCTGCAATTATCCCTGGGGATCACTGTTGGATACAGTTCTAGTCATTTCTATGGTGGATATGTCAGTATGTGTGTGAGGAGACAAGCTCTAGTCCTCTGTGGATAATGCAAATGTAGTGATATGGTTAGAAAAAACAAAACAAAACTACTGCCATTGTAACACTTCCATTTGATGAGAAATAAGAAAGTTCTGATAAATGGAAGAGAAAGAGTCGAAGCCAGGGGTAGCATATACTGGACTTCAGTCCCTACGCAACTGTGTATACCTTTGTAAATGAAAGATGGATTCTAGCTTCCATAAGTAAATCTCAAAGCCACAAGAGGAAAGGAGGTTCAGTGAAGAATTTATCCAAGTCTGGCTAATACCAAACCCAAATATAAAACATGCCTAGTCTCTCCATGGGAAAATATGCAGAAGTAGACTGTAAGGCCTGGGCAAGGGGCACTGATATATCTCTGAAGTGTTGATATGCGTGTTCCACGCACAACGATTCTGCCCATGAGATCTGGAGCTGGAGAGGGTCCACTGAAAGTCTCTCTCAAAGAGCTTTCTACATCAATTGTATAGTATACTGCTCTCTGATGGATAGAATTTGACTTGTTTTATTAGTTATGAGCCAATCATCATAAGCCTCCGAGGCTGCCCAAGATACTAGAAAGAAGAGCTTGAATTCTTGTCTCTCAGGGTCTACAGAAAACATTTCCCTGACTTTACTTCTCCCTTTTAAAAATGCAGGTTTATAAAAAATAGCGTTTGTGATGATTTTTACATTTGTCTTAACAGAGCATAACCTAAAATGGAACTTTTTGTTTCATTTTCTTATACAATGAAAAGAAAAAGAAATTCCCTGTGGAGGAAAAAAGTCCTTTTAATTGAGATTTTTACAAAAGTAATTTTTTTTATTTTATTTTATTTTATTTTTTTTTACCAGCTCTAATATTTAATGACAGTTACCATGGTAGCACAACAGCAAGCAACCCTTGTGGCAGACTAGCTTAGTGTTATTCTGTGTGATCTAATATAGATTTCAAACCTACTAGATATGATCCATGGTAAAGATCTTTAAAACTTAGATATATTTAAATGTGCAGCTAGGCTAGGTACAGACATTCAAAAAGCCAGTGGCAGAATCGATTTGTTGCGTGGTTTTCTGTAAGTGGCATAGTTTAGATTGGCAGCGAATACAATGCACATTTGCTCTTTGGTGGGGGTGAGGGTGCAATCTTAGAAGCCAGGGTAGATTTGCATTTTATAGACTAACTAAATTAGAGCTATATATAGCACAAACTTTTGTGAGCTGGAGCTCACTTTAGATGCTGTGAAAGGACATGCACAGACCAGTGAATAAAATGGAGAGAGTGATTTGAACCAAAGGTAGAAAGAGGGAAAAGAAGGGGCAGTGCTATGACAGGCAAAAAACAAAGAACCCATAGGAACAAAGGGGCCACAAAAATTAATCTGGAAAATGGGATCATATTACTGAATCCTTGTTTAAACTATACTGAACAAAATCCAGTCTGTGGATGATTTTTTCTCCACAATTTCTCATTCAAATCAGTTTTTAAAGGTTTGATGCCTAAGAACAGCTACCCTGGGGTCAATGATGGAACATCCAGAGAATTTAAAGTTTATGCCAGAGACTTTTATGTCTTTCTGGAGTTGAAGATAAGTGTTCATTCATTTTTTCACATAGATGTTGCCCTGTCTGTCCAATGTAGACAGCAGAGGACACCATAAGCAAATGATGGTGTATATGACATTTGATAAAGGTGTAAAAAAATGAACATCAGATGTTATAATCTGTGTTATTCAGTCTAGTGATTATGTGGTCTGTATTGATCTTGGGACACAGAAGGCATTTGGGTCCTCTGCAAGACCTGGTGCCTCAGTGAGAACAATACCTTTAGTGACGTCTGTTCCTTGAGTGACGCCAGTAAGCCAGGACAGGTTCATCTCCCATGGCTACTTGAGATAGTCATCCTTTTCCAGGAGGGATTGGAGATCATTAATGATGTGTCTAAGGTGTCAGGCTGGGAACTGTAGGTGACAAGTAGAGGGAATCTGCTGTTTTTGGCATCTGGTTGGTATTATAGCAGGTCAGCACAAAATCTAAGGCTGGTTTTGTTGATTTGAGTACTTACAGTTTTGGAACTGAATTGTAACTGTCGGAATCTCTGCTCCAGATTCTTAGGGTGCATTTCCCAGTCACAAGGGTCAGAACAGGTGTGATTGCAAAGTAGAGCTTAGCTGTAGACCGTGGATCTACTGGTGTGGGGGATTCATTTTAGGATGAATGTTGGTGGTGTGAAGGTAGCTGCGGTAGTCAGTTGGTTTCTGATACAATGGAGTGGTGATGCTGTCACTGCAAACCTTCACTGTAGTGTCTAGGAAATTAATTTGCTGGGTAGAGTATTTGAGAGTTGGTCTGATGGAGGGGTGGAAGTTGTTAAAGTCCTGGTGAAATTTCTCTAGAGATTTCTCCCCATGTGTATATACAATGAAGATATCATTGATGTACCTTAAGTAGATCAGAGGGAAGAAAAGGTAGCTGTGGAGAAAATGGACTTCAAGTTTTGTCATAAATATGTTAACATACCAGGGGGTTATATGTATGCCCAAGGCTATGTCATTTTTTTTCTTTAGGTACAGGGAGTCCCCATACCTGAAGTAGTTGTGTGAGGACAAAGCTAGAGAGTATAACAGAAACTGAAGCAGTGTCCTTGTCAGGGATAATGTTCTTTATAGCTTTATTTTTTCCGTCCTTATGGGGAATGTCAGTGTACAGAGGCGTGACCTCCATAGTAGCTAATATGGTGTTACCTGGAAGCTCATCAATGTAGCCCAGTTTCTGCAAAAAATCTCTGGCATGTTTCAAATAGGTGGCAGCTCCAGTGGCACATGGAAATAGGCTAGAATAAATGCAGCCAGAAATTCCTTTCATAATGGTGTAATGTCAGACACAATGGGGCATCCTGGGTTGCCAGGTATGTGGATCTTCAGTAATAAGTAAAAGTTGCCTCCTAGGAAGTGAAGCAATAATCCTCTCTTGTATTTCCCAAGGTAAACACTTTAAGAGTTTATCTGTTTCCTCCTGGTATTGTGCCATGGAGTCCTTTGTCAGGAGTTTGTAAAGCTCCATGTCTGAAAGTTGTCCTTTAGCTTCTTGTACGTACATACCCTGCTTTGTCCATGACAACAGTGGCATACCCCTTATCAGCTTGCAGTATGAAAATATCCATGTTGTTTTTTAAGGCTGAGAATGGCCCTCCATTCCTCAGGACTGAGATCGTGATGTAAATCATGTTATTTATTGTGGTCTCAGAGTGATCCTGGAGGCGGAAACAGTTTATATACAGGTCCAAGAGCTTTCCTCGTCCTTATGCTGTGCATGGGTCTGGTTTGTGGCAGGTTGATCACTGCAAGAGCCTTCAGGTCTCCATACAGCTGTTTCTTATTAAGTAGTACGACAGAAAGAAAGACTGTGGAATATTACAGACACCTCAGCTGGGCTGGGAGTGTGACTGGATATGTTGATGGATTATAATGCTGTTGTTGGAGCATGCAAATTTGGAAACTTGAGTCATCCCATGAAGGGGCTGCTTCCACTCTATTATGTACCTACTAGGTGCAGCGAAGGATCAAAGTGTCTCAGTGGATTTCTAAAACAGGACCCTCTGTCCTTCTCATCTTCAGAGATCATGTATCTTCAGTCCCTATCATCAGGTCCTCTTTAATAAAGATGGCTATAACATACTGCATTTTGTCCAAGTTAGGTGTGGTTTCTTTCCATTGTGAATGAAGTTCTCCCATGGGAAAAGTTTGGGAGTTTCATAATCTTGCCTAGGTTCTTCTCTTGTCATATGCAATCTGACCATTGAGTGCAGTTTCCTGCTAGTGCAAGGAATTATCTTGTTTAAAGGAAACTTCAGAGTGTTAACAAATGTGAAGGGTATTGATGAAGCAATAATGCTCTTTTCCGCTTCACAAAATGCATGCATTAATTCACTGCTCATCTCCAGTTCCAAGGGCTTTGCTGTTTAAAACATTACAAAAGTTTCATTCAGAGGTTTTATGATTGACAAAATCTGGATTTGATAGAGTCAGAATGTTCCTGTCACAAAGCCTGCATGTTTTTACTGTCAACGTTCAATCTTTCAGAAAAATTAGCTTCATAAAAGCAGTCATAAAACAATAGTAAAAGGAATTTTTCTTTACATAAAAAGTATATTTTCTGAAAACAAATAGTTTTAAACAAGAGAGAGGAGATTTACAAAAAAGGATTGATTCCTCCACTAGAAGACTGTTTCTTTTTAATTGTGTTTGTCAGACTCTGCCTTGAAGCATGAATGTTTGGGTACTTAAAATATATAAATTTTGTAAGTATGAAAATAAGTTAGACAAAAATATAGTGAAGCAGTTTCATCTTATTATAAAATAAGATTAGCTTTTTTAACTAATAATTTTAATGACTAATGAACTGAACAGCTTGATCTTCATCCCTTATTTTTCTACATACTAACAACTGTTTGTTGTCACTTTTTTCTAGCGCAAAATTATACATGGCAGGTAATCATTTCAGGAGCTGATTGGTGCCAAAAGCAATTAGCAAAGCATTTGTCAAAAATCTATCTCAATTCAAGGTAATATCATAGTTACTGTAATGCTGAGCTGCCCAGTTAAAGTTAGTTCCAGTATAGGACAGTGCAACGCAGAGATATTTTTGCTTATTATGCATGTGTAGGTGAAACAGACCAATATCCTGCCTGCAGGTCCTAAGGAAAAGTAAATTCTCAGTGATATTCCAAGAAACACCAACCTGAGATATGAACAGAATGTGAGAAGTTGACTTACTTTTGTACAGAACATATAAAATATGAGAACTGTAAATCTGACATGACAAATATAACATACATTGTAATGGAGCTATGGATTTTAAAGCAAAGTCTTTGCTCATGTCTCAGTAAGGTGAGTAGCAATGAAGGCAGGCAGATATCCAGATACCAGGCAATAGGGCCATGCAAAGCTTCGGTCACCGATTCAATTCAGAGGAGATTCAGCCCAGTTCAGCAGCTAAATCTCCAAATCTGAATCGAATCAGAAGACCCATTAATCTCTCTTAATAGAATTGGAAGGCTCTGATTTGATTCAGAGAGATTCGACGATTTGGCCGTAGACACAGCATTAAATGTTTTTTCTACATACCTCAAAGTACCAGGTGCAGTTCATGAATGCTGCCATGGTGGGGTAGATGGAGTGTCCCAGAGGAGTGTTGGGGGGTACTTTCAGTCCACTTCCGGGTCTGCCGCGGAGCATGCAGGGAACCTTCCCCCCACCCCTCCGACTCAGCAACTGATGCCTCCTGGGTCTGGGGGGGCACCCAGGGTCCCCCCATGACCGATTTCTGAGCTTGGGGGTGCAGGAGGTCCCCCATGCTCTCAGAGGCAGACCCAGAAGTGGACTAAAAGTACTTACAGACCACTGTGGATCGTGCTGGGAATCCCCCATGCTCCTGTGGGATGCTCCATCAGCCTCACCATCTCAGTGTTCATGATCTGAATCAACTAATCAAATCACTGTCCCCAATTCAGGCTGAATCAAAATTCAAATCGAATACTGCCCACTTCACACACCCCTACCAGGCAAGGCTATCAGATTAAATTTTGTGTAGTGTCTAACCACGAACTGAGGGACAACAGAAATGGTAAGTCAAGAACTATCTCTGAGAAGTGCAAATCGTGACTGTGCAAAGGGCAAGGGTGACACATAGATCCCATTCAGCCCTTTGCACAGGATCTAAGTATTTGTGAAATGTCATTTTATGTGCTACCTAAAACGGTAAAGCAAGCTACTCATTCACCCAGACTGCCAGGGCTCACCATTCTCTATAAGAAGTGCCAGGGAACCTCAAATAAAGAAACATATTTGTCCATAGTACATAGCATTTGATCACCTGGTTCAACTACTATATGCTGCCCTTTTCTCACATTGAAATGATAGGAAAAAAATCTATGCCCTTTCCCCCTACACTTTTTAAACCATCTTTACCAAACACAAAGGTAGCTTTTTGCATTTGCACCTTATAGATCCTGAATAGAAGTTCCTGAAAAAATACATCTCACGCACAAAGGCAAACTTCCTCAACTGCTTGAAAATAAATTAAAGATTTTTCAACTTTTCACTAACGAAAATAATTTTTCAGGGTTTCCCCTTCTTACTTATCTCCTCTCCAAAATCCTTGATCTCTCTATATAATAAAGAATAAAGCTTTCTATATAATAAAACAGAAGCCAGTCAATGGATGGCTTACATATATAGGCTTGGGAGGAGGGATCAGAATCAAGATTTCTCTTCTCTCAGATGAATGCTTAAAATGCTAGGCTATTTATTCATTCTCTCTCTCTCCCCCCATACCTGTGTGTGTGGAATGGATAGGTTGTACTCTGATCAATATGTGTCAATACAAGAGTGGAGACAAGCTCACATATGTTAAATACACACACATGTAATGGTTGGCCTTCATTGCGCAATTCTGTATTACATTTTCTATCATGTGCCAAGGTGTCTGTTAATTAAACATTTGAATTAGATAGTGGAAACATCAGATCAACTTTTTAAATACATTTTTTTTTTCAAAATAAAAATTGAAACAAAATCTCTCTTTCTCCTGTAATAAGGTTTTTTTTTTTTCTTTGCACAGTGGCACTGTTTGAACAAGACTGTGGATAATGTCCAACAAAGAAGCAATCTTGTGATACACCTATACATGAGCATTGAGCACTAGAATTCAAGCACATCAACACAGGCTCAATTAATCAAGTCTGCTGGAACATGGCAATTGCCGTGCTCCAGCAGCCTCCTGCGTCTCATGTATCAGAGTCTACCCATGCTTAAAAATGGCAGTGGGGCCTTGAACTAAAGCTTGTTGAACAAGCTTTAGTTCAAGTGCTCCCACCTCCATTTTTAAGCACAGGAATGCTGATACACGAGACGCAGTGGCCCCACTCCCCCACCCTTGGGGCATGTGTAAAAGTGGCCTTAATGCTTTGCGATTGGAAAGGAGAGGCCTGTCATCCCTTCATGGGCCTTGCTGGAGGAGTTCTAATTCAATCTTATGCCACTCATTATATTAACATTACATATGTGGAGTCTAAGAGCCAAGCGCCTAAAAGTTAGGTATTTCAACACTTAATTTCTGGGTGCCCAAATCCACTGATGGCTCCTGGGAAAGGAGAAGATGTGCACAAGGGTGTGTAGGATCAGAATCTAATTCTTCTCTTACTAGAGATACTGGCTTAAAATGAAGGAACAAGAAACACATAAATAAAACCAAAGCTCTGCAGAATCAAAACTAGAATTTAAAACATCTGTTAGAAGTGACTAGGTACTAAAAGACTGCATAAAAACTGCCCTACGATTCCAGCTGCTCTGCTAGCTATATGTGCAACAATAAGAACTAGCCCTGCAGTGATATCCAAACTTACCACGTGTGGTCTGTTTCTAAGCTCTGCTGCAGTAAGAACAGAAAATGCTGGAAAATGTCAATTCAAATGTGTATGTCAAGAATAAACTAAAGGGTGTTTTGGGGGGTGGGGGAGGGGGTTGTGAGGACAAGACCATTTGCTTTTCTAATCTGCCAAGATGAAACAGTTGAGTTCATGGACCCTCTAAAAGGGTGACAATTTGATGAGAAAAATATCCTAGGTCTTGTGTAAACTTGCTTTTCCAAGCTCCTTCTGCTTATCTTCATTGTCACCAACAGACTTAACGGTCTGAGGTAATTCATGGGAATTTTATATTTACTAGACAGGCTCGTGACTTCTTATTGTTAACTGGAGAAGCACATGAGGAAACCAGCCTTTGGAGCAAAGTGCTCCATCACACTAGAACAGGGAGTGTGACTCTTATGCTTCTTCCCATGATGGTCCTACTTGGGATACCGATGAAATACCTGTATTTATATTATTATTATAAATATTATTTATATTATTTAAAAACAAATTGCTAATGGCAACAAAACTTGAATGAATTGGAAGCATTTGAGCATAGTGAAGATAGATCCTGTGTTTATAAAATTTCCTTAACCTGCTAGGGAGGGGAAAGTTTTCCCATCCTCACACAGTCCCTCCTACAGTTATTCTTGTTACATTTTACCCATCTTATAGCCCACTGACTCTATCGATATTACATTAGGGAGTAATTTGTCACATCCTGCCACATAAGAGCTAGTTCTTCACCCACATCTCTTAAAGACTTTACATTTCCAATAACTTAAACAGGAGATGCAAGAGGGTCCAATGGTTAGGGCATGAGTAGAAAACATAGGAGCCTTGAGTGCTGGTACAAATTCCATCTGTGACTTTGGACAAGTCACTTAGAGTTGGTTTGTAAAGATATTTCAGCACCTAACCAAACAAATATGTGTTTATGGGAATTTTTTAACACTTTTAGGCACCTAGCACCTTGGCTTCAATCGCTAAACCTTTTCATAAGGCAATATCTTATCTCATTGCCTCAATTCCCAGCCTGTAAAATAGAGAGTGCAGCCCTTCTCTACCTAATGGGCATGTTCTGAGTATAAATACATGAAAGCCTACAAGGCATTCAGATACCACAATAAATGAGGCCATAAAGATAACTTAGAATAAGTAGATGTCATGCCACACTTGATATGTAAGAAACAATACTTGCAGTTTTATCTGTTTCCCTGGGAGAAATTCTTTGCTATTCTTGTCCTCATCCTACAATATGTCTTCTCTTTACAAGATATAATGGTCGAGTTAAACGCATTTCAAAGACATCTTTATGATAAACAAATTTAAAATTTACATTTTATTTCTGTAGCATAAGCATGTTAACATTTAAGTTATATTCAATTAAGCATGCTAGAAATATTCCCAATAGAATAAAACAACTTTATTTTATTCCCTAACACTTTAATAAACCAACTTCTGTTATATCCTCAGCAATTAATTAATGGTAATCACCAGGAGTCAATTAACTGGTGCACTTCACAAAGCACACTTAAAACTTTCATGTCATTAACTTACTTTTCATGAAATCATCTCAGCATAACAGCTCTTCTATCCAGTCCTGAAGCATATTAGAGACTTCCATAGCTTTTTAACAAAGGGTATATTATACTGTCCTTCCTGCCTCCCCCATGTCTCTTTCTTCATCTCCTCCTCCTCCCCTGAGGCTGGTAAAGTATCTTCAACTGTGCAGCTTGGTAGTAAATGAGAAAGGAAGTTAAGCTACAATATTTTCCTCATCCTAGCATATACAGGGAACCATGCAGAACAATACAAATGGCATGTTTGAAATGTTTTTTGTGCAGGCCGGGAGCGGTCCGAGGCTTTTGGGGGTGCGCGGCGGGCTGTGGCCGGGAGCCCGCAACGGTAGGGCGGGTACTTTTGCACAATGGACTAGAATTAGGCATGGACTTGTAGTGGTTAATTAAAGATTGTTTTAGTTACACCGTAGGTGGTCGCGGTGCAGGCAGGAAAAACTTTCTTGAGTTGCAGTTACAGACAAACACAAGTGGAGTTTGCTAGGCTCCACTGAAGACACACGCACGGAGTTTGCTAGGCTCCGCAAAAACAAACACGACAGAGCTCTGGATACCCTTGACGAGCGCGCAAAACTGTAGATACATCTTAAGAATTTAACGAATGAGACGGGAAGAGGTTGGTGGTTGATCAGGCCGCCGAACTCCTCTAAGACACACACAAAGTTTCTATTAATCTGCCGCGTGCTCAGAGTCCCCACGAGATGGTTATGGAGTCCTCTACAACTTGGGCGGAAACTGCTCAAACCTCTTATACGACTAGCAAGCCAATTGCTAGCCGCCACGTGCGAATAATTTAGAAACAGCCAATACTGGGAAACAGTCCTCCATGGCCATAGAGAATAGTTTTTCTCCGTCCTCTCTATAATCCCCTCCAGATATTTGAAGACTATTATCAAATTCCCCCTTTGCTTTCTCTTCCAAACTAAATAACAATAGTTTCATAGATTCATAGATGCTAGGGTCAGAAGGGACCTCAACAGATCATTGAGTCTGACCCCTGGCAGGAAAGGGTGCTGGGGTCAGATGACCCCAGCCAGATGCCTATCCAGCCTTCTTTTAAAGACCCCCAAGGTAGGGGAGAGCACCACCTCCCTTAGAAGCCCATTCCAAATTTTGACCACCCTTACCATGAAGAAGTTTTTCCTGATATCTAGCCTAAATCTGCTCTCTGTTAGTTTGTGACCATTGTTCCTTGTTACCCCAAGAGGTGCCCTGTTGAACAGAGCATCTCCGATCCCTTGATGTGTTCTCCTAATGAATTTGTAGTACTCCAAGTGCAGTCTGACCAATTCTGCATAGAGGGGAAGTATCACCTGCTTGGCTCTATTTGTCATGCATCTGCTGATGCATGATGAAGTGCGGTTAGCTTTTCTGATGATTTTCTCATGCTGATGACTCATGTTCATCTTGGAGTCCACTATGACTCTGAGATCCTTTTACCACTTCTGTGCTGCTGAGAGGTTCACTTCCCAGTCAGTAGATGTGCTGGATATTTTTGCGCCCTAGGTGCAGCACTCTCCACTTGTCCTTGTTGTACTGCATCCTATTGTGTACTGCCAACTTTTCCAACCTATCCAGGTCTGCCTGCAATCGTTCCCTACCCTCCGAAGTGTGCACTTCACCCCACAATTTAGTATCATCTGCAAACTTTGACAAAGTATACTTCACACCCACATCCAAGTCACTGATAAAGATATTGAAGAGTACAGGTCCAAGGACCAAACACTACCATTACCCACATCCTTCCAGGTTGATACCGACACATCTACTACCACTCTCTGGGTTCAACCGCTAAGACAATTTGCCACTCACTGGACTGTGTAAACATCTATGTCACAGATTATTAATTTATTTATGAGAATGGGATGAGATACCATATTGAGGGCCTTGCTAAAATCCAAGAAAACGACATCTACCACTACTCCTGCGTTTAAGCATTTTTGACCCTGTCATAAAATGAAGCCAGATTGGTCAGGCATGATCTACCTGCTACAAATCCATGCTGGTTACCCTGCTGCATTATTTTTCCCCACTGGACTCCCACAAATAGGATCCTTCATAATCTTTTCAAAGACCTTTCCAAGGATGGGGGTGAGACTGACTGGACTATAATTACTCAGATCCTCCTTCCTCCCCTTCTTGAAAATAGGAACCACATTGGCCCTTTTACAGTCCTCTGGGACCTGATCCAAGTGCCATGAGTGCTCAAACAGCCATGCTAGTGGTTCTGCTGTGACACTGGTCAATTCCTTCAGTACTCTTGGATGCAGCTCAACCGGGCTGCTGCCTTGAACACATCCAATCCATCCAAGTGACTGCACCAAGTCAGTGTCGACAGTTGGTAGGCTGGTGTCCCTCTGATGCCCATCTAAGAACCCATTAGGAGACTTATCTTGAGCCCTGTTCAGGAACAGTGAGGCAAAAAAACTCATTGAATAGCTCAGCCTTGTCCCCTCTGTCTGTCACTAATTGCTCCTCCTTGTTCAGTAGGGGCCCTATGCTGCCCTGTGCCTTCCTTTTACTCCCTACATACCTAAAAAAAAATACCTTTTGTTGTTTTTGTAGTTCTTTCATGTATCCTTGTATGTCATGTTTCCTACACCTCTACTTATTTTCCTAATCATGATCTTCCTAATTTTCTCCCTGCATGCCTGCGCAATATCATACTCTTCAATAACAATATGACAACATTTCCACTGTTTGTAAGATTTATTTTTTGAGTTTCAATTCACAGAAGAGACTTCTGTCTAGTTAGTTGGTCTCCTATTGCAACAGAAGTGGGAAAAGCATTGGGATAGCTTTGTTCCTGCCTGCTTAAACTGTAGCTAGCTGTCCCGGACTCCTTTTCCCCCTCAAAGGATCCTGCCTCCAGGGGATCCTTGCCCACCAATTCCCTACGTTTAAGTCTGATTTCCTGAAATCCAGTGTCTTTATTCTGTCTTTATTCCACTGCTCTCCTTCCTTTCTTCCCTTAGAATTTGAACACTATCGTTTCATGGTTACTGTCACCCAAGTTACTTTCCACTCTCAACAAATTCCTCCCTGTTTGTAAGCAACAAGTAGAAATTGTCATATCTTCTCCCTTGTCTCAGATGGCCAGAGCTGACTTGAGTTACGTTAGAAATTGGTCGTACATTAGGGCGGGCTGGTGAATGGAGAGGCAGACACAACTTATTGGTTGTAAAAAACTTTACTCACGCCGCTTGCAATCACGACGCAGGTGGTCCGGTCGTTGGAACAACCACACGAGATGTTCCAGCTGGCGGGGCCCAAGCCAGTTAATCCGTCCGCAATTCGAAGCCGGCGGGGAAAGGGGTACGCTGGGGTTGCGCTCGGTGACGGGAAGAAAGATCGATAGGTGATCAGTCTATCAATCGGCAGCCGCAAGTCAGATAACTTCAGAGGCACTCTGCAGCGTGCTCAAAGCTCTTCGACTTGGGCGGAAGTTGTGCAGAATTTTAAACGGCCAGCAAGCCTATTACTAGCTGCCACGTGTGAATAATTTAGCACTGGCCAATAGCGGGGCACAAATTTACATCCGAATGGCGGGAACTCTTTGCACTGTGCATTTCTGTGCTGCAAAGAAGAAATGCATCCTGCAAAGGAAACTGCAAATTGGCGGGAACTCTCTCCTGCACGCGGGTTCTCAATTGCAGCAGAATACTCTGCCGTGCAAAGGAGCTCTCATGTGACCAGGAAATTCCATAGTGCCGAGGCACAAAAATCACTGGGTTGTGACATCCCTGAGAACATTGCTAAGGCTGCCATTATTGTTTCCCCGTACTAAATTTTTATCCAGATTCTCTAACCTTTTACTTTACTCTGAGCTTTTGTCTCCATCCCATGGTCAACCTAGTTTAAAATCTCCTTACTAGGTTAGCAAAGCTATATGCAAAGGTTCTTCTGTCTCTTCATCAGTTGATCCCCATCTTTTCCCAGCCATACTTCTTGGAGCACCACCACATGGCTGAAGAAACCAAAGCCTTGCTGGGAACACCATGTATGCAACTTTATGCTCATTTCCAAGATGCATCTGCTCTTAGCAAATCCCTGTTGACTGGACAGATCCCTAAGAACACCACCTAAGCCTCCATCCCCCTCACTCTTGCACTTAGAGCCAGGAAATTGCTTTTGATCCCCCTCAATATCCATCCTGGACGTATCATTAGTGCTCACATGGATGAACAGCATGGGATAGTAGTCAGAGCCTAGATGAGCCTCCCCCACCCTTCCAAAAAAACCAACAAACAAAAAACCAAAAACCCAAAACAAAATTTTTTTAAAACATCGCTTTACGGGAAGAGGAAGTGCGTTAGTTTGACCCAGCCCCCCAAGGTTTGTATAGATCAGGCATTTCGGTAGGGCTTTTTCACATTTTTATCTAATAGCTGATTGAATCTATCAATCAGCTATTCAATCAGCTGGTTGAATCAGCTATTAGATAAAAGCACCAAAAAGCCCTGCTGAAGTGTCCAATCTATAAAGATGTTGGGCAAGCCAGGTCAAACTAATGTGATGCCTCTTCTGGGCATGTGCTGCACTCAATGTGGGAGTGCTCTGAAATGAAAGTAAAGCACTGTTTTGTTTTGTTTTGTTTTCATGTCTGTAAGCAGCCAATGTGTCATATGTGGACTCCTGGCAGCAACAGACCTCCCAAGCCAACAGGATGCCTCCATGCCACAGAGGAGTGAGTTGCCAAGCAGTAACACAGCATTGGTCTCCATTCTACCACTCCTTGGGGTACATTATTTCACTTTTCCTATCACTGGAGTAGGCTCCTTCTCATCTGATACCAGGGCTTCATGCCTGTTCTCCAGCTGGACAGATGCTAGCTCAGAAGAGAAGTGCTGTCTGCTGCCAAAGGTGACAAGCTGCCAGCTTCCACTTTCCTGAGTATCTGTCTTCTGATGCATTTACTAACTGTCCTTCTTCAATGATACTGGAGGTCTCCTTGTTCATCAAGTCAAAGAAAGCTTCATGCAAAGAGGTGATACTTCCCCTCTATCGGGCACTGGTCAGACCGCAGTTGGAGTACTGCATGCAATTCAGGGCACCGCACTTCAAGAGGGATGCGGATAACCTGGAGAGGGTCCAGAGAAGGGCCACTCGTATGGTTAAGGGCTTGCAGGCCAAGCCCTACGAGGAGTGACTAAAGAACCTGGACCTTTTCAGCCTCCGCAAGAGAAGGTTGAGAGGCGACCTTGTGGCTGCCTATAAGTTCATCACGGGGGCACAGAAGGGAATTGGTGAGGTTTTATTCACCAAGGCGCCCCCGGGGGTTACAAGAAATAAAGGCCACAAACTAGCAGACAGCAGATTTACATTGGACATTAGGAAGAACTTCTTCACAGTTCGAGTGGCCAAGGTCTGGAATGGGCTCCCAAGGGAGGTGGTGCTCTCCCCTACCCTGGGGGTCTTCAAGAGGAGGTTAAATAAGCATCTCTCAAGCAAATCCCGGGACGTCATTCTCCCCCTGTACTCGGCCTTAGTGAGGCCGCAGCTGGAGTACAGTGTCCAGTTTTGGGCTCCACAATTCAAAAAGGATGTGGAGAAGCTTGAGAGAGTCCAGAGAAGAGCCACGCACATGATCAGAGGTCAGGGAAGCAGACCCTACGATGACAGGCTGAGAGCCCTGGGGCTCTTTAGCCTGGAAAAGCGCAGGCTCAGGGGTGATCTGATGGCCACCTACAAGTTTATCAGGGGTGACCACCAGCATCTGGGGGAACGTTTGTTCACCAGAGCGCCCCAAGGGATGACGAGGTCGAATGGTCACAAACTACTTCAAGATCGTTTCAGGCTGGACATAAGGAAGAACTTCTTTACTGTCCGAGCCCCCAAGGTCTGGAACAGCCTGCCACCGGAGGTGGTTCAAGCGCCTTCATTGAACACCTTCAAGATGAAACTGGATGCTTATCTTGCTGGGATCCTATGACCCCAGCTGACTTCCTGCCCTTTGGGCAGGGGGCTGGACTCGATGATCTTCCGAGGCCTTCCAGCCCTGATGTCTATGTCTATGTCTATCACATTAAACAAGGCACATAAAAGTTGTCTGCATATCTTGACAGGATCAATACATTCAAAAATAAAAATTGGCCACAAGCTAGCAGAGATCAGATTTAGACTAGACATTAGGAAGAACTTCTTCACAGTTAGAGTGGCCAGGGTCTGGAACGGGCTCCCAAGGGAGGGGGTGCTCTCCCCTACCCTGGGGGTCTTCAAGAGGAGGTTAGATGAGTATCCAGCTGGGGTCATCTAGACCCAGCACTTTTTCCTGCTTATGCAGGGGGTCGGACTCAATGATCTATTGAGGTCCCTTCCGACCCTAACATCTTTGAATCTATGAATCTATGCTTATGGATGTGTCTGAGCATATCCTCCTGAATATCCCTTATCTGATTCCTGAGACAATCTACCAGGACAGAGCCCATGGGTGACTGGTGCCACCTTAGTTGGCGGGGGTGGACACATGCCCCCCCCAGCGACTAGTTAGCAACTGGGGGGGACGGGAGGGGGGGAGGTCCCACTGTGGCCGATCACGCTGACTGGGGTGGAGGGGTAAGGTCGCCTTATGGCAAAACTTACCAACTGGTTAGCAGCTGTGCTACTCTCAAAGGCGGCCACAGTGTTCCCGAAAGTGGCCGCAAGGCTTCCGGAAGCAGCTGCAGCCTATATCCAGCACTCGCACTCCCTAGCCAGTGCTCGCAGGGGGTGGGGGGCACCAGCACTCCCACCTCCCCCCTGCCCATCACCTAAGCGGGGAGTGCAGCCTGACACAGGGTGCACCAGTGCTCTCAGGTTCATTGACTTTACTCGTCACCACTGACAAAGCCTACAGTCACAGGCAGAGGAAGGGCCAGCAGTAGCAGGGGTGTTGGCATTCCTACATACTCCAGCCGTCCTGTTGATCCCCCTACTAGATCCTTCTTCCTCTTGCACTGCTATTGGCTAGAGGATTCCTTCTTCCTCCTTTGCCTGCTTCTACTCAGTAAGCATACTGAGACTCAGAAAGTGTTTGGACAAATTCCCCACTCAAAACTCCTGTTCACTGGTCCTGTTGCCACTGAGTCCTATAAAAGGTTCAAGTCACTGCTCAAAACAGATATCAGAAGGATTTGAACCCAGGTCTCTCATTAAGCAATTAGACTCTTGAATAGTGTGCCACTGCTTCTTCCTTCTAGCTCCATTTTTTGAGAGATCCTATTCAGTAATTTCTAAACATAGGTACTGGATCAAATGAGATAGGAATGTCCAGTTTAAGCCAAGAGTTGGGTGGTTGTGCATATGCCTGGCAACATAAATTTAGGGGACATCATGGTAGACATGGGTACCTACAGAACTTAAGTGGCTGCAGGTTTAACTGGCAACAGAACCAGAGTTTTAAAGATCTAAATTTTATACTGATATATTTAGCCCTCAGTTCCTAACTCATTGGGCTTCTATACACATGGCCGATGCCTACTGAAAGCATTCCAATTAGAATTCACTGGAATTGCGTCTGCTGGAGTGTTCTAATTAGAATGCTCCAGCACCCTTATGTCATGTGTATTCAGAGTCCCCACATTTCAAAATGGCAGTAGGGGCATATTAACTAAAGTTTGTCAAACAAGCTTTAGTTAAGGCATCCCTTCCGCCATTTTGAAGTGTTAGATGCTGAATACATGAAACACTGTGGGTGTTTTAATTAGAGTGGCTCTCAAGAGCTGCTTTAATTAACCCTGCACCCTCCCCAAGCACATGTAAAGATGCCCATTCATTTCTATGAAACCTAGGCACCTAAATAACTTTTAAATTACCTCTAAATTTATTGGGCTGAAAAAAAAAGCCTCCTTGTGTGTTGTTTTCCCTCCATAACTTTTCATTATAGTATTTTAGTTTTACATCCTATGTCGATTTTATACTATCAGTGAAAGTTTTAAGGCTTTCTATAGTGTTGGCTATATACTCTGTTATATAGTGAACAAACTACAGCACTTAAAGACTTAAAGGTGGCGATTGTCATTTTTATAACCTGTCAGATCACACAGTATTTACTGCTGCAGCTTGCTTGCAACCAACCTACCCTAAGCTAATGCACATATGTAAAATAAATATCTTCCTTTTAAAATATGGATGAATTAGTTGTAATTCTGGTTTGTATATCAGGGCAGTTATTTGAAGTATGAACCAAACTTTTCCTGCTGTTTAAATAGCTTCACAAATTAAAGGAAACATTTTAAAAAGGCAGCCATAATGTTGCCCTATCCCTGTTTCAATCACATAAATGTTATTTCCTATGTGGTGTCATATATTGACCAACTGAAACTTGATAAATCAGAAGACAGATTGCAGTAGAGCTCTCTGTGTTTAAGTATCAAGCTGATCCATAACTTTCACACCAACCAGAAACCATTTATTGTCAGCGCTGTCCAGAATATATCCTGACAGTTCAGTGGGAGTTTCAGTGCCATTTATTTTCAAATCAATACTCAATTACTAAGAGGAAGATTCACTCCCTTGCCCATTTTCAAGATGAAATTATGGACTAGAGCAATAACACTTAGTCAAGGCAAGCCACTGTCCATTAACTCATGATGCTACCAAAAAACCATCCAGATACTTTATTAAAGCTCAGTCTTTTTTCTGTTTTTAATTAATCATTGTGAAAAAGGCCTTTCACATTGTGACTGATGACCAGAGAAAACAATTTTCTCCTAACTGCCTTTTAATTTCAACTCTGGGAGTGCTCATTGACTGAATCTCACAACAACCCATCAATGCTAGTTTTTAATGTGTTTTCTCCTTTGTTATTGAGAAGAATGGAGTGGCAATGAGGCTTTGTGCTCCTCTTCATAACTCAAGTAATTGATTCAGTAAATGCTGCACATTTGCTAGTGGATAAAAAGTGCTGTCAATGTAGATAGCAGGTACTATATAAATTACTCCATTAACAGGAAATAAAGCTATTTACGATTTTTAAAGTGTAACGTATAAGCTGTTTTAAAGACAGGAATCCCTCTTCTTACACACCTGTACAGATTTTTCTCTTTTGAACTTTGGTACTGTGATACAAAGACTTGGGCAAAGATTAGTAAGGATAAGGCTGCAATCCTAAAAAGAATTGTGCACTTTAGTGCACTGCAGACTAATCACACTGGTGAAACAACTCCTGTGCAAAGAAAAGTACCTGCTGTTCAAAAATATTTGTACAAGCAGGCCTTAAATGACAGTTATCTCAACATTAATGCTATTTAAATCTGTTTTTATTCTCTGTTCCTGTGCCATCTGTGTGATGCAGAGTTGGAAAGATACTGTCTGTCTAATCAATTATGCAAACAATAGTTTGCTTTTCTATTAAAATTTAATTTTAAGCAATTGGGGAAACAAAGCTAAAGAACATTTGGATAATTAAAACCCCCCAGAGAAAATGCATCTTAAGACATTTGTGAAAGAACCACATTGTTCCATGCTTTATAGCATCTTTCAAAGATAAAATAGTTTTCAATCAAAGATATCTTTCAACGATAAAATGGTGAAATCTAGTAAATACACAAGTCATGTATTGTTATAGGACTGTATGCAAACATAGCAATCTAGTTATAGGTAGAAATAGAAAGAACAGGATTGGTTTTTTTGTTTATTTGTTTTCAAGCATGCATACCAAGGCACCAAATCCAACATATTTGTTTATTAGTTACTTGTTTTCTTCTTGGCGGTTCTTCACAGAGAAAGATATTAGGAAGGTAACTGCCCACACTGGTTGCAGGCCCACTGGTGACTAACCAGTCCAATTGCAGAGAGGCAAATCCTGCTGCAATGTTTACACGCGTATGGCTGATTGCTTCTAGATGAAGGTGCATCTTTCCTCCTTCTCATCTTTTCCTCAATGCTGGCTCTGTGCAGACATTCAAAGAAGGCTGTTGCCTTTTTAATTTGGAGCCACCAGGCATCATGCTCTGCAGCCCGTGTTTCCCAGTTTGTGGTCCATGGCAGAAAAAGACCTCTTAAGGGTGTCCTTGAAGCACTCATGTGGGGCCACTCTGTCACGTTTCCCAGTCGTCAGTTCCCTGTATAGCGCTGCCTTTGGTAAGCGGTTGTCATCCATCCAGGCCATGTGACCTGCCCACCATAGCTGAGTCTGTAGGAGAATTGCCTTGATGCTGGTGATATTGGCTCTTTGTAGCACCTCCACATTGGTGACATAATCCTGCCAGTGGATCTTGAGAATGGTGCGGAGGCAGCACTGATGAAACGCTCAAGGAGATGTACATCATGGCGGCAATGTAAGACCCATGACTCAGTAGGGCGGCGATAACAACAGCTCTGTACACCTTCACTTTGGTCTTTGCCTGTAGGTCACTTCGGTCTTTGCACTTTGGTCTTTGCTTGAAGAGTCTGCCAAAGGCACAATTGGCTTTTGAGAGTCTGTTGTCTACTTCCTTGTTGATAGTGGCATCATACGAGATGACACTCCCCAGTTAAATGAATTGCTTGACAGCCTTTAGCTCAGTTCATTATTATTATTTGTTAATTAATTAGTGTCACAAGGCTAAATATATTAGGCTCCAAAATATCTATGTGCTTACTTTCATTCTGATCTGAAGGCCTAGGTTAAATATCTAGGTTTGAAAACTGAGCATCTTAACTTTAAATATTTGTAAAAAGTTAAAGTCTACTAGATTAAGGGTATGACTATTTTTGAAGTATTATATACAATATTTATGCTTGTGCTAGAAGGTCCCAGGTTTCATATCCTTAGCAGACAGAATAGTAAATCTATAACTGCATGATAATAAGGTATTTGGGACCTAGCCCAGAAGGAATTCTTTATGGTCTTCTTTACTACATAAGACCCTGAAGCCCTGAAGTTAATGGTGCAATGAGTGGGCAAGAAAATGGTTAGTAAGGAGCCAATGCCAAAAAGGAAAAATAAATGGCTACGCAGAAGGGAGTTTCACCAATGCATTGAGTTTCAGACCAGATGGGATCGTGAGATAATCTGGCATGAACTGACCTTCTATATAACACAGACCATTTTATTTTATCCATTTCCTACATTTTTACTCCAATAATGTGGGTTTGCTAAAAAAAAGGCATCTAGTCTTGATCTGATGACATAAAGCAATCAAAAAATCTACTTTCCCTGGTAGTTTGTTCAAATGGCTAATTACCGTCCCCGTTAAAAATGCATGCCTTATTTCCTACTTAAGTTTGCCTAGCTTTTCATTCCAGCTACTAGTTCTTGTTATGCCTTGTTCTGCTAGATTAAAAAGCACCATATTAACAATATTTTCTCTAACCTGCTCTTTTTAGATATGACCTCCCACACATTTTCACCAAGCAGACTTAGCAGACTGATGGTACTTGCAGAATGTTGCTTTCAGTAGACCTTAGGGATTGCAGTGGGACACAGGAGAAAAGGTGATCCCTTAGGTGTGTAGGTCCCAAGCCATTTAGGGCTTTATAGGTCAAAACTAGCACCTTGAATTGCTCCTGGAAAGTTACTGGGAGCCAGTGCAGATGCTGGAGGACTGCAGTTATGTACTCCTGGTGATCTGTGCCTATCAGAAGGTGGGATGCTGTGTTCTGCATCATCTGCAGCCTCCAGACAGTTTTCAAAGCTAGCCCTGCACAGAAAACACTGCAGTAGTCTAGCCTTGAGGTTACAAAGACATGGATGATGGTGGCCAGATCAGAGTCTGAAAGAAAGGGTTGCAGCCTTCTTACTAGACGGAGCTGGTAACATTGCTGCCACTTGAAGATTCAAGTGCAGATGCAGGAGTACCTCAAGGCTGCAACCCCTGAGTGACAAGGGCAAGCCTTTACATTTAGATATATGCATTAATTGTAAATAGGTATTAAACATTATAAACATGCTCTGCCCACTGCCATCATCTCTATCTTGTCTAGATTTAATTGATTCACCCACATCCAGTCCCCAACTGGGAAGAGACTGAGGCTTCAGAGTCAGAGTCAAAAGAGGAGGAGAGAGAAAGCTGGGTGCCATCAGCATACAAATAACATCTCTCTCCAAATCTCCATACAGTTTTGCCCTGCAGCCTCATATACACTTTTGGCAGGAAGGGTGACAATATGGGGCCTTGGGGAATGCCACGGGAAAGGTGCTAAATCAGAGGAGGGCAATTATTTTGGGCAGAGGGCCACGTACTGAGTTTTGGCAAGCCATTGAGGGCTACATGACAGGCAGCCAGGGGCAGATAAATATTAATTTTCAAACATTTTTAGGGGCCCCGCAGCCCAGATAGAATGGCCTGGTGGGCCGCATCCAGCTCGCGGGCTGCATTTTGCTCACCCCTGTGCTAAAAGGATGGTCTCCCCCTTTGGGATCTCCCTGGTAGGAAAGAGCAGGACCAATTTGAAATTATCCCATGAATACCCACCAGGTCATATACACACTTTATCAGGACCTCTTGGTCAACTGTAACAAAGGCTGCAGAAAGATCAAATAAGATTAGCAGAGCACAATTTCTCCTGTTGATCTCCAGGTGAAAATCACTGACCAAAGACACAAGCACAGTCTCTTTGCTATATCAGGATGAAAGCCAGACTGACAAGAGTCCAGAAAATTGACAGCATCACCAGGCACCTAGAGCTGTCTGGTTACTATCTATTCAACGATCTTCCGAAAAACAGGAGATTGGAGAAAGAACAATAACTGGATGGGAAGTCAGTATCAAGTGCTGGCTTCTTGAGCAGCATCTTGACAATTGCAAACTTAAGAGGGATCGGTACCCTGCCCTCCCAAGAGGTGCTGACAGCCCCCTCCCTGCAGTGGCTCCAGTGGCTCCCAGTTGCCTTTAACAAACCAGGATGGGCACAGGTCTAGTTCACAGCTGGTTGCTTTTATCCCTCCAAGCACATCCACTGAATCAATGGGTGCTAGCAATTTAAAATGATCCATATAAACAGAACAAGACCGGGCTTCCTCAACCCCAAACCCTCACTCTGCAGCAAGAGTGTGGCCGTATCCAAGTCATGTTGGATATGGGTGATTTTTTTCTGCAAAGCAGGTGGCAAACTCATTACAGAAGACTGAAGCAAATTCAGTTTCCAAGCAGAGACAATCTGGATTAAACAGTCCATTCACCATCTGGAACAGTTCTGCCAGATGACACTTTACAGATGCAAAGGCAGTGGAGAAGAAAAGCTTCTTTGCTGCCAGCACTGCAACACCATAGTCCTATAGGAAAGATCTAGTCCACAATCGGTATTTTATATAAATTATATAATATATATATCATTAGTTGGGACTGCCCTTTTTTTGTCCATATTGAATGCAGTCAGGTCATGTTGTCCCTAGGCAACAATCAATTTCTATTGGAGTCATTCATTCATCTTTCCCTGTCATAATATAACAAGTAAACTTATCCCATCAGGGGCGAGATGCCAGCTGTATGTCCCTCAACTTGTTCATCCTACAACCACTTTTTTCCCCCCAAAATTGAGCTAGGTATTCAGCCATTTTGTCAATGTGACCCTGTGGTCTGTAACAGACTCTTCTATAGACTGTTGTTCAGAACTTCCCAGGCAGGAAAGCATTACATAAATGAATTTTATTCCCTGCATGCCACAGCTCCATATGTCATACATGTCTGTCTTTTTTTTCCCCTGCAATAGAGCTCCTGGTAAGTTGTTTGTTGACCGCAAAGACCTTTGTTTTGCTGATCTAAGAAAGCACTCCTTAAGTTAGGAATATAAACTTGGAGTATATTCAATACGATCATGTTTCAAGTCAACAAACCCACAGTTAAAAGCCTGTTATATAGCAATCAAGTGAGATGTCCCAGGATTTCATTAATTACAGAAAGCCACATAATGCTGGTTTGTCATACGTTTGCCACCAAGAAAATACTGAATAGGGATCAGCATCTGTGGTGTATTCAAATGGGAGTCTTGCTAGTTCCTATGAGCAAGCAGGCATAGGTGCTGCTTTCCGTGGGATCGCTAGTGCCCACTCAGCATCAGTTCCCTTAGAAACCTCTATGTGGAATTTGTCTAAGTTAAATTCACAGAATTATTACTGTGTTACCATGGCAATCCTCTAAGGTATACCTGAAACTGATAGCATCAGTGGAATGAACTTGGTCACCTTATCCTGAATTGCTAAGTTTAAATGCCAGAAGTTCACCATCCAGCAACATAGTTAAAAAGCTTTTAACAAATAGGAAAAATCTCCGTTATGTACAGCAGTGCAAATTATTAGATGCTGAAGAATCATGTCCATTTTCTTTAACAAAAACTTTTATCATTCACTTTCTCCACTGTCTTACAATTAGTTTTAAATAAGAATTGGAACCCCAGCAATATTACTGTAAAATAAAAATCTCTTGAATAAACTAGATAAAATAGATACTGTACATTATATGATATTGTTCATACATTGTCCAAAATTATAAGTTGTCAAGGTACTGATTACATGTTCTGTTTCCTATGTGTTACTCTACCTCACCTATTTAAATAGCATTCAGTCACTGTTTCCCATATTTTATGCTATGCTCTTCTTGCTGTTAACAATTTAGAATAACATTCATGAACATCAAGCATCTCTTTCTTACATGAAACTCTCCCATG
>NW_005842092.1:714305-749655 GCF_000455745.1 Alligator sinensis
AGCAGGAACAGGGCACAAATTTATTGGGCATTTTAATTTTAAATAACCCCCATGCTTGCCATTCTGTTAGTCTAAATTTAGACCTGGGAGAGCTCAGAAAATCTGTATCATGAGGACCATAGAGGGAAGTAATATAATAGGTATTGTAATCACTACACTGAATTATAAGTAGAGAAAATTGCAGATTTTTTCTAGAAAATTTATGGCAAATGTGCCAGTAAAGTATAATTTTTTATGGCATATTCACAGAACTACCATTGATCTTGGGAAACGTGGCTTGGTAGTTCCATGAATATGGTGTAAAAAATTATACTTTACCTGCACACATGCTGCATGTGCAGCAGGCACCATGAGCGGTGGGGAAAAATATTATCTGGGGTGGTCTGAATCCACCTGACCCCTGATCCTCCCACCCACGGGGCTGTTGCAGGGCCGATGTGCACTGCGGCTTTAAGCAGTGGTAGAGGCACAGCTGTATGCAGAGTGCTGCTGAGCGCTGCAAGACTGCAGCACCATGGTGCTGCTGCTGTCACCAGCCACTGCAAAAAGTTTGGGGAGTCTAAGACCCGTTAGCCCTGACCTTCTGCTGCCTATGGCAGGCGTGCACACACCTTCCTCCCTCCAACAGTCTTCAAGCCTTGGTCCTCCAAAACCCCATGCCACCCTGCTCCCTATATACTTACCTTCATTCAGCTGCCTGGCTGTGTCCTGACCATGCCCCCAGCAACCACTTGCAGGCTGGAATGCTGCAAAAGACCGCGATTTCCCCTTGAAGGCTAGAGCACTGTCAGTCTGCAAAGCAAAACATGTGCTTTTGTGCATTTTTCTGGCGCAGGCTTGTGACCCTTAAAAATGGCAGTGTAGGACTAATTTCATGGTATCCATGCAGTCCACAATATCATGATTTTCTCAGGGCCCTAATTAAAAGGTCTCACCCTTCAATTCTTACTCAGATTGTGTAGTACTCACATAGTCTTATTTAAAAAATATTGAATGAAATCATTTTAGAACAGAAAATGGGATCCAATTCATATTCCTTGAAGGAGAAGATTGATTTGTATTCCCCTACTCCCGCCGATTAATCCTGAGGAATGACATGATGACACCAAACAGGAAATTGTCACCCATCTTTGTGTGTTTGTTAGCAGTTGAAATAAAGCCCTTTTGACAGAAAGAAAGCTCCCTGCCTCTTCCTGAGCTATGAGATAGCCCATCACCTACATAATCCTACTTACCTATGCAGTGCCCTGACCACCAGGCCACAAGTTAGGCATTCTTTAAGCCCTTCTCCAGCCCTTACCTTTGAAACTGGACCATGGGAAGCCAAGAGAGGAGGATGTGTGGGGCCAGGAAGAAGGTAACAAATTAGAGGCTATGTAGTTCAGTAAGATGATTCCTGCTCTGGATAAAATGAGTCCCTGGGTATTTGCATCAAGTGAAGAAGACATTTCTCTATTAAATTTACACACTGATTATGGGAAGAAGGGCTGGGGAGGGGGAGTAGATAATACCTAGTGTGTGGCTGAAGGATAGGGGACTCTGCTAGGAAGCAGAAGATGAAGATACAAGCTCCCTCTGGGAATAAGGGGCTTAGAACCTGGATCTTTTGCTTCCTACGTAAGTGCTACCTTCCCACTAGGTAACTAGACTAAAACACGGTGTGAAGAAATCCCCCTCTCCCTACCCTCCTTTTTGGGTCATCCCACACACCCCTCTCTCTTTCACCTGGTGCTCTTTGGTTTTAACCTGGTCACCCAGGTGACCAGGCTGGATAAATTCCTAAGGGAGGTGGGAGCTCTCTCTTCCTCCAGTGGATATTTTGAAAAGCCACAAGCAAAGTACCTCCTGACTCTGGCTTGGAAGATTCTCCATGAATAATAACCTGGAATCTAACAAGAAGTCTAGAAATAAATCTAGGCAGTTGTTTTTAATAGAATAATTGAATCCAGTTTCTGAAAAGGCTCAAATTACTTGTGTTTGCTCAAAGTGTATTTATAACTTCCTTGTACTACCCCCACTCTCTCCCCCTGAACAAGCTGTGAATTCTTAAGAGGAGAGACAGGCCTTTTCACTCCCTATGCTTGGCTGGCTAAGGTGAGTGTGGCTGTTTGTGTTTCCTTCAGTCAAACCTGAGGTCACCCTAGGAGGCTTTGGGCTGAAAGAAGCACGCAGACATATTACCAGTGGGAAAAACACCCCCAATGCTTGCAGGGTATGTGTATCCCAGGCTGCACAGAGCCCTAACAGAGACCAGTGCCTGGGTGGTGACAGCGTTACCCCAGATTTGCGGGTGTTCTCCAGGAAAGGGGCCAGCCAGCAGTAGGCTCCCCAGGGAGACTCCTGAAGCATGGTTTTGGTCCTGGCACAGTGAGGTGGGTGGCTCTGCGTAGTAACAGATGGCACAGTAACAGCCCATACTGCACTGTCCACGTGGCACAGTTATTTTTATCCGCTTTGTCGCCATAGCAACACGCTATACCAAGGGAGTGCATCGCTATGGCAATGTAGCTGTGGCATCACAGTTTTTGCCCGTTGACACTACAGCACCATAGCATGTTGCTATGGTGCTGTAGTGTCTCGTGTAGATGCACCCAGCTTTAGTACTTGCTTAAGCAAGTAGCCCCTTTGACGCTTTGTAGATCATCATTGCTCATTTTAAAGCTGAAGAATCAAGTCTTAACTTCTTAAAACGTTTCTGTTAAAACAATGACATCCAGATGCAAACAAATACAGAAACAATGCAGATTTTTCCATGTATTTGCAGGCATAAATATGGCAAATTAACCTAAAGGGTGTCAAATGCTCGAATCTTAGATTTGAAGCTGTGTTTAGACTAAAATGTTCACATGTGAAAAAAGTCATTAATCATAAGAAATTAAAGCCTTCTTTTGTGGAAGCTTTGCAACTTAACTGTAAAGGAGACCTCCTGTTTTTCATTGCTGGATAATGCTGGCTAAACAAGGATACACTCATAGTAAACAACAGATTTTAAGTTTTGTTTTGAAAAAAATTCTAAAACTTGTTTGTTAAAACAATGCCTTTAAGATACAAACAAATATAGTAACAATGCAAATTCTTCCATGTATGTGCACACATAATTTTCTTTTCCTTTGGTAAATTAACCTAAGCAACATAACCAATCTAGTTAATATCAATACTGTATCATAGTACTAATATGTAACATATCTACTTTAGTATCTACATTAGATACATTTTAAAGACAAGTCTGAGGTACTGAAGATTGGATCAGAGTTTGACAGCACAGATCAACTTAGTAAACAATGAGGAAAAAATGTCTGGAAATAGTGATTTACATTTGAAAATAAAGTTCCATTTCATGAACCTTCACGTTTCCTATCTTTTCTCTAAAAACACCAGGGCAGTAAAGTATGATTTGCAATAACCTTCTTCCCATTGCAAAATTAAGTGGACATTGTATTAGATCATTTGCAGAAAAAGAATATCAGAACAATATTGGATACAGAAACAATAGCATGAGAGTTGTAGGACTAATTGTTATGTGGTAGATTGGCACCTTTGAATATCAGTTATATGAAACAAACCCCTACATCCTGGACTGGAGAAAGAATGATAGAGAAATTCAGAAATTATCCCAGATAACTAATCTACTGAATACATTGAACAGAAAAGTAAATACAATTTCACACCGAGTATTTTGTTTTTGCTGTAATCCTACACGTGTTTTTAGAGTTCTTATTTTCAGTTAGTCCTATATGTTAAAAAAAGGCATTACTAACACATTTGCAATATATCAGTATTTTCAGTATGCTGGCTAGCAACAGTCACCTGTGAACTGTATACCATAGTGATGAAACTATGGAGCTTATAATAAACTAGATACCTATACACATTAGCCAGAATTTCAGCAAAATTTAGGTGTATACCTTTCAACCCGGTCAAATGACAGATGTTATTTTTTGTTTGACAGGGAGATGTTGAGTAGCCACAGCAATTAGCTAGCGAGGCTTAACCACAAACTCTTACTGATTTGTAAAGTAACTGTTTCTTTTATAGGTTTCTTTTCTGTTGCCTATATATTTGTTACAAATATCCACTACATCAAGCTATAATATTTAGCATTACCATCATGTATGTTATTACTAGATAAAATAAATCTAAATGGTGCTTTGTAACAAGACATTCTGTAACAAACCAAGGAAGTTCAAGAAAGTCCTGTTGCCTAAGCAACTTGATCACAGAGTATTGCAAAGAACTGAGACTATCTGCTAAAAATGTGACCAGTAATTTCTCTATAATATAATGGGACTTAACAAAGGGACTTAACCCCTAATAAGGGGTTTCTTTTGCACTAAAGCTAGCATTTTCAAATTATGTACTGAGAAGACGATAAGAAATCATAAATCTAAAATGAGCCAACCAGAATATTATAAAATTGCAAGGCCTAACCAGATGTCTGATTAGAACTGCACACAGGTTTGCATATGAAGTGACACTACTTCCTTTATATAACTGAAATGTGTGAAATAATCTTACATCTTTTTTGTATTATTTCATTAATTACACAAATTCACATTACTTTATGTTTCTTTATGGGAAGAGTATAAGGATATTGCATGGCCATACAGGGATGAAGTCAGGAAGACCAAAGTGCAATTGGAGTTGCAGCTAGCAAGGAATGTGAAAGGTAACAAGAAGGGTTTCTACAAGTATGTTAGCAACTAAAGGAAGGTAAGGGAAAATGTGGGTCCCTTTCTGAATGGGGGAGGCAACCTAGTGACAGATGATGTGGAAAAGGCTCAAGTATTTGATGCATTTTTTACTTCAGTTTTCACAGGAAAGGTCAGCTCCCAGACTACTGCACCAGGCATCACAGTTTGGGGAGAAGCTGAGCAGCCCTCAGTGGTGAAAGAATAGGTTAGGGACTATTTTGAAAATCTGGACATGTACAAATCCATGGGGCCAGATGCAATGCATCTAAGCATGTCGAGGGAGTTGGTTGATGTGATTGCAGAGCCACTGATCATTATCTTTGAAAACTCATGGCAATTGGGGGAGGTCCTGGATGATTGGAAAAGGGCAAATATAGTGCTCATCTTTACGAAACTAAAGAAAGAGGATCCAGGAAATGAGAGACCAGTCAGCCTCACCTCAGACCCCAGAAAAATCATGGAGCAGATCCTCAAAAAATCCATTTATAAGCACCTAGAGGAGAAGAAGATGATCAGGAACAGTTAGCAAATATTCAGGGTAAGTCATGCCTGATCAACCTGATTGCCTTCTATGATGAGATAACTGGCTCTGTGGATGCAGGTAAAGCAGTGGAAATAATATACCTTGACTTTAACATAAGATACCATCCCCAACAGTGTTCTTGCAAGCAAGCTGAGGAAATATGGGTGGGCTGAATGGACTGTAAAGTAGACGGAAAGCTGGCTGGATTGTTGGGCTCAATGGGTAGTTATCAATGGCTTAATGTTTATCTAGCAGCTGGTATCAAGTGGAGTGCACCAGAGGTTGGTTCTGGGGATAGTTTTGTTTAATATCTTCATTAATGATCTGGAAGATAGGATGGATGGCACCCTCAACAAGTTTGCAGATGACACAAAGCTGGGAGGGGAGGTATAGCAGATACACTGGAGGGTAGGGCTAGGATTCAGAGTAACCTAGACAAATTAGAGGATTGGGCCAAAAGTAATCTCATGAGGTTCAACAAGGACAAGTGCAAAGTCCTGCACTTCGGACAGAACAACCCCATGCACTAGTACAGGCTGGGGGCTGACTGGATAATCAGCAGCTCTGCAGAAAAGGTCCTAGGGGTTACAGTGGACAATAAACTGGATATAAGTTAACAGTGTGCCCTTGTTGTCAAGAGGGCTAACAGCATCCTGGGCTGCATTAGTAGGAGTATTGCCAGCAGATTGAGGAAAGTAAGTATTCCCCTTTATTCTGTACTGGTGAGACCACATCTTGAGTATTGTGTCCAGTTTTGGGCCCCCTACTATAGAAAGGATGTGGACAAGTTGGAGACAGTACAATGGAGAGTAACAAAAATGGTTATGGTACATGGGGCACATGACTTCTGAGATGTGCTGAGGGAACTGGGTCTATTTAGTTTGGGAAAGAGAAGACTCAGGGGAGATTTGATAGCAGCCTTTAACTACCTGAGAGGTGGATCCAAAGAGGATGGAGCTAGACTGTTCTCAGTAGTGACAGATGACAGACCAAGGAGCAATGCTCTCAAGTGGTAGCAAGGGAGGCTTAGGTTGGATATTAGGAAAAACTCTCTCACTAGGAGGATGCTGAAGCAATGGAACAAGTTACCTAGAGAAGTGGTAGAATCTCCATCCTTGGAGGTTTTTAAGACACAGCATGACAAAGCCCTGGCTGAAATGGTCTAGTTGGGGATGGTCTTGCTTTGAGCAGGGGGTTGGACTAGGTGATTTCTGAGGTCCCTTCCAATTTTCTATCATTCTATGATTCTATGTGAGCTACTAAGCTAAGGTAGAGTGAAGAAGATTATAAAAAGAATGTATGCAACATTTCTGTTCTAACTTCAAAATGAACATTTTTGGAAACAGCTAAAATAAGGGTGGAAAAAACATGGGAAACTGGGCAAAGGAACGCTTCATAGGAGGCTTAAGAAAAGTAACTTGCAGAATGGAATTTAGCTAGCAGATTTGCAATGTTTATTTTACTCTGAGTGGTAAGACACAAGGTGTTTTGGGAAAGATACTGAATTCTTTTTCAGACAAAGCTTCAAGTCATAAAGGAGACTTCTTACTCTTTCACTGAATGATAAGAAAACAACTCATATTCTGCTTGGATATTTTAAATCTTTATCAGTAGCACTCTCTGCTTAGCCCATATCAGATTTCCTAAGATGAGGGAGAGTGTTGTGAAATCTGGGCAGAAGCTACAGATAAACACAGGTTGGCAGGAAACACAGGTTGTGCTGCAAACATTTTTAAGAGTTCAGAAACTTTCCTGTTCAGTACTGACACAAAACAAAGGGTGTGTGTGTGTGTGTGTGTGTGTGAGTGAGAGAGAGAGACTTGAATAGAGAAGACCCTCATGGTCAGGGCACTCACGTGGGATGAAAGAGATGTAGATTCAAGCACTTTCTCTAAATCTAAACAGATTGTCAATTTCCCACATTGGCTTAAGTGGCACAAAAGCTTGCAGTGCCAGTGAAACCCTGTTTAGATTTCAATATTATATCTTCAAAAGTATTACCTGAATATTTTGTTTTGGGTTTAATGTATGATAATTTGCCCTGTAAAATTGGCAAAGAGTAGCTATGAGCATCACCTTAAAAAAGGTAATTTATAAGTTAGTTGATATTCTTTGATAATAACTAACTAATTCACATTCTAAAGTCTATTTATAATTATATATATTTAAACTGTCCCATCATTCTACTGGATATATACCTGATTGGAAGGAAATCATTAGTAATAGTTAAGGATCATGACTCCCTGTTTACATCAAAATCACCTGACCAGATTACCATTCATAATAATGTTCTAATATGTGCTCTATTTGAATATAGATCCAATGAATAGTGAGAAATTTTTCAGAGGTAAATTAATTTATTTACCTAATGTGTATTTTTAAGCTCTCTCTCACAACACAAGTGATACGACACTTACAGGAAAAATACTGTTGTTTAAGATGGCTTTTCTAGAATCCCACAATGGATTGATAATAAGAAAGAATCCATCTGTATAAACAATTAAGAACACTTGCAAAGATAATTGCTGCTCCAGCTTGTGCATAGGAAATCCGTTTATTTCCCAATAGACCTAACCAAATTCTGTTCAGGTGCTAATTTTGAACACAAGTATTTTAAGACAAGCTAATGAGAAAGATTTCTTTCTCTGATGCTTAGCTTACAGGAATACAGAATAGTGGAGGTCACTGGTAACCAGCTGAACTCTGCTACAGAAAGGACAGAGAGAAGATAAAACCTCTGTGCTGATGTTACTTACTTAACTGGTTGGAAATAATGGTGTAGATGATGTCAAGACATTATTTTAAATATCAAGGAGGCTCTGCAATCTGAGAGAGGCATGAAGGTCGAGACAGGCAGAGAGAAATATTCCCCGTTCATATTGTTTTAACAAAAGATCATGTGAAAATTGTTCTTTTGCAGAAAAAACACCTTAAGCTTGAAGTAGGACAAGTGACTGAATCTAGAAGAAATACAATATAGTAAAATCCAGTATTAACTTGCTAGATACAGTATTCATGCTTAAGCTTATTTTGTTGCAAAGACTATAATGAAAAGTAATGAATAATAATCCTCTTTATTGAAGATGGAGGATATTGCTTAAGGGTTCCCACAGTGGCCAGGTAGCAAGAGATACCTTCCTTTTTCATATTTTTGCTCTTTTTGATTGTATCTAACATAGGGCTATATTGTTCTAGATCTCACTCAGCCTTGGACGAGAGTGCTTGGTCCTGTACAAATTGTGATTTCTGCCATAGGGGTTGGGAGTTCAGGGATACTGTCCTAATACTCCCCACAGATAGCCGGTTCCTGGGGAGGAACCATGACCAGTAGTCCACCAACAAGGGGAGGACAGAAGACCATTGGAAGTTTCTCCTTTCCCAAACCCAGGAAGAAAAACTGAATCTTTCTTCATTTTCCTGGTGATCCAGAGGCTAGAAATGTCCAGTCTAAGTAATAATAATTATATCTGAGAGTGTCACACATGTCCTGATTCATATCTATGAGACTATCACAAATCTAAACCCAAACCTGAATGATGCCCTTTGTTACTCTCAAGCAAGTCCATGAAAGTTACTATAAGTGAGAGCAAAATATGGCCTATGTATTATAGTCATGAAAGGTGAAGTGGTGGTAAAGATCTAAAGAGAGGGGAAGCATTATTTCAGAAACTTAAAAACATGTAAACAGCTTTTGAAAAGTCCCATTTTCAAGTCAGAATCCCCTGATAAAAGCCACATTTAAGGTCTCTCCTGCGACTTACATGCAGATGTATATCAAGCAGCATTATTAGCTAGAAAATGATATTTAGCTATTTGCTTTTAGGAATGGGCTTGTAGATAAAGTACATATGCATTAGAACAATGGTCCAGGGATGGCGAAGGTTAATTGGTCTCTAAAAGCCTTTGTGTTTGTTATAGTTTCCATCAAGGCCCACTGTGTCTGGAGTGGGCATAAAAAGGCTAGAAAACTGAAGATATGAATCACAGTGTTCTCTAAGAACCCCAAAACATGAGTTAAGGTGGCTAGGTCACAGTGGCCACCTGCAGAGCCCTTGGGATTTCCGGTTTTGGTGGACAAACCAAATTAGGAAACTGGAGCATGCCCAAATTAAGACACCAGTAAATGCCCAAATGAAGATGTGTGCGTGAGATGGCTTTGCGAAACAAAGGAATATGCTGACAGAACAGAATGTGGACAATATGATGATGCCAGGGAAACCAATCAACAGTACCTGGAGATGAAAAGTCATCAAGAGAAGAAAGAATACAAAAGGAGGGATTTCAGCGCAGCAAAGGGTCCCTAAGAAAGGAACCCAAGGCCGCCCTGGACATAAGGTGCAGCACCAGCCTCTCTCTCCCACCCCAGTAGAGGGCAGGGGGTGGGCCTTGGCTCTTGATCTCCAGGCTGTTGATATCTGACATTCAAGAAAGAACCACAGGGCAAAGCTCACATACTGGCCAGATGTACTTTCCCTCTGTGAACCTTAGGACTGGTAGATATAGAATTGGAAGGCTTATTTTGTTTGCCTTGACTGCATTATTCTTACCTGTTACCACTGTGTATCAATAAAAATTGCCTATTATCCAATGGAAGAAGTCTTGTATGATTTCAGGGTTTGGGTTTGCCTGGAACAAGGTATATGGGTCATAAATCCAGTGCCAACAATTAGGACCCAACACTAATTGGACATTTAACCCTATCAAAATGTTCCTTTTGAACCATCAGAGACCTTGAAATGTCAACTCACAGTAATTCCTAACTGTCTTAATATAAAGTAAAATCTGAATCATAGATACAAATCTTATTTTTAAAATTGGCCATTATATGTCACAACATTTATTAAATGAAAACAAGCCATAATTAACCCTTGTTTATTTTCACATGAAAATACCTATCAATTATAATTTTAAGGACATTCCACCTTCTCCCAACTCATTGTGAGGATGTCATACTAATTTTGCAAAGCTTTGAACAGTTTGCCACAAATTCAATGTCTATGCAGAACTCAGTTCTAGGCATCCAACCACCTCCTTTTGAGTGCAGGATAAGTGGAGTTCCCTTGACCTTAGATGAAGTATTTTACTACGATTCTGCTTGAAAGATTTTTAATTTTTATTTAATTGCTTATTAAATATATAATTAATAATGCTTTCTATGCTCTGGGTTGTACCAAGAGGTAGGTGTCCAGAATGGTCATTAGGTTTATTGTGGAAATGCTTAGAAGTACTAATCATTGACTATGGTCCATATGTTCTACAAACAAGACAGGCTTTATCCAAAATATTTTTCATCAGTGTCCCCACACTTCTTTGGCACTGGGCAACAACACTGAGAAAGTAATTTGCTCCCAGCTTTATTCTCCTGGTCAACTTCAGCTTTAATTTCTTAATTTCCCATGGCTGTAAGTGATATTGTAGTATTTTACAGCTATTAGCCTTTATCCCCTGACTGGAGAGCTATAACTTACAGTCTAGGGTAACCGTCCATTTTTCAGAACTCTTTTAGAAACACATAACAAATTGTGAACCTTTTCCACAATGTAGGAATGTGGCATGCAGTTCTCTGCCAATGATCACAGGCAGGTCTCCCTTTTATTTGCATATCAGTTTGGATAACAGGCTCATAGGTTTAATTCATGCTTCCATTTACAACCATTTCTTCTGAATGACAGGGCATTCACAACTGAAATAGAGCCTGTTTATAATGAGATATTGTAGGGCCCAAAGCCAAATGCTTCTATAGGAAGTATTTACTATCCTGATGATTGGGATGATGAAGCATTTTCTGAATGATTTCACATGGTCCAAGTGCTCCATGTGCTTGTTGAAAGAGCTTTAGTTAATGTGCACCCTGCGCCATTTTGAAGGGCAGGAACACTGATACATGAGATGCTGAGGCTGCTGGAGGCATGCTAATTAGCATGCTCTAGCAGATTCATTTAATCAAGTTTGTTCTGACGTGATATAATTAGTGTGTTGGAGTAGCCTCCCCACACATCTACAAGTACCCCATGGCTCTCGTTGCTGGGGGCCTCTGCACTGGGTCCTTTGCTGGCAACGAGGGACCCAGTGTGGAGGTACCCAGCATGGTGCCTCCTGTGTAAGGCTGTTTAAACCCTCCTGTTTAGGTAGTGCCACTGGGCAGAAGGAACCCCAGATTAGTAGGGTCAGGAAGAGAGAGGGAATGTGATACTTTATAAGTCTACATCTTGTAGACTTTCCCCTTCACCTTCACTGATACTTTCCTGTTGCGTCATATTCCTGTTGCCAATTTCCAGTTTGTCCACACAAATGTTATTCAATGGTTCAATTCTTCACCTAATTCAGCATTCTGCTAAACAACTGACCCCAGATACTTGAACTTGTCAACTTTTCGAACATGTTTCTCATTGATTATCACATTTCTAACATCAGGTACTTCAGATAAATCACAGTGCATATATTCTATTTTGGATTGACTAATTCATTCCTCTTCCCTCTAGCACTTCTCTCTATTGGTCCTATCCAGCTTGCTTTTCCTCTAGAGTCTCAGTGTAAATCCCCCCTTCTCCTTAATATTTCCTATTGGCATCACCCGCAGGTGTTCTCAATCCCATTCTTGGATGCCTAAGTCAACCTATTTTCTGTATAGGGGATTTAGGCACCTAAAACACATTTGTAGATTTCACTCTGAAAGCTCCCAAAATTAGACTTTGTGAGGCTGACCACTGCCACACATGAATCTGTGTAAAAAGCTGAGCCCAAGTAACCTTTATAGAACTAAAGACTTAATAAAAGTTACATATCTCAGTTTAGTATACAGAATAATACAGTATAGATATAAAATATACAATCTATATATACTATATATAAAATTAACAAATTTAACTTCAGATAAACATTAGTGAAATAAATGAGTATTTTTACTTTTGAAAATCGACCTAGATTAAGTGTATCAGGTAAAGCTATTTTCCTCTTAAGAAATGGAGATTTGGGTTGACCAAAATATTTTTTAAGCATGGAACAATCCTACCAAATTATTTTAGTTAAAAAAACCACCATCAAAACACTTCAACGTTTTCATAATGAACCTTTTTATTATCTCAGTTTAGAATTCTCTCTAGTTTAGAAATTTCTCAAATTTATTAAAAATATATTTTTAAGTTTGAAATGCAACATTACAATTTGGGAAAAACAAAATGGTCTGTTCCACCATGTAACAGGGGACCATTACCAGGCCCTGTTTCTAGGGTAGAAAAGCAGTAGAGGAGCCTTTACCTAAGGTGAACGTGCTACTTCCTCACCTGATGACATCAGATGCTGATGGGGACTCCGGAAACATGAAGGTTCACCCCAGAAGCCATCGCTGATTAGCCCCGCAAGCCAGAAGGACCTGTTAAAAGACAATCTTCGGTGAGTGCTAGTGCCCCTGGAGAAGGGACACAGGAGCAGATGAAGCAAACCGTGCTGAATCTGCATAGAGGCACGGAGACCTAGAATGGGCAAAGAGGGAACACCGGTGGTATGAAGACAGACATGATGTACCCCGAGAACCAGACTGCAGGGGTGAGTCCTCTGGTGGAGACAGTGAACCCTTGCAAGGAGTGATGGGGAAAGGCAGAGGATCCCAGCTAGAAGTTGGTGTGAGAACCCTCAAGTGAGTAGGCTTTATAGTAGTGCTTGTGGGAGCATACATAAGAAGGGGGAGGGATAAAGACCCCACCTAGAGAAAGTACTGAGGAGGGGGGAACCAGCCCACTGAGGAAATAAGATAGGCAAAGGTTCTAGTATCTGAAAAGGAAGCCAATTGGCCAACTGGACACAGGTCGGGCATGGACAGTGTATAAGGGGTAGTGGAGCCCTGCAGCCAAGACTGGAGCACCAGACATCCATTATTATCACACTATTTGCTGTCAACCCCTTTTATATTCTTTTTTCTCCCATCAAGGTGTAGAAAGAGAGCATGTGTGGCGGGTGGGGGAACAGTGATTAGAGTGGTCGGTGCCAAGAAGGCACCCACCCACACAACCAAATAAGTTTAAAAATATTTTCAGGTTGCCAAAATTGCTTTCTTTTGTTTATTTTGGGTAAACTTAAGACACTATTGCCTCCAATTTTTAGCAATACTATGTAATAGAAATGTCAGTTTTTCACACAGGCCCTATTGAAAATGCAAATGAACCATAGATTACATCTTATAGGCTTGCTCATAGGACGGTATACCTTTATGCATAATTAAAGATTTAACTTTTAAAACTAATGAGGATGACTGATAATTTAAGTTAAATGTTAGTGGAAAATTACTGGGAACAAAATACTTCAATATGGTTATGTGAAGAAACTGAGATAGCTGTAAAATCTAATTTTAATAGGAAGGAAAATGAAGACCAGCTAGCTAAGGATATTAAGATAAATGATAACTGATTCTTTAAATATAATGGAGGATTTAAATAAAAGAAAACCACTGGGAACATTAATAGAACAGCAAGAAAGGAATTATTTGTTACTGAAGACCAAATTTTGGAAGGATTATATGATCACTTTGCATCTGTATTTGAAAATGAGAATGCTAGCAATGACTACATAGACAATCTATTTACAGATACAACCCCCCCACAAAAAAATAAATAAAAAAACCCAAAAAACACTACCACCAACTAAAAATAATGAGATCAATAAAACAGAAAATATTTTGGGAAAACAACAATTAAAAATGACAAATTTTTGTGTAGAAAACAGCACGGGATGGCAACTTAAACATATGCATATACTGGACTAAAGATGAAATTGTTGAATTATTAATTATCTTTAGAGACTGTTTTCATCTTGCAGAAACAAGAAATAGGAAAAAAAACTATTAATACAGTTCTAATATTTAAGCAGAGAGAGATTTAAAATTAGTGATCTATAACAGGATTTGGCAACTTTTACCATGATAGGCTTCTGCAGATGTGGAGGAACAGCAGGCCCTTCAATGGAAGGCAGTGCTGCAGGGGGGGATAAGTAGCACGCTACAGCTCCATTCCACTAATCTGCCATGATGGATCAGACCTCTTCATGGGCTTCCTCCAGCCTATGGACCTTTGACTGCTGACTCCTGATCTGAAATAATGTTGTCAGGATGCATTTGGAAAAGTAAATGTTAACTATATGTGGGAAGTGCGATGGGATTTAGAAGCAGAAAGAAGAGGCCAGGGAACTCTGCCTTGACTGGTGCATTTAGTGAATCTATCCAATGTGATAGCATACACTTTTTTATTTAAAAAAACCCTGATTTTCATATTTCTTACACTGATTCATCATCTGCTCAGTTTTAGAAAATAATGTCTCAAAAGACATTGATATCTATGGGATATGTTGTACGTTACACTTAGGATATGTTAACTGTACTTAAAATGTGAGCATTCACGTGGTCAAGCAGTAAAACACTTGTTAAGTGTGATCATAGTGTAGCAAAGTTATAACTTCATATAAGAGAAATATTTTCAGATTGTATTAAGTAACATGTTTTCAGCTATTATTTGACCTATCCACACAGATAATATGAGCAACTGTGGTCCCCCAAGGTGTCCATATTGTCTAAGTGACAATAAAAAGCAGAGGAGCTGATTCTTGCAGCGCCCTCCCCTTTTCCCTTACCCTTCCGCCCCCAATCCCCTTTGGGCTTTACGGTCACAGTACCTCAACCCACCAGGCATTCAACCATGACTTTCCACCTCACTGAAAGGGCTCCAGTGCTGGGGCTGGGACTGACAACCAGCTGGTAGGGCCTCAGCACTGCACTAGAACCAGTTCAAACCTCTTGTGAGGTGCCAAGGTGGGACCGACAATCAGTGAGCTGGGCATGTTAGAGATCATAGTAAACATTACTGTGTGACTGCTGAAAACACATTCTAACTTATTATACGTTACATTTGTGTGGTATTAAAGTGTCTTGTATGAAAAGGCCTATGTAATCAGAGAGATTCTGGTTTTTCATGGGTTGATTTCTATGTACAATTCAAAATTTCTCCAGGTTGTACCATTCCAGCCAGTGCACAGTTTTACAAAACCTTTCTATTTGTAAGTACATGACAAATTGATGTATGGCTACTAGGGCTGTGCAAAGCTTTGGTAGCCTACTTGATTCAGAGGAGACTCAGCCTGATTCAGGGACTGAATGTCTGAATCTGAATCAAATCAGGAGACCAAGTAAAAGCTCTGTATCGATTTGAAGCATCTGAATCAATTCAGATAAAGGTTCAGAAAAGATTCAGTCATTTGGACATAAACTGAACAGGCAGCTGACACAGCTGTCTGTTGGGGTTGGGGGAGGGAGAAGGGAAGGGGCATGGGAGAGGGAGAGATTAGGGCTGGTGCTGCCCAGCTGGTGTGGGGGGGCACAGGACTCAGGGAGGAGGGCAGGATGCAGGCATGGCAGCTCTGGGAGCAGGGGCTCTGCCCTGCTGCCACTTCCCCAGCCAGCACGGCTGGAGTGGGGTGCAATGCAGGCGCAGGTTGCTGCAGGTGGAAGGGGGCAAGCAGCAGCAGGGCATAGCCCCCACTCCCAACGCTGCTGCGCCCACATCCTGTGCCCCCCCCATGCACCAGCTGTCAAGTGGCAGCAGGGCAGAGTCCCCACTCCCAGTAATGATGCAGGCACAGCAGCACTGGGAGCAGGGGCTATGCTCTGCTGCCACTTGCCCCCTTCTGCCCAGAGCGTGCCATGCCTGCATCACTTCCCACTCTGACCCGGCTGGGCAAGTGGCAGCAGGACAGAGCCCCCACTCCCAGTGCCGCCGTGCCTGCATCCTGCACTCCCCATGTGCTAGGTGGCAAGCGACAGCAGCACAGAGTCCATACTCCCAGTGCTGATGTGAGTACGGCAGCACTGGAAGTGGGGGCTATGCTGTAATGTCGTTTGCTCCCTTCTGCCTGGAGTGAGCTGTGTCTGCATTGTATCCCCCCCTGGGGCCGGCTGGGCAAGCAGCAGCAGGGCAGAGCCCCGCTCCCAGTGCTGCAGTGCCCCCCCTCTCCTCCCTGAGTAATGTGCCCCCCCGACCCCAGCTGGGCAACTTGTCCCAGCCCCAATCCCTCCCTCCCAGATGCCTCTTCTCTCCCCCTCTCCTCCAACCCCAACAGACTTACCAGCTGGAGGCAGCTGTGTCAGCTGCCTGTTTAGTCTATGGCTGAATCTCCGAAGCGGTGTCAAATCTTTGGGATATTATTTGGCCAAATTGAATCAGGACAGTGATTCAAATCTCCGAATTGAATCACTGTCTTCTGAATCAGCCAAATCTGAATCCAAAGCAAATACTTGCCGCTTTGCACAGGCCTAATAGCTATATGACTTCTCAAGAAAAAAAATCTCCCCTAATTTGACTTGAATGTCTGTCAAAACCACCTATGATTACTTAAGCTAGTTGAAGACACCTCTTAAAGATGGGAAGATAGAACTGTGTTCTTTAACTTAAAAAAAAAAGAAAGAAACCATCTCTCTTAGTATAGTGAGTTGTGATACTTTTTTGTTCCTATGATGCAATCCAATGAGGATGCATTGATAACAATAGAATAAAATAAATACTTTAGCTTAAAGGATAACTGTTGATTATTTATCCCTTTCACTATCCTTCTAACCAAGACAAGGCATCTTGGAAATGCCAAGCAAAATGCTTTAAATTGAATCTTATTCTTAAAATAAATAGCTTAGTAAAGGGAGAAAATTCTTTCTACCACATCAAGTGAAAATTCAAAACATTTCAACTTGTAGCAAAATTAGGCCCTGATTCAAGAAAGCATTACTTCTCTGGACAGTATTTTCCTATATGCTTAATTCCTACTCGTGGCAGGGAGAGAAACAAGTGCTTCATGTTAAACACTTACTTAAATAGTTTCCTGAAGGAAGATTTTAAACAACAGTTTCTCTACAATCCCTTTTGCTTTATCTAAGAACCATTGATCTTGAGAGATAATATTAACACATTAAAGAGGAAAACAGTTACATTTAAAATTAAATGAACCATTTTGTGTTTCACTCCAGTGAATGTACAGGGAAAGTAATAGTAAAGAGGATGCTATGCAGAAAAAAGCCATCAACCAATAGAGAAACTCAAAACCACAAATGAAAGTGTTTGAGCTGAGTTCTGTTTATTCATGGTAAAGCACTTATAATTTAAATCATATATACAGCTGATGTCCAATTAAAGGAAAAAATGCATGCAGTTAAAAAGCTGATGCATGGTACATACTATATAACATTAACTACTCCCAATATAGTGCAGTGTTGAAGTGTGTTAGAACAGAAGATTCCATTAATTATTTATTAGTAAATTCAATCATGACAAATTAATTTTCCTCTTGTTCACTTTATAATGTGACAATCAAGCTCCTTTTGTTTCTCAATAATCACTGCATCAGCAATCTCTAATTACGTATAGAGCCTCTGAAAAATTATGAAAGTGCAAAAAGAGACACCTCCCTTGGTAACTAGTTCCCCTTCATTTCTTCTAAGCAATTAAAATACCCACATGCATTAACAAGACAGCACATTCTGGGGAACAGGTCTCTAGTAAAAAGGGCTTCAATATTTATTGCATTTATTTGTTTTATTTTGTGGGTGGAAGTTCAATTTATTAATTTTACAGCTGAAGCAATCAGAAACATTCGAAAGTTGTTTAATGTTGCTTGTTCTTCTTCAGAAGTAGTATCAACTGCAGAATTTTAGAAGAACTTTCCCTGTTTCTCAAACTTTTGGGAAGGAGAAAAATATTTCCTGTTGAACTGTTCAAATTCATGGAATTTGGAGCTCATTATAACCACTATAATGGCAGCCCCATCACAGACATTTAGCTCAAATAAACTAATATAAATAAAGCTTATAAGAAAATGCAAGATATTCAGTAATGTAATTGATTGCTTCAGCTTCTCATTGTAAACCATCATAAATCTAGGTGTGAATCTTGCCTCGTACAGTGTCAGTGTTTCCATGTTTAAAAATGTCTAGGTACCATAACAAAATAGATTTTTGTCTGTAATTCTAACAAAGAAAAACAAACGAACAGATAGGCCTGTGCCACTTTAAATATCTTATTGGCAACTAGGGAGGTAAGAGTGATTAGACCCCTGGTAAACTCATCTCAGCCAACTACCTTTCTAGTTCATGATACTGCCTCATAGTGAACACAAGATTTTTCCATGTACTTTCTATGGGTCTTCTGCTAACTGTTGGCCACAGACTGAGCAGATGGAAGCAGGAGGTATGAGATTACCAGCTGTGTTTACGATTGACTTATAGTATTTTCATCAACAGTGGATAACTGGAGAAAAAACACTTTCAACAGAGGTGAAAAAATCAAGAGCCTCTAGTTGTGCTTCTGCTAGTGATGTTAGGTGGCCAGGGATATATTTTTTGGAACTGGCTGTAGAATCACCTAGATTTTCTTTACATTTACTGAGAGACCAAAACTGGTGTAGGCTTCAGAGAGGTAGACGAGCAGCTTTCATAGGTCTTGTTCACTCTGAGCTACTATGGCGCTCAATGGAGATTTCTAAAGCTTGTACAAAACACATTGCTTTTTGCCATGAGACTGTTCAAAAGACTTCCATCTGAGAGGCTTTCACAGACAAGTGACTCCTGAACTTTTTCGGACAGCAGCAAGAAATAGTGGGAAGAGAATGGGAGCTACAACACATACCTGCTTACCCAGCTCTTAATGACAAAAGGAGCTGTTCTGATGTTGTGTAATTGCCTGACTGCTTACAAATGTTGGGAGGGTGAGGAGGGCAGGAGCATCTGAATGGTTCAAGAATTACCCACAACACATCTCAACTGACATTATCAAAGGAATTAGTCAAATCGGTAAAGGCTATATGGAGATTGCAGTTCAGCTCCCTAACATTTTTCTTGTTAGAAAAAATCTTTCTTGCAAAAAGATTCTTGCCTTGCAAAAATCTATATTGACATTTAAGTGTCTTCAGCTACTGCTAGGAGATGGTTAAGTGAGTTCTGGGCAAGAGTATTAGCAGGGTGGCTGTGTCCTGTTTTGGCTGGGATATTCCAGAATTTCACAGCCCAGTCCAGCCAGTTGGTCAAAAGCTCTGGGCCGGAGTCCAGCGGGGAGTCAGAGTGGTACAGTGCACCAGGTAGGCAGCCTGGCAGGCACTGCTGCTCTGGTGCAGGAGCAAGGATGTGCCACGTGTGGGCGACCTGGCACCTGTTCCAGTCCAGCAGCTTGCTCCTACCCAGAAGCAACAGTGTCTGCCCAGTTGCCTGTCTGGCGCACCATGCCACTTCACCTCCCTGCCAGACTCTGACCCGGGACTTTTGACCAACTGGCAGGGACCAGACTATGGAATCCTGGATGACCCAGCCAAACCAGGAGACACGGCCACCCTAAGTACCAGGAATTGATGGAAGGGGTATTCTGTGAGAGCTTCCTCAATCAGATCTATTGTGTTTTCTCTTGTAGATAAAAAAATAACTCAAGCATCTTGAGGGACAGTCTCTTCTTCCCACATGTAAAGGAAACCTTGACATAGGCATCGATTCTGCTGTTCTATAAGCACATATGGGAAGGCCAGACAGGTAAAGGGGGTGGGGGGAGGTTTAGCAGATTTTTGGAGTTGGGGTTCGAGAGCTAAAAAGGAATGATTGATGTATGACATTTAATGGAATAAATTAGTTAATTTCACTACTCTCTTTGCCAGAAAACTGAGTTAACCTAAACTTACTCAAGCAGTTTTTTTCAGTATTACTAATTAACTTTCAGGTTTTACAGCTTAAGCTTTTAAAAAAAAATTACATAAATTTGTTTTATATCAGTAACATTTTATGTTTTAAAACATTTAATACCAAGTTAAATTATTTGAGCTGAAAAACTGTGTGGGGGCGTACTACATGATTGAGAGTAACCCTATTATCTATAAATCTAGCAGTATTTGACAATGCCATAAATTCTTACTAGGATGTTTACTGTTTGGTATTTATTTCTGCTGTTTTCTTTTTTTTTTCTTTTTCTACTGAAGATTCCCATATATAGAAGAACAGGGCCCATAAACAATGCAAGAGGCACAGAACTCTTACATTTCTGCTAGGAGACTTCCCTGTCAGTTTTCCATGGGAAGAAAGAGTTGCATCCTTGTTTAAGATGCTGGGACCTACACAAATATCCATTTTTGCTCTGATGCCTGATACTACTGGCCCATGTATATATTGTTTCCAGTGACACTTCAGTCACAGGTGTCTTCCAGTGTGGACCTAAGGCCCATCTAGTCTTCTATGCAATGGATACCAGGAACTATGTGGGCATAAAGGCAACTAACATGTGGTGCTGACTGCATCACCTCTTTCTCATGCTGAGGTTAAAGAAATAGTGGAGCCCTGCCTCAAGGGCAATGGGACACTTTTACCTTTACGTATATGCCATATGTTTAAAAGAACTTAAGTGCATGTTCTCTTAACAGCAGAATTTGCAGTTCATTTCCCAGATATAAGTAAATGTCGATGGGAAATGAGGAAGCGTATATTTTTCCTCTTAAGTGAATTCCTGGGTTCCAAACCCAAATACTTCACCATCTTGGAACCCCGGAATCCACATGCCGCATTTTTTAAAATACACATTTAAAAATTCACCTAGGCTTCACCCTCTTTGGGGAAGCAGCACTTGCTTCCATTGAGGGGGGTGTAAGAGCTTCATCTTCTAGGTTGGAGAGTCCATTAACATCACCACCAAAATGACCTGCAAACATTAACTATAATGGTACATATAAACCTCAATATCTGCAAGCAGAGGTGGGGCAGGGCAGTGTGATGTAGTTCTGGTATTACTATTCAGGCAGCTAAGGGAATCAACGGCCCGTTAATGACCCATTGTTCTTTACTTCACAGGTGTTAACAATCATCTCCCCTTTTTAATGGTCATTCTTTTAATCAAATTGCCCTATTTAAGGCAATTTTGCTGTCTGCTAGGGATTTCTATTTCACAGCTTGTGCTATTACCCCTCCCTGCCCCATGCCCTGCATCCAGATCATTTTAATTTTTACCACCTGGCCAGCCTCCAAAATCCAGGACAGTACCAGCCAAACCAGGATGTATGGTCACCTTAGGCAGTAGCAAAATTTCACTGTGGCCTCACAATTGCAAACATTGATACACAAAATAGTTCCCTACCACACAGCTATATACCTCTGTAGTCACTGTACACCAAATACTTCATTAAAAGCAACCCAAGTTATATTCCCAGAACTGTTCAGTAGGTAGGGCAGGACTGCAGAAGTTTAGGCCTTTCCAAAGTCCCTTCTCTAGTAACAGGCTGGGATTTTCAAATGTCACTAGTGATTTGGGGCGGTCATCTTTAGGTGACTTAAAGGATCCTGATTTTCAGAGTCCCCACCCTTTAAAAATATGCTAATATTAAAGTATTTAATGTTCGGCATCCAAAAAATGAGGTCTTCAAATAGTTACTATCATTTAGGAAAATCTTAGTTATGATGTATGATGAAAAAGTTGTTTTCAGACTTCCACTGCATCTCTTTTCGTTTAAAGACGTAAAGCTCAACATTAACCACAAATGCTCTCTATTTGCTTTAATTTCTGAATATGAATTTAGAATAGTTACAAAACAGGAAAAGAGTAGACTTTTAATGGAGAGCAAAGGAGCATCCCAAAAGTGATTAAATGCCTTTACTCACTGCAAGGGTGAAGTAAAAGACCTATAAACTCTGGGAGGTCAGCACCATAGTTCTGTTCACACAGACTCATTGAGCCTAAGGCAACACACTGGGTACTTATAAATAATTTCAACCCCTCCCAATTTTGTGTTTTGTTTACTTAATTTAACAGATGTGCATAGCTTGCCATCATGGTTTTATATTCATTGCAGTTTCTAATAGTCCTGAGAGAAGATGAATGATAGAGGTCAGTCAATCCTCAGGCAAGTAAAATAAAAATACGGATATGTGGAAAATGACACATAGCAACTTCCCCCTCCCCTCCTTTCCTAGAACCATGGAAGGCCTAGAAAAGGTCTGCTGCTTTAAACCATTCTCCTTTAATTACATAGATTGAAAAGGAAATCAAAATGAATTTCTCTGAATGTTTCTCTTCACAAGAAGGAAATGCTAAATCTTATTAGTGTTCCAATACGGTTAAAGCCAAAGGAAGGGTTTTCTGCAGAAATGAATCACTGTTTTTCTTTCAGACAAGGCCAAGTCTTGTCAGTATTTGTTAGTTGTCCTCATTGGGATATTGTGTATTTTTAGCTCTGTTCTATTATAAAACAGCATATATATCCCAGGGATGTTCTTTTTGTTAGGATTTTCTGATTCTAGGCACCTGACTATCCCAGTGTCCTTCTGGTTATAAAATAACCACATTCACCAATAAACAGAAAAGAAAAAAAAAAAGCAAGGATCGGTGGAGATTAAAATGAGGATATTGCCAGTGGTTACCATTAACCAGTTCTCTAATCTAGAACACTTACAGAGTGTCATGACCCAAGGGTATGATTTTGCGTGCGCTTCGGCACTGCAGAATTATTTCCCGCCACGAGGAGCTTTCTTTGTACGGTGCAATTCTCAGTTGCTAAGAGAAAACCCCAGTGCAAAGGAGTTCCCGCCATTCGCATGCAAATTTGTGTCCCACTATTGACTGTTTCTAAATTATTCCTACGTGGTGGCTAGCGATTGGCTTGCTAGCCGTATAAGAGGCTTGAGCGGTTTCCGCCCAAGTTGGAGGACTCCACAACCATCTCGTGGAGGAGGAGAAGGAGAACTTCACATCTTGTGAAGAACTCTAAGCGCTATGGAGCCTAACAAACCCAGCGTGTGCCTTAAGAAGGATATAGGGGCCTGATCAACCTCTAGCCTCTCCCCGTCGCCGCGTGATCCCTCGACATACCCTTCCCTCCGCGCTTTCGGTCCACGGAGCCTAGCAAACTTCATGTGTGTGTGTATCCAGAGCTCTTTCTGGGTTTAAGAGGCTCAAGTTTTCTACGGGTCTTGTTCGAGCGAGTTTTGTAACTGCAACTTAAGCGAAGTTTTTCTTGCCTGCACCGCGACCATCTACGGTGTAAGTAAAAAAAATCTTTAATCAACCGCTAAGTGTCCGTGCCTAATTCTAGTCTACCGTCCTGCATTCCCCGACCCACGTGCCAGGGCTGCTCGCTACAGCCCGCCGCACGCCCCCGAAAGCCTTGGACCGCTCCCGGCCCGCGCACAGAGGTGCTTGTAGATTTTGCTCTGATGAGAAACCAGTATGACCCCTGTTTTCTAGGGCTGTACAAAATGGCACCGTTAAGTTTCACCGTGAGTTTTGATGGTTTGACGGAACAGTGTTTCATCTTGAATTTCATTTTGAGTCGAAACAGCTGTTCCATTTTGTTCCATCAAAACAGAAAGGCTGTTTTGCCACTGTTTCCAGTTTCGCTGGAGATGGGGAGTCAGATCAGCTGGGCTGACTTCCCATCCCCAGTGCTAGATTGCCCAGCTGGGCTTCATTCCCGACCCCCATGCTTGATCGTGCCAGGGACGTGAGGCAGCCCAGTGAGGCTGCTTCCTGCCCCCCGCATGATCAAGCACAGGGGTCGGGAAAACAGCCCCACTGGGTTGCCTCCTGCCCCCAGTGCCATCTAGTGCGGGGCACTGGGAAGCAGCCCCACTGGGCTGCCTCCCACCCCCTGCTGGATCTTGCGCTGGGGATGGGAAGTCAGACCAGCTGGACTGACTTCCCATTCCTAGCCTATGATCAAAATGTTTTGATCAGCCTTGTTTTGTTGCAAGGCTATTTCAACAGCCTTTGTTTTATTCCGATTTTGCTGTTTTGGCCTTGAGATTGGTCAAAATGAAATGGTAGAGAAATTTCACACTGCCCTACTGTTTTCCTGTTCTATCAATGAGGAGGTACAGGGCTGGAAGAGACTTCAAGAAGTCACCTAGCCTGTTTTCCTGCAGTGAGACTTGGAAAATATACCAAGGCAGTCCTAGCAGATATTTATCTAACCTGCTCTTTAAGATGTCTGGTGATAGTGATTACCTAGGAAGTTGTTGAATCTGCCCCACTAACTGGTTCAGTTTTACCCTAATATGTCACCCATGTACCTGTTTTGCTGCAAATTAATATGCTTATTTATTTTCTTTACCACTGGTAAATGTGGTCAGCAATTATTAACTTTTTTCTTCATAGCAACTTGTATATATTGGAATACTGTTATCATATTCTTTCTCCCATCTGTCTTCTCTTTAACAGACAAATGCACAATTCCTTCAACCTTGTTTTGGGTCATGTTCTCTGAATCTTTTATGGTGCAGCAAGGGAAGAGGGTGTGCAGCATTAAACTAGTGGGGGTGAAGCGCAACAGTGGGAGAGATGTGCCGTGCAGAAGTTGGGGAGAGAAGCAAGTGCAGTGCTAGGGCGTGGTACACATAAGCCTGCAGAGCAGCTGGGCGGGGGAGTGTCAGTGTAGCACATGGTTCATGGCTTGCCTGGTGCATCCCCCACTGATGTGGTCCCCAGGGCTTAGAATTAGGTGGCCGTGCTTTACTGGGCTCTCCCCAATTTGTCTACATCCTTCTGAAGATGCTAGGCCCAAAGCTGAAGATAGTACTCTAACCGAGTCCTCCCCACTGCCATACAAAGTAAAATAATGGAATTCCCTAATCTTGCATGTAACACACATGTTAATGAATACTCAGAAAGGTTGTTTTCTGCAGAAGTCTGATACTGTGGCCTCACATTCAGCTAGTGGTCTACTGTGATGTCCAGATTCTGTTCTGCACTACTACAGTCTAGAAAGTTATTCTCCATTTTGTATTTGTGTATTTGATTTATCCTTCATAAATTTAGTACTCTGAACTGCTCTTTGTCTTTACTGAATTACATCTAGTTGGTTTTGCACCATTTCTCAAATGTATCTAGATCATTCAAATTCTGATGCTATTTCCCAAAGGGCATACAACCCATTCTAGCTGGATGTCATTTGCAGCTTTTAAAAGCATACTCTATATGCCATCATCTAAGCATTAATAAGATACTGAATAGACCCAAGCACAAAACACATAGGCGATGCATAGAGGGGGCGGGGGGAGCAATCCCCCTGAGATTAGCTGCCACCTCCAGCTTCTGCAGGTGGTCCCCACTCACCGGTTGCCACACCCCACCCAAAACCGCTATCTGCAGCTGCAGGAAGTCCCTGCTCACTGCTGATGACACCAAAGCTAGCGGCTAAAAGCAGTCCCCACTTACCGCTTACTCACCGCCATGGCGCCCCACCTCCCCCACCCTGAGTCTCAGATGGTACCAGTCATGAACAGAACAGATGCCTATAGAAACCCATTTGACATGTTCTTGCTGTTTGACAGACTGCTGTTTAGTATCTTTTCAACCAGCTGTGCACCTAGCCTACAGCCAGTTTCACCTGGACTGCATTTTCCTAGTTTGCTTATGAGACGATCATGTGGGATAGTCAAAAGTTAATGTAGATCCTATCTACTGCTTCTCTTCATTAGGCCAGTTACCCTTGCCTGTAAAAGAAGGTAGTTAGACTGGTTTGACCTGATTTGCTCTTGACAAATCCATGTTGGCTGGGTTTTAGCACCTAATTTACTTCTGTTTTAATCAATTCTTTAATAATTTATTTTAGTATCTTTCTGGATATTAAAGTCATTCTCATTAGTATTTAATTCTCCAGATCCTCTTTTTGGCCTATTCTTTAAAGATAAGTATTATGTTTGCCCTTCTCCCATGGTATTCCACTAATGGTTCAGAGATTGCTTTGTATGTTCACAAAGTAGTCTAGGGTGAATTTCATCTGACCCTGATGACTTAAATTTATCTCCTTTATCTAAATAGTCTTTCCTTACTCTGACCTATTTTCCTACTGTGCCTGTGCTCATGTGCCCTTGTTAGAATTAATTGTGCTAAGTGTCTGGATGCAAACTTCTTTTTTGTGGAGACTGAAGCAAAAATGCATTAAATATAGCAGCCTTCTCTACATCATCTCTTCTTTGCTCTCCTTCCCCATTAGGCATATGCTTTCTTAGTTTTCCTCTTATGTCTAATATTTATACTGTTGCTTTTGAGGTCACTTGTGAGTTGTAAGGCATTTTGCATCTTAGTTTTTCTCCTCAACATGCTTATGTTATTCTTTTATAATCAAGCCTTAGCCATTGCTCTTGTTTAAACATTTTGTAAAACTCTTTAATTTGCAGGTCCTTAAAGAGTCTGATGGCAGATATGGTCTCTTACCAGGCTCTCCATCTTTCCTCCATGCTGGTGCAGCTTGCTGATGTGCCTTCAGTACAGCTACTTTCAGTAAATGCTAGTTCTCCTTTTTTGCTTAGAAAATCTTCCCAAGATATTTTGCCCAATTCCCTAAATGTGTGGAAGTCTGCTTTTTTGAAGTCTGTTCCCATTATTGTGATGTTCTTCTTCTCCCTTTATTTCTTAGAACCTTGTCAGACCTTACCCTGAAGACATGTCAATTGGCTTACTGTTCTTTGACTTAGTGAAGCAGTCACACGCTAAAACAAAAAAACTGTTCTGACTGCTCCTCATCTGCACAGCTATGACTTGCTACTAGAAGTTTGGTGAGCAGGATTAGGAGCTAGGGCAGGGGTGGGCAATTATTTGGGCTTGCAGGCCCATAGGGAGTTTTGATGAGCTGCACAGACTAGGTCCACACCCCCAACCCCGCCCCCTGGGCAACACCTCACCAAAACTCCCAATGTGGGCTGCGGATGTGGGCACACAAGGAGTGGCATCTGAGAGTGAGACAGGTGGGCAAGGCTGGGATCATGAGATGGGTTCATGGGGTGGTGACAGTATAGGGTGAGGGCCATGGCCTGGGGCAGGGCTATGACCCACTGTGCACACAGTCCTGTGATGGGAGTGGGTTCTGCAGAGAGAGGCATGCAGGAAATGGTTCACAGTTCTGCCCCAAGCCTTGGCCCCATGCTGTGACTGCCTCAAGATTCTGGCCCTGGTCCCAGACACAGATCCCTTCCTGCCCACCCATGAGTCCTGCCCATGTGGCCCCTAGCCAGTCCCCATGGAGATCCCAGAATCTCCATAGAGACCCCAGGTGGGGACTACATGGGACTGTGGAAAAGTCCCAGTTTTGTGGGCAGGGACATGCAAGGCCAAGGTGTGGGACAGAGTGGAGATGTGGAGGGGCATGTGCACATGGGTGTGTGGGAGGGGGGCTGCCAAGCACTAGCTCCTGGGAGTCAGCTGGGGGTGAGGGCAGGGATGGGGTGGGGCAGGGAGCACATTCAGCAGAGCTGGCCTGGGTGGCATGGTCTGCAGCTGCCCCCACAGCACTTCCACCCATGCCTACCAGTCCAGCCCTGGCCAACATGCACAGATTACTAGCAGGGCTGGCTGTTCCTGGTGCAGCTACAGTTGCCCAGGTGCTGGTCAACACCCCTTGCATCCAGCAGCTCATCCTCCTCTTGCTCCTGCCTTTGCTGATCCACCCCAGGCAGGAAGGAAGCTTCAGCTGGGTGGTTCTTGCCTCAGCATACAGGGCTCTCACTCCACCTCCTGGCTTGATCCAATCAATTGGTGGAAGCCCCCATTGGCCAGATCCAATCAGTTGGTGGTTTGGATTCAGCCCACGGGCTGTATGTTGCCCACCCCTCAGCTAGGAGAAAGACATTCTTGCTGCTTCTGTTGGGCAGAGTGAAAGCTGAAGCCCTGGTACCTCCCGCTGCCCTTTGGACTGGCTCTCCTCCAGCTGTAGTGAGCCAGTCCAAGCAGGGGAGGGCACTGCCTCCCTGCCGACTCTCACAACTCTGTGCTGTAAGTAGAGCTCTGCTCTGGAAGTAAAGTGAGCCAGCCCAAGTGAGGGATGGACGGGCACATAATACTTTTCTTTAAAGAATCATTTAGAAGAGTGTGTGCTGTGCAGTTGGGTGCACTGAAGCAGCTATCCTGCATTGATTCTTCCTCTAAAAAATCATGCTGTTACATATACCTCTCTGAATAATGCACACTGTTAGGTGAGGGAGGAAAAGCTGTCCCTTCTGAATTTGCTTTCTGATTGGGACAGCGTCTCAGTGAAAGATCTGAGACTATCACCACTGTGGTATATTTCATCAGCTGCCACCCAGGTATGAAAGTTACACATTTATAAGCTATATAAACATTGGACTTGTATAAAAAAAAATAACTTACAGGGGTATAAAAAAAATAACTTACAGGTATAAAAAAATAACTTACAGGGGTGGACCAGAGTGGCATCCAGGGTCTTAACTCTCACTGACACGAGTGAAAGATGCTGGGCTTACCACCTGACAAGACAAGTTTGCATAGGTCTGTGCAACTTGTGTGCACTATTTCTACCTGGGCAAAGCAGCAGCAAAAGGTACAAATCAGAAACAAAGGCTTACAAAAATTAGGTTAGGTTTCTTCAGCCAGTGGAGACTTAGGTGTATAAAGTATGAAATGAACTCTACTGGCCTCCTTTAAATTCCCAAACTAACATTTTTTCCATGATCAGAGAATGGCTTCTAAGATTTAACATGGACACACTTATAGACAATCTTAAAAAAGAGGTCAGAATTAAACAAGTAAGTTTATCAGTTCCTGAACTTTGACCTATCTCATTTTTTTATCCCTTCCCCTCTTGCTACAGTGGAGCTATTGCCCAAATATTAGTGGATGTATTTGCTCCAAAATACAAATCAATAATTGGAATCTACCTTTTCTGTTGCACCAGCTTTATTTCTCTCACACAATTCCCAAAAGCACTTTAATAAATCTGCATTTATTTGTCCCATCTATGTAAATGTGCCCTGTGACTTACGTCTTCAAACACCAGTAATCCATCCTTCATAATTATCAGAAGAAGAAACATCAAATGCAGAGGTCATATGCCCCACCCTGGATAGATCTTTTCTGATTCAGAACAACTGGTAAAAATTTAGCTTGATGACTGATAATGCATTTTTCAAGATAACGCTTTCTGGGAGCATGACAGCAGCTGTGAAATCTCGGAGTTTCTCCCCTCTCCTCTATGACACCTTGATAAGGCAATTACAGCATAATTACCTTAACAAGTGGCATTACAGGAAATTATTGTCATTCTCCTGTTAAAATAACACATAATCATCAGCAAGTGTATTCTAGAATTCCCAATCAGCATCTGATTAACTGTAGCTAGCTCAGAAAGGAGAGTGCAATTGGTGGGCAATAACTGACAAGGTATTAGAAAAGAGAAAAAAAAGAAAAGAAAAAGAGGAAAAGCACTAAAGAGGACTGCTTTGGAAATTATCAGGTGTACCACCAAGTTAACCCCAAAGATGAAAACAATGCTCATTTGTCCTTTGTGGCACTACTTGCAAAACTGGCTTACATTTTTGTTGCTGACCCTCTAATTTCATCTAGTTTCCTTTAACACAGGAAGCAAGTTGCAAATAACACTATGTTCCATAAATGACAAAACTACCAATCTGATGTCACCTCAGGAAAAACACTGGGGGCGCATCCAGACAAGTGCAGTAATGCGGTGTGCAGTAATGTGTTTTACAGAACCACATACCGCATAGTCTGGAGTTCTCCACAGTGAAAGTCCATGCTGCCCAAGCATGTGCTACACCACATTTTTTCCTGTGGGTTTCCTGGATATCCATGGTTCAAAAAAAATACCGGAAAAAAAAAAAACGAGCAATGCATGTTCGGCCAGCACACACTGCTAAAAAGCGGAGCTGTGCTCTGCTGCCAGCCAGGCTCAGCACAGCAGAATCACCATGGTTGCACCCCAGAAGGCTAGTAGGATCCCAGGTAAGGCTATTGGGGTCAACCCAGTTATGTCCCCAGCCTCTGCTACCACACCCGGGGCAACTTGCCATGTACCGAAGTGCACATGGCATGGGAGTTCCCTGGGGACAAGCAACAGTTGTGCAAGGTGAACCACTGCTACTTGTTCCTGGGGAACCAAACACCCATGCATATCTGGACATGTCCTGTGAGTTTATACATATGCTCCAGGAGCCATTCTAATTAAAGCACCCTGGAACATCGTGTGTATCAGCATCCCTGTGCTGAAAAATAGTGGTGGGGGCACTTTAACTAAAGCTTATTGAATGAGCTTTACTTAAAGCAGTCCCACCACTATTTTTCAGTGCAGGGATGCTGATACACATAATGCTGGAGTCTGCTGAAACATGGTAATTACTACATTCCAACAGACTCAATTAACTGAGTCTGCTCCAATGCACTGTAATTATAGCACATTGGAGAAGCCTCCCTGCACATGTATAGGCACCCAATGATGTTATAGCATCCATGTTGCAGTATTGATCTTAGTTGGCTACTTGAATCCAGCTCTGTTATAATTGTGGGACACTTACTTTCACAGTAAAATGCAAAAAATAGCTTCTGCCTCTCACTACAGTGTTGGATTATAGAAGTATTAAGTATTATAGAATAAATTCTAACTATTTGGAGGGACCTTTTTGTCATATGAATTACAAACTAATGTTCTCATCTACTATAGAAACATAAATATATAGTTCTGGACTGAAAGTGCCCATGGTCTAGTTAAAAATTATCCAAAGCTTTATGGTCAATACAATGTAATAAATGAACAGACATTTGTTTCCTGTTACTTCAGCCACAGAGCCCTGACTCTGAATGTTTGTATATAATCCATAACTAATTCTGCTGGCTTTCCTACAGCCAATAGGAACAAAATGCTAATGGCTAGAAGGCCAGAACATCGAATTATAAAACTGTGGATTTAAAAATGATACTATTATCAGCAGAATGAATTTAGGTAGATACCTAAATGGCTCTTTCGACTACAATGTCTATGTCCTCTTAATATATTATTAGACTGAAGGCTAGAAATTCAAAAGAGCTTAGAGGCATATCAATTTAGGTGTACAAGTCCAACTTTTAGATCCTCAAAAGCCTCATTCAGTTGCTCTCTAAACTCTACAAGTGCCTAAATGTCTGCTTTTGAATACACGCAGAATCTCAAAGTCTTGATAGTGCTGACTAGCAAAGTGACTAGTTCATAGGCACTCACACGCTAATGTTACTCATCTGTAAATATGTCTACCAGATTTAGCTTTCCATAACATGCAGGGAAAGAGATGCCATTTCCTGTCCCCCCTTCATGTAGTATCCCAGTGCCTAGAGCACTCATCTAATAAATTCAATTGCCTTTTCCTCTCGAGGGGACCTGAATCCAGATCTTTCAAAGGAGTAACTTAAGCCCCACATTATAAAGCAGCAGTGCTCACACTGTTGGCCTGTTGACCAAATAAGCAGTACAAGGCTCATTTGCAGGCCAGATTGAGCCCTGCATTCCAGGATCAAGCCCTCCGTCTGGCCCTGCATGCTTAGATAGGATATACTGCAGCCCTGGCTTCCTGTGGACCAGGATCAGGCCCTGACACCCTACACTGCCCCCACCCAGCCCTGTGCACCAGGATCAGGCCCAATGACAGCCCTGCCCAGCTCTTAGTGCTGCAATTGGGCCCTAGGGCATGGCTTAGCCCCCTCCCAGCTCCATGCACTGGGATCATACCTTAGAGCCTAGCACTACCCCCTCCCAGCTCCACATGCCAAGACTGGGTTCTAGGGCCCAGCAATGTTCCTGCCTACCCCCATGTTCTGGGATCATGCTTAGTAATGTCTTGTGCACCCAGTCTAGTGGGGCTTAGGGCTCCCCCTGGGTCTTGAAATATGGCAGCAGGGGAGCAATGTTACTTCCCCACCACAAATTTTTTGGATTTGTGGGGAGCCCCACTGGCCAGCTGACATGCTGTTGGTGAATGGATCTGGCCTGCAGACTGGGGGTTAAGCACCTCTGTGATAAAGTGTTCTGGCTTGGTCTCTTAATCTTTGCTGTTGTACTGTATAATAAACTAATTAAATATGCATTGGAGAGAGAACTTGAATACAGATCTCCCTTTTCCTTCCCCATCCCCTTAGCAAATGCCTAACCACTAAGATGCAGAGTCCTTCCTAGTCTGTCTCATGATCTCTCCAGCCCAATGAATATTTAATTAACTCATTAAAACATTCAACAGAAGGGACTGAGAGCAAGCTGCTTCAGAGTAGCACATGGTTTAGGGTACTTCTTGAGAAGATGATGCAAGTTGAACTCTCTTCAGGCAGTTGAGGATTTGAATCCAGGTCCCTCACAACCCAGGTGAATACTCTAACTTCATTACTGTTGGACATAAGAGGCCCATCACCGACTCTACAGGATTTGGTTTGTTTGGTTTTTTGCAAGGAAGGGGTTAGATACCTAACTCTGGTAAAGATTTTACGACCAAAAACCTCTCTTATTCCTAAGATTTATTGGAATGAAGAAACTAGATGTTCTTTTATTTTGCCTGAGGTACTCAATCCACTAGTCCACTGCATGTGTACCACCAGACCCTAAAGGAAAAGGCAGTGGGAGCTGCAGCATTTTTTTAAAATATAGCCGCACACGACAATGGTACTGCCACCCACTTTTATACATCAGATCAGCAATTAGAATATTCATGTATGACATAGGAAACACAGGTTTAATTCCTTCTTTCACAGTATGCAGCCCTAAATTTCCCATTACCCATTTCTCAGGATGCAACCCTAAATTTCTAATTTCCTTGGAGACTGCCTAATGACAATTCTGTTGACTATCCTCTAGTATGCTAGAGGAGTACAACTTTTTTGGTCACGTATCCCTTTACCTGCAAAATGTTGCTGTTAATACCCATTACACATCTCTGCATGTTCATTCTTCAAGAAAAGTGTCAGCGCCAACATCAATGTGCAGCAATGACATTGCTCACTGCACCTTGACCAATCAGAAGCTCCACTACTATGATTAAAATCTAGATATGCAATCCTTGGCAAAGAGTGGTATACCCCGGGGGCAGGGGGGAGGGGGCATGTACCCCAGTTTGAAAACCACTGATCTAGTAGACATGCTCTTAAAAACCCTCTCCTTCTTGAAGCCTTCGAAAAAAATACAAAAGACTGATTGGGCCAGAGAAGAGCAATTAGCAGCTTGGCTCACTTGTCTTTTAGGTAGGACTGTCACCCTGAAGGGAAATACCTAATTCCCAGTCTCTACTCCAAGAAAAAAAATATATGCATTTTCAACCAAAAATAGTAATATATACTAACTTACTTCACTTCTACTAATTCTGGATGCTCTTTCTTTTGCTTGTAGGTATTATGCTTTCAAAAGATACGTGATTTTCAAGTTGACAGTATGGCTTTAAAAGCTCAGCAATAAGCAGAACAATTTTTAAGTGGTTCTCTCATGGAGAACCAAAATAATCTCCTTCGTTGAGATATTAGTTGAGTTGTCAGTTTGGGAAATTGGGAGAACCTCTACTGTCAAGGGGTATTAAGAGCTGTGTCCAGATTGGTGAGCCAAGGTTCCTTGTAAACCTGAATGTAGAGAGTGACATTGCCTCTGAAATTGCTCTTGGAAGAGAGTTTTCTAGTGGGATTGGTTGCATCTTTGCTCTTGTCAAAATAAACATTAAAGTGTAAAAGGACAAAACTGTCATGTGTAAAGGAAAGCACAAGAACCCATTGTGGGAACTAAAGTGCAGGTTGGGAAGGGAAGGATGCAAAATTGATGCAGCCTTTGGGTGCTTCAGCAGAAAAACTTAATAAACAGTAGCCAAGGTCATAGCTCTGTGGTAGGCTAACAGAAATGTGTACAGAAGGAACAACATAATTGTAAGAGGAAAATCATATTAAAGGAAACTCACATAATATGACTGCTGTAAGGGGCCCAGTGTTTAAACTAACAGTGTCTGTAGAGGAAAATGTGATAATTTGTAGTTAAAGGTCTCTAGCATTTGTGGCAGAAAGCCACAAAAATTTAAGACCCACTCAAATACAAAAATGAATTACCATGATGCCTGAGTCTTTTCCTTCTCTGCAGTCTTGGCAACCAATCCCTACTGCTCTTGAAAGGGAACTATTAAAGATTTCCAGTACAGGTTCAGTGATTTTTTTCTTTTCTTTTTTTTTTTTTTTTGCAATGCAAAACCTGCAACTTAAAATTGTCAAGTTTTTGCCAACTTCCTTGCCTAGCAAAAAAACCAACCAAACAAGAATGATAAAAAGAAACACATAAAACATACACAAAGGGAATAGTGCTAAGGCACAAAAGTTTTAAGGATCTAAATGAGCTGAATCCAAGGTTATGCTTAGTGCAGAAAGCTTGTGGATACTGTTTCCAGAAGTTTGGGAAATAAATTCCAAAGAAGAGGAATGGCAAATGAGAAGTAAGAGTAGCAGAGAGGAAGAAAGCAGGTTTTTCTTGGACTGGCAAGAAAAAGACCTCATCAAAGTTAAGGTTATACATTGCAATAAGGTAATGTTTGTCTTTGTTTTATTGACAAATACTGAAGAATCAGTCCACTATGACTGTGGAAAGGTGTGCCAGAAAAAAAAGTTCTATTTAACTTCACAGAAAAATATAGTTGCAAATGATGAACTAAAAACTCACCTCCTTCAAACTTCCTCCTTTGACTTCCATTTAAACAAAGTTTGCAGTGAATGAGTCAGGGACATTCAAGTCAATTAAATCTATTTTGCTGCACTGAGCAATCCACCGTGTACACCTACTGAAAAGCTATTTTCATGCTATGGATAGCATCCGTCACATAATTATGGCCAGCTCCAATAGCCTTATCCAGATTACTTCATCTATTTGGTTCCACGACCCCAACCTCAAGAGGTGAATGTCTCTGTCACTGTTGCTATTATCATTAGAATGACATGAGCAATACACAAGGTTTAGAATACATGAAGTTCTATTCCAAAGAAGATTTTGATACATCTTTTTTTTTTAATTAAATACCCTCCAATGGGGAGAGTCTTATAAGTATTTGTACAGACTGTTCCTTTCTGTGGACTCTGGAAAACTAAACCTCTCAGCTATTTTGTATATACCATAACTACTCAAATCTAAGATAGCTTTGACCTTGAATTTAAGATGGCCTCTGGGATCTTCCAAAAATTTCATGCAGACAAGTTACAGTGACATCTGATTCAGGTCCAAGACAGGGGGCAACTGAGCTTTTCATCTACATAGATGTTTTCGATGTTTACTAGCTATTTCAGGCTGGTAAAGAAACAGGAATCATTGATAACAGGAAAGAAACATGGTTCTAAGCTGTGGAAGTGAAGTTAAAATCTATGCAATATAGAGG
>NW_005842092.1:749676-764531 GCF_000455745.1 Alligator sinensis
TAGAGGTGCAGCAGTTGAAAAAGAGTTGATACAGAAGGGGACCACGTGCAATGGACACTATATCTTCTTCAGATGAATCTCATTTGTATGTTTGCCCAATGTTGGCCATGTGTTTTACTGACATGCTCAGTTTGGGCTGCATGACTGAGCACATGCTGCTTCCGGTAGCAGTTTAATGATAAACAATGTATATAATTAGGGAGGTTTTCTGATATGTATTTATAAAATGAGGGGCTTTTTCTGAGTCAGAATCCTTGCTGATTCAGGGAGAAAAACCTCATCTTATATTCAAGTAACTATGGTAGAACAATTTGAAAAAGGCATTTTATTATCTCTGTTCAAAGTTACCATTAAGTTGAATTGATGCTGGACTTTGGGATCAGATCCTCTTTTGGCATAAACCAGTGGTAGTACTAAAGTAGGGGGAAGCTACTTTCTCCCATTGAAGTTTTGTAATAATTTAATAAGAAATATGAAAATATGAGAAAATAAAATAAGGGTTAGATCCAGATGTGCAGGCATGTGCAGTTTGTGGCTCTGCAAACCTTAGTGGTGCCACAAACTGTACACCTGCAATGTTGAAATGTGCATCATGCTGCAAATTTGCAGTGCAGAGGCAAAATATCCTACCAAGAAATCCTGGTAGCAAAAAAAAAAAAATGCTGAAAAAAAAAAAATAAAAGCAGCATGGCACATGCCACAGGAGCATGCACTGGCAGACACAGAGGCTCAGTTTCTCCTGGGAGATGCTGTGGCTGCTGGGAGGAACGTTTCTCCTTCTCTATTTCCAGCCCAGGTCCTGCAGCATGCTGGGAGCCAAAAGGAATGGGGAAATGGCAGTTTCCCTGCAGTGTGGCATTTTGCCCCACACCGCAGTGCACGGGCATGCACAGAGGCAAAAAGTAGCGGCAAAAATTTGTGTTGCTACTTTTTTGCCACTGTAGGCACATACCTTTGCATGTGGGGAGGAGTCCAAAGAGTGAAAACTAATAACTCTTTAACCATGATTTAGTTTTTGTAGGATAGATGTACATCACTAAAGGCAAGACAAACTCTTTAAAGTCAACAGGATTCAGTGATATGAGCTGATAGGCCTGATACAGTATCTTCTTGTTCTGTATTGCAGATATAACATACATGCAAATTTTGATAATTTTTAAAAATCTATATGCAAAATGTCTGTGCTACCTAAAATGGAAGTATTCACCCTCTTTTAAATGTTTTAAACAGTACAAAAAATTATTTACTTAATATGATATAATAAAACCTGATGATCCATGCTTTTAATGTTCTCTCCATAATATATGTATTAAAAGGCTTTTGAAAAGACCTATGAATCATAAATGTACTATATTAGCCTATTGTGATCTTTGATGAGCCAATATTTACCATATAATTATGTACACCTCTTCTAATAGCATAAGAACCAATAAAAATACCACTGCGTGGGCAGAGTGATTGGACTAGGTCACAATGAAGATTATATTAGAAAATGTCCCCACACAGGTGTTCATTTCATCTGATTTCATTTCATTCGCACATATGTCTATTACATTTCAAAAAATATTAATTATATAGTACAGAAAAACAGGTCTGGCAAAATATTATAGGAATAATTACTTTATATTCCATCATATATCATTGACCCTGGAGTTCAGATTTGGCCTTCCATTTTCTGTATGTGTAACTCAAAGTTATTTGGGATTTTATCCCTGCATCTACAGTACAGTACTGGAATATTCTGGGCACAACTGGCTAATATATGGGGTGTGATCAACAAAGTATTTAAGATGTTTAGCTTTAAGCAGACAAGCAGTTCCATTGATTAACTTAAATAGAACCTCTCAACGATTAAATCTAGAAATGTGTTTAAGGCTCCAGTTCTGCAAAACACTGAGGCACAGTTAAGTCTCTCTCTATTCAGTAAACATTTAAGCATGTACTTAAGTATTTTTACTTATTTTCCTGAATCAAGATAACGAAACTGATACTTTCGAGCACCTAAAAGTCTGGAAGTACCTTCTAGGAGGTGAGAATGTTTTCCACTCCCAATGAATCAGAGGTAAGAATAATTAAATATTAGGGCTATGTGAAGTTTCAGGTGGTGATCTGATTTGGAGGAGCTTTGGACCAATTCGGTGGCTGAATCTCCAAATCCGAATCGAATCAGGGGACCAAATTAAAGGTCCAAATCATTTCAAAGCTCTCTGAATCTTCAGAAAAGATTCAGAGTTTTGATATTTCAGGCAGTCCCTGCTGGCTGCAGTAGGGAGCTGCAGCCACTCCGAGCTGGTAAGTACTAGAGCAGAGACGGGCAATTATTTTTGGTGGGGGGCCACTTACTGAGTTTTGGCAAGCCATTGAGGGCTGCATAACAGGCAGCCAGGGGCAGATAAATATTACTTTTCTAAATTTTTTAGGGGCCCCACAGGCTGGATAGAATGGCCTGGCAAGCTGCATCCGACCTCCTGGCCACATTTTGCCCATCCTTATACGAGGGGCAGGGAATGGGGGGCTGAGGGAGGGGACCATGGGGGGACGAGGAGATGATTCCCCACTGCCCCCCACTGCATGGGGGGCTCTACCATGAGCCCCTGACCCCACCCTCACTCCCCCGGCCCTCCCACAGGTGCCCTGCCTGGGCCAGCTCTATCTCTTTCAGAAAAAAAAATAGCCAAGAAAAGACCTGGGACTCACCACTCCTGTAGTGGCTGCGGGGCTTCGAGGGGCTCATGCAGAGACCCCTATGTGGCTCAGGGCAATGGGGGGAAGTGGGGATCGTCCCCTCACTGGCAGGAATGGTGAGTCCGGGGGGGGTTTCAGGGTTTTTGTTTTCTTAAAGGATCAGAGCTGGCCCAGGTGGGGCACCTGTGAGGGGATTAGGAAAGCGGGGGGGGGGGTCAAGGAGCTCATGCAGAGCCCCCCACACAGTGTGAGGCAGTGGAGATTGCCTCCTGACTGGCAGCACCAGGGCTTTTTTTTTTTTTAACAAGTGCCGGGAGCTGGGGCAGACATTGCCGGGCTGAGAGAGGGGCGGGGGATGGGCCTACCTGATTCAGAGATTCGGCAGCAGCCGAATCTCTGAATCAGATTTGGCCGAATCGAATTGGGACAGTGATTCGAATCACTGAATCGAATCACTGTCCCCTAAATCGGGTGTATCTGAATCCAAAGCAAATACTATCTGCTTCGCACAGGCCTATTAAATATCTTTTTAGTCATTCAACAAGTTGAGGGGCTTTTGTCCCCATATTTGTATCTAGTTACGGTATTTGCTTTTGAGGCACTATTGTCTTTAACCACATTCACAACTGCACAGAACATGGACAGCTAGCCTGTATTCCTGGCCCCGGGGATTAGAGTACATTATATGAACAGCCTTTTGACAGCAGGGAGTTGTTTCCTCACATGAGTTAAGGCAAACTACTTGACACAACCGCCACATTCTTGGATTCATTTGGCGTAAAACCAAACCCTTCTAGATATTGTGAATTTAAATCTTGTCCAGCATGCTGCTTTGTGCTCCTGCATGGTTTTAAAAAGAAGAGAAAGTAATGGAGAAAATATAGTGCTAGGAACAGCAACTAGGATTTAAGAGAAAATAAATACTGCATAGACGCTGCCAGAGAAAAACCTTTCCTTACTATATTTCAGATTTCATTCCCTGTTGTTATGACAATGGCCATGTATCTTGCCAGTGATACAAGAGAGTTGCCTTTCATTTCTAGAGTGGATTTGACTTTCTTTAGTGTTGGGGTAGTACTTCTTGAATGTATTATGCTTTCCATTATAGTGAGGTATGGGAAGTACAGGATAATATCAAATCTCAACCCAGCCTGTAAATTTTGCTTTTCATATTTGAAATCACCCTTTCCATCTAAAAAGTGACTGGATTCATAGAAATGTGTAATGAAATAAATCAGCTTGATTTGTATCCACAAAAATACTTTCCTTCCTTTTCATTTCGTAGAGTATGCATTAGGAACAGGGAAAATGTAGCTTGACACACCCACCTCTCCTACATGTAGAAGAATAGGAAATGGTCTTTACAATCTCATTCTCAGATTTTCTGTGGTGCAAAGGGCAGTTAGCTAATCAATTCCCACTGAAAGTCAACGAAACATGCCTTTGAAAATTTCCTAATTTCTTGTTTTGGATAAGTCCTATCAAAATTAAAAGGGATGAAACTAATGCATATATCCATATATATATAACAGGCTTCAATAAAAATTGATCTAACGTCTATTGAATTCAAAAGGAATTGCATATCATTTTTATAAAAAGGTAATGTTAACTAAGAGGATAGACTGGAAAAAGATTGTGTACTTGCCATCAACTTCTATAAGTTGGTTTTTAAAAAAAAACCCTAGCAAAGTTACATTTTCCTGTTAGTTTCTGGAGATGGATAAAGTGATTTTCAATTAAACCTGCAGACCCGTGTGTCCACGTGCATGCTGCCTCTGGCAAGAAATGCACACTGGTCAAAATGAACATAGGAACGCTTTTATCCAGAAGTATCCCCTGCCAGAGGAAAATTTCAGCTGAGGTCCTGTCATCCACTGAGGCCCCTCTACAGAATAGTAAGAGTGGAAAGGCCTTTTTGAGGCTATAAGAATAGGACCGAGGCCCAACAGCAGCAGCAGTGGTGACACAGGAATCTAAAGCAGCAGGTGGGACCAGGAAACATCAAAGCAGCCTGCTTAGGACAGAAGCCAGTGAGAACAGAAAAGCAGCCTAGAAAACAGATTATAGTGAAGACTTCCCAACCCAGCAACAGGGCTGTGATTGCTTCAGCTGGGATAAGTATTAGCATACTCCACATACCCCACCAGAAAATGTGAAACCCCAAGGGGGAAGACATTTTCCTACCTGCAACTTGGTCTCCTCTGAGCCTGGAAAACCATGAGTGGGGTATGTTTTCCTTTTCCCTTTCAGTAAAGCTTGCTTTGGTTAATCACTGGGGCTCTTTGCTTACATGTGGGGCAGTTATGCTCAGGTACAATATGTACTTTAGGCTCCTGGCAGATATTAATGTAATCATGCAATGTGATCTGAGGAATTTTATTCCAGAATCCAAAAACTGTGCATCCTGCAATGCCAGGTATGCATGGCCGGACCTATGCTTTTGGAGATCTAGTATAAATTTCTTCAGGTACCACTGACAGTGCTGGGAGGAGCTTTGGGTTGGGCACCTGGATCCCAATCCAGGGTTCCCCTCATGCCTGGACTTTTAAAGGCAGCCTGACATCAGGGAACCAGTACCCTATGCTGAGGTGTATGCTGTTTTTTTTTAAAGGTCCAGGGGTGGCTGTGCCCCAGACCTGGGGGTGCCCCCTGCCCTGTCACACCAGTAAGGTCACACATGTCTACACATATGCAACTATCCTTATTTTGTTCCAATTATTGTCCATTTCTCAAGTGTTCTGCCTTACCGAATGTTTTTATTTAGCCATTTCTGAAATAATTTGACTAAATATGGGGGTCGGACTTGATGATCTATTGAGGTCCCTTCTGACCCTAACATCTATGAATCTATGAAAATAATGCTGGATTTATTATCTACTGCATGTTTAATTAAAAGTGACCACTTCTCCAGTAGTGTAAAAGGGCCTTATTATTAAAAGGATGAATAGCACTTTTAAGCCTCTGCACAGTATTTAAGGTAACCTAAGTTTAAATTTGAGTTCAAACTGCTACTATCATTCTGTAATGACAACACAGGCACATTACACATTTCTTACATTGAATACTGTAACCTGGCATCTGGCTCAGTGGCCAGAGCACAGCTGCAGGTGGTTACAGGTGTTAAGCTGCCTGGCTCAGAGGAGGGCCAGCTGAGATCAATCAGTCTCTGGCTTGGAAGAAGTTAACAGTGCCCAGTGAGCTGGGCTGAAAGAGGGGGGAGTGTGGTACCAAGGAGGTATCATGAAGCTGACCCATAGGGTTCCTCTCTCTAGGTCCAAGGAAGGACCATAACTGCAAGTTAACCCTTTGTTGACTGTATAATGGTTTATTAAGGACTGATTTTGTCAGGGACGTTATTTTCCGTATGGGAGTGAGATTGCCCCAGGAAAAGTAAAGAGCTGTGAGACAACCTGCTACAGACACCATTCAGGGGCAAATCATAAAAAGTGATATCTTAACATGCCTGCCTCAAGGCTCTGAAATGCCCACTCACACAAGTAGGTAGACATCACACTGTGCTGCTTTGTGGAACAATATTGAATAAGGTTACTCACTTGGGGTTACTCACTCAAGGTTTCATGGTATCGGTGAGGCCTGTGCAAATAGAGAAGTATTTGATTCAGATTCAGCTGATGTGGAGAACAGTGATTTGATTCAGATCAACGTCCTGAATTGACTCAGCCAAATCAGCTTTGGAAGATTTGGCACTGATTTGGAGAGATTCGATGATTCAGATCAGCCAGGGAGAGGCAGGCACAGCTCAAAAAAGCCCTTCACTCACTGGCTGCAGCAGTAGGGATAAGGGCCTCTGGGAGCTCATAGCAGAGCCCCCCCTCCCCCCCCAATGCAACATGGGGCAGCGCGCTGTACCCATGCCATGGGGCAGCTTCTGCTTGGGTGCCAGGTGGGGTGGCAGTCCCTGCTGCCATGCACTGCATGGGGGTCTTTGCCATGAGGCCTTAGAGGCCCCGACCTGCACTGCCAGACCTGGTGAGTGCAGGGCTTTTTTTTTCTTTTTTCTAAGTGCCAGGAGGCTAGGCTGGGCTGGGTGGGGGATGGGACCAGGAAGGGAAGCCATGGGGGCTTCTCCCACAGCCCCTTGAGCTATGCCTGCCTCTGCCTCCGTGTGGGTCTATCCCCGTTTTTGGTTTTGTTTTTGGGGGGGGGGGGGGGGGGTTGATGCAGGCACAGCTTGCTTCAGGCAGTAGCAAGTCATAGCTCCCACTATCAGTGCTGCCATGTCCACATCAGCACTGGGAGCAGGAGCTTTGCCCTGCACCTGCTTGCCAGTCAGCACGGAGGAGGGGGGGGCATGGGATGCAGGCACGGTAGTGCTGGGAGCAGGGGCTATGCCCTGCTGCCACCTGCCCCCTTCCACCTGGAGTGATCTTCACCTGCATCCCACCCCCTCCCCAGCTGGGCAGCTTGTCCCAGCCCCAGCCATAACCCCAGCCCCTCCCTTCCCCATACTCTCTCTCTTTCACCCCTCCCCCAATCCCAACAGACTTGTCAGCTGCCTGTTTAGTCTATGACTGAATCTTTGAAGTGGCCAAATCTTTTCTGAAGCTTTTCTGGATCGATTTGGATGCTTTGAATCAATTCAGAGCTTTTAATTGGTCTCTCAATTTGATTCTGATTCAGAGATCCAGTCCCCGAATTAGGCCGAATCTCCTCCAAATTGAATCGGCTACCGAAGCTTCGAACAGCCCTAGTATAAATCTAATAAATTCCTCAATTAAAAAAGAAATCCAGTGGTGAGATAGCAGGATGTTTTACAGTCTGAACTGCTGTTTCTGTCAAGGTAAAAGGGAAAGGCAAAAAAAAAAAGAATAATGAAAAAAGGCAGCACAGCAGAACAGGAGCATGAAGAACGAGATAAAGCTACGCTCACTGCACAAGTCAGTGAATTTTTAATCGGGTTACTTCCATCTTCTGCATTCAGATGCAGGGTAGATGGATGCTCTGTGTTACCCATACTTTGTGGGAGCAACAGTAGTATTTCTTTTCTCACAAACTGTTGAAGACCCTCTAACACTTCAATGCTGGAAGCAAGACAAGTTATATACTAGCTGAACTCTTGTCTGGTCATTCCTTTCTCCCATGTTGAGATATATTTTATATTTTCACAATAATTATAGTAAGAATTAATTCCTGCTAGGTGCTTCCATTCTTAACCGAGAAAAGCACTCAACCCTACCCAGAAGTATTCTCTTTGATATATTGCCCTTTAAGACATAGCCTTCATTAGGATTAACGCACAGGTTTAAATTAACACTATCATTAGGAGTCTTACCGAATTTGTTGTAGAATACTCAGAACCTTGCAGAATTGAACCCTAACTGGCCTATACATGTTTGTGAAGGCCTCCTGAAGACCTTGGGCTAAATCCTATTTCATTTTTAAACTGGGGGCGAGGGGAGAGGGAGAAGATTCACTATAAAGTTCTTTCAGATCTTCACATGAGAAGTGGCATATGTAGGTTAATCATCAATCATTTTAGCAGACAATACTATATGAATATTGTCTGATCCTGGATGGTATAAGGTCCACATATAGCAGAGTCCAATTCTCCTTATTTATGTTAGAGTAGGACTTACAGTCCCTCACTAAGATCACTAATATATGATATCCCCTAATCTAGGCAGATGACAAGCAAAATAGACTGAGGATCGGTGGAGAAATAGACAGTTAAAGTGACTTTCAGAAGTCACAAAGTCAGGAGTAGAGCCCAGGTACACAGACTGTTAGCCCACTTCCCTCTTCACTTGACTACAATGCCTTTATCTTACATTAACTTCAACAGAACCAGACACTGAAGTGGCACCAGATTAACTTATAAAACTGTGAAAAGTCTGAAAGAATTAGAGACAGGAAAAATATTTTTAAAATAGATTACTTAAAAAAAAAATGGAGGTTCCAATCTCCAACAGTTTCTTCAGACCCTACAAGCCCAGGCTTTATAAAATTTGCTTGGAACTGTTAAGAAGCAAGGAGAGAGTAAATTGTGTGCAATATCTAAAAGGCATCATACCAGACAAATCACCATATTAACTGAAGTATAAAAGGTGCTGGTAATTAAAATTTATCATTTGGAAAGAATTGCCTAGGCTACCGAGACTACAGATTTCAATTCCTTTGATTGCAAGCTGCTGGGAAAATGTAGCAGTTGCTCTCTTTTTGTTTTGTTTTGGGTTTTTTGGGTTTTTTTTGTTTTTTTTTTGGGGGGGGGGGGGTTAATACCACAAACATTGACATTTTTCCCCTATACAAAAGAAGATTGTTTGCATTTTATTTGGCCTTATTTTCAGGTAGCCCATGTGTACATGAAACAAGGGGTATGTGTGCACAACACTTTAAAGTGGGTTAAATGCTTTTGCACCACTTTAATGATGTTGGTGTTTGCACGTGTCAGTGACATATTGAACAGTAATTCCAGCTGCTATAGCAAACCTCCAAGGAGTTTTAGTTAGCTGCCCTACAGCCACAGCATGAAGCACTGGGCTCCATGCAGCTCAGGGGCTCTATAGGAAGCCAATGCAGGCAGCCTGGCAATAGTCGGGGAGCATAGGCTCTAACCAAGATCTTTTTTTCTCCCCCTAGAGCCTGCCTGCCTGCCTGAGTTGCGCAGGGGTCTGGTGCTTCCCTCCATGGCTGCAGTGCCCCCCTGGGACTGCCCAAGCCAGGTGCCTGTGGGCGGGTGCCACCAGGGGGGAGCATTGCTGCTGCTGCTGCAGGAAGCATGAGCCCCACCCCCTCCCACAGCCCGGGGAGCACTTTGCCCGCCAGCAGCTCACCCTCCCTTCCCCACTGCCGGAGAGGCAGGGAAGTTCATGTGTGGGGATGACATGGGAGTTTAAAGGGCCCTAAATAGATCATGTGTGGGCATGACATGGGAGTTTAAAGGGCCCTAAATAGAAGCAGTGTTTTTAAAAACACACCACTTCAATTTAGGGCCCCCATTTTGTCTACACGTGCCCAGCACCAAACTGGAGTGGCCAAATTGTCAGAAGTGCTTGGAGCCCCCTAAGTCAGTTTCTTTTTCATAATGCTAGGCACTTTTCAAAATCCGGCTGCTGCATTTAGGTGTCTACAGAAGACTCAAGCTGTTTTTCATAGTTAGCTTTTAATGATGAAACAATGATCTTCCCACATGCCAGGGAGCAAGTGAATATTTTCCTTGCATTTTCTTCTGCAGAAACATTAGTTATTGCTGCATATGGTTGAGGTTGTTGCTGAGTTCATTTTTTATAAGCTCTATAGCAAACAATACTTTCCATGGATTCCTAAGTTTGTTATAGATGCCTATTTTTTGTGTTTTCATATAGTCCACTTAAACATACAAGCAAGAAATGGAGGGAAATGTAATCCTTAAGGGAACAGGTGATTAATGTTTTCTGAGCATAGAAGGATAGTCAAAGACTGTGGAATATTAAAGCATATGTAAAAAAATGTTAGTGGTTCATATGGAAATAATGTAATAAGTGAAAAACATGCCTGCCATTAATGGATGTTACTAATATGGTGATAGACAAGAATTATAGAAAAATCCTTTAAAGAAAATAAAGGGCTGTCCCCCAGCGTAGAGGCTGCCACTGTCAATGTTGTTAACCCTGCAATCCTTGCATTTACTAAATGAAAATGCCCAATCCTTGAAGGGTAGGTACAACTAGGAAGAGACAATCCCTCTCCATACCTTCCACAGAACAGTAGGAAGAGGGAGTTGAGATGAACTGTCTTTTCAATTACCAGATGAACCCTAAACTGATTTGGGCTGGGATTTTTAAAGAGTGCTTAGAGGATTTTGGTGCTGAGCTTCCTTTCAAAATTCTGTGCTTAATTTGTCCACTTATAAAATACTAGGAACAATACCCTTACACATTTGTCTATTAAATAGTAGCCTCCTCAAAACAGTGCTATTTCTTAGTACTTATCTGTAAGGCAGTCAGCTCATCCAGCACAACAGATGCCCAATCTCAGATACAACATCTAAATGCTACTGTAATACAAATAACAACAAAAGCCAGTAACTAGTAAAAAAAAAAAAAAAATACAGCAAAAAAGTCTTTTAAGCAATATTATAATTAATTGTCAACCTGCAGAGAGCTCAAACCAACCCTTCCACTATTTGTAAAGTGGAACTCAACCAGTCTATTTACAAACACATAATGAGACAAATACTGATACAAATGATATCATTCTCATAGGTGAAGCAGTATAGTATGTACATAGTAATCTGTTGTAAAAAAAATTTACAATGAAAGCATATGCATTGGAAATTTGTGATGCTATTGTGAAAGGAAGAGAGTGGGGCAGGAGAAAAGCCGCAAGCAATTGGAACAGGGAAAATTTACCCTGTCAGAAGTAGAGGGAAGCCCAACCAGAGTGGGGAGCATACTGCCATGTTTCTGCAAGATGTGCTCCCTGCAAATTGGTGGGATAAATGCACTAAGCAGTACTTCTGGCCCCAGATAGGAGTATCTGGGGGAGGACTGGGTCAGGCGGATGAAAAAGACACCAGAGGTTCTCCCCACGGGCAGCATCCTACACTGAGCAGCAGACAAGGGAGGCAGGTGGACCAGAGTGGTCAGAGGACCACTAGTGAGTCCAAGAAAGCACGGAGAGCCCAGAGAGATTTCAAGGGATGTAACCAGTGCTGATGGGTCAATGAGTAGCAGGGGCTACCTGCCTTTCAGTTTCCTGAGGGTTTTTGTTTGTTTGTTTGTTTCTGTTTATTTTCTGTTGGGGACTGTGGTCCTTTCATCTGGCACCACTGAAAGTGGCTGGAGGAAGAGCCCCTCCCCACTGAGGAAACATGCCGTCTTAACCCTGAGCAGAAAGGTCTGGGCAAGAATCAAGCAATTCCCTAAAGGGAATCTGAAAGGGGATCAACAGAGATGATTGTCTGGTCTGAAACAAGAAAGCCTGATCTGAATTGACATGAATTCCCCATCTCATGGATTACATGAGAATTTATCTGGATTGAGAAATGTAAAACCCAAAGAGTTACTGAATTTAAAAGGGCCTTAGCATACCTGAATAACTGTAGGTGACCTCCTAGGTACACTTTCACTAACCCAGCATACAACAACTGGCCACTAAAAGGCTATAGAATCCTGAGCCCATCAGGTGTCAGCCAGGATGTGGTAAGGGTAGGGTGTAAGGGGAAGCAGAGCCCCATGAAGAAAGGCCTCTGGGAGGAACTAGGAGAAGTGCTGTTAATGCCACATCCATCTCCCAATAACAAAAACATACATCAAGACATGGTGGGTGAGATGGTAACATTAGCAGTCAGTGGTGACGACACTAACAGGTTCCTAATGGCCCACTCAAGCAAGACATGGGGTAGATGTGGGCAACAGCCATAGAGCACCTATCCCTGACATGTGCGAATTCATTTTAGGATTAAGTTTTGGGCAGTGCCATAGCAAGGGGGGGGGGTGATCGGGGTAACTGCCCCAGGCACCGAAGTGAAGGGGCACCAACAGGCACAACCTCGCTGGGGCAGGACATGGGATGGAACTGCAAGCAGCTCATTTGGGAGGAGGAGGTGGGCATGGGGATAGGGGAAAGGCAGCTCCCACTAGTTGCATGTGCCCCCCGGATCTGTGCGTGGGGCAAAGGTGGGCTGCCGCTGTGGGCTTTTCCCTGAGCACCAAACTTCATTGCTATGGTACTGGTTTTGGGTCATGCAAAACAATGGACTCTGAAATAAAGTATGACATATTTAACTTTTTTGTTGAAAATAAGAATTATTTACTTTCTTGAACTTTTCTGCAGGAATTTATTTAAAAGAAAAAGAAATACTAAGTTCATAAAAGAAATTCTACATTTCCAGTTCATCTACAATGGTAAATTGTAGATCTACCCCCCTCCACTACATATATATGTGGAATCATAGAAAATTAAGGTTGGAAGGGAGTTTAGGGGCTTAAAGCTGCGTTATCCCCAAAATCCCAGCCAAAGCTTTGTCTAGCTGAGTATTAAAAACCTCCAAGGATGGAATTTCCACAACCTGTTTAGGTAATCCATTCCACTCCTTTACTACCCTCCTCATGAGCAAGTTTTTCCTAACATCCAACCTAAACTTCCCTTGCTGCAATGTGAGACCATTGTTCCTTGTTCTGTCATCTGCCACCACTGAAAACAGTCTGGCTCCATCCTCTTTGGAACCTCCCTTCAGGTAGTTGAAGGCTATTAAATCCCCCTTCGGTCTTCTCTTTTCCAGACTTAATCAGTCTAGTTCCCTCAGCCTCTCCCCATAACTCATGTGTTCCAGCCCCCAAACCATTTTTGTTGCCTTCCACTGGACTCGTTCCAATCCACATCTTTTCTGTAGTAGAAGGACCCAACACTGGACATAGTACTCCAGCTGTGGTCTTATGAGTGCCAAATAGAGGGGAAGAATCATTTCCCTTGATCTGCTGGCAACGCTCCTACTAATGCAGCCCACTATGCCATTAGCCTTTATTGCAACAAAGGCACACTCTTGGGTCATATTCAGCTTATTGTCCACTGTAAGCCTAAGGTCCTTTTCTGCAAAGCTGCTGCATCGCCAGTCAGTCTCCAGCTGGTAGCGGTGCATGGGATTGTTTCATCCTAACCGCAGGACTTTGCAATTTTCCTTATTGAACCTTATGAGATTTCTTTTGGTTCAATCCTCCAATTTGTCAAGATCTGTCTAATTCCTAGACCTACTTTCCAGCATATCTACTACTACCCACCTTGGTGTTCAACTTGCTGAGGGTGAATTCTCTCCCATCTTCTAAGTCATTGGAAGATATTGAACTCCAGGACTGACCTCTGGGGCACTCCATCTGAGACCGACTGCCAACTAGACATCAAACCATTGACTACTATCCTCTGAGCCTGATGATCCAGCAAGTTTTCTATCCACCTTACAACCCATACTTCCTTAGATTGCTTGCAAGAATTTTGTTGGTGACTGTATCATAAACCTTGCTAAAGTCAAGGTATATCACATGTACTGTTCTTCATACATCCACAGAGCCAGTCATCTCATCATAGAAGGCAGCCACATTGGTCAGGCATAACTTGTCCATGGTGAATCCATGATGATTGTTACTAATCACCACCTTCTCCTCCAAGTGCTTAGAAATCATCGCTTGCTGGAATTCATCATCCAGCGCAGGGTGTCAAGAGCCTACAGCAAGGCAGTAGTCCTAGACTTCAAGACGGCCAACTTCAACAAGTTGAGGAGATTGGTGGGAGAGGCACTGGGGTTCTCGAGGGCAGGGGAACTCAGTGCCCAAGATGAGTGGTCGTTCCTTAAGAAGACGATACTCAGGGCCCAACAGGTGACAATCCCAACAAGAAGCAAGGCGGGCAAGAGTGCCCAAAAGCCTCCCTGGCTCACCAAGGAAGTCCGGGAATGCCTGGTTGCCAAAAAGGCAGCGTACACCTGGTGAAAGCGGGGGGACTATCTCCAAAGAAGAGTATCCCTCCACTGCTCGGGACTGTAGGGGGGCTGTTAGGAAAGCTAAGGCAGACATAGAGCTAGGACTAGCGTCCAAGATCAAGGATAATAAAAAGTCCTTTTTCAAATATATAGGGAGGATGAAGGCGGCACCAGGAAATGTGGGGCCCCTGCAAGATACGCTGGGCAATCTGGTGGTTGCACCAGAAGAGAAGGCAGACATCTTTAACAAATTCTTCACCTCTGTTTTCTTGGGCAGGGACCGGGACTCCCCCACCGTGATTCAAGACGGAATCGAGGGGAACGCCTCTAGACCTAAGGTTGAGGAGGACCGGGTTAGAGTGCTTCTGGAGGGGCTGGACGTGTTCAAATCATCAGGTCCAGATGCTCTCCACCCCAGGGTGTTGAGGGAGCTAGCAGGGGTTATTGCTGGGCCCTTGGCATGGCTTTACGAGCACTCGTGGTGCTCAGGCCAGGTTCCAGATGATTGGAAGATGGCCAATGTGGTCCCCATCTTTAAAAAAGGGAGGAGGGAGGACTCGGGCAACTATAGGCCCATCAGTCTTACCTCAATCCTGGGGAAACTCTTTGAGAAGATCATCAAGGAGCACATCTGTGATGGGCCGGCATCAGGGATAATGCTCAAAGGCAACCAGCACGGTTTCATTAGGGGCAGGTCATGTCAGACCAACCCGATTGCCTTTTACGATCAGGTCATAAAAGCATTGGATGCAGG
>NW_005842092.1:765497-786260 GCF_000455745.1 Alligator sinensis
TAAGAAGTGGCTCGATGCCTACATGGCTGGGGTCACTTGAGCCCAGTTTCTCTCCTGCCCAGGCAGGGGGTCGGACTTGAAGATCTACAAGGTCCCTTCTGACCCTACTTCTATGATTCTATTAAATGGATTCCTTGCTCCATGATTTTTCCAGAGACTGAGGGTCTTGTTATACCTTATACTGTAAACTGAACAAATGTTAATTGTTCATTGGTTTAGTGTTGTACAGCTTAGTGGGGCAATGACACATAAAAGTAAAAACCCAACTCTTATGAGACTCTTAATAAATATGCAAAGGGCAGGATGGTTGGAGCAAGCACCACAGCCCTGGAGCACATGGTGGCCACGATGCCTACCACCACCACCCAGACCTACTGCTTGAACTACTAGGGGCCCAATCCTTTTTTTCCCTCTGGAGCTCACCACTCATACCACCACTACCACCTGAGCTCTGAGGGGCCTGGTCCTTTTTTCCTTTGGAACTTGTCCTCCACCCTCCCCCACTTCAGCACCACCAGTGGCAGCAGCAAGCTAGTCTAGGTGGTAGTGGGTGGCACTGTGGCTGCTGGGCACTCAAGGGTCGCAGTGCTTACTCTTTCCAATGTCCCTGGGGGGTGAAGTTCCATGCCTGGCCCCATTATGTGCCAGCACCCCTGATTGCCCTGACTCAGGAATGGCCATTGCCTCCTGAGATGCTGGAAGACTTGGGTAGAATAGATATAGGGAATAGTCACATCATAATGGAACAGGAGGCAAATTAGATGGATTAGAGATAATCCTGCCCCCTGGAGTGGCATAACTTTAAAATTAATGAGTGCTTTAAGCCATTTGAAGGTGTTAACGTGCAGCCAATCCAGAGGTTAAGAGCTCCAGAAGCCACCTAAATTTACTGTGTAACAAGGCTCTCAGTTGAGGCTGACCACTCTGTATTTCTCTGAATAAACATATAATATATGAATATTATATATTTGTGTAATGTGTGTGTGAAATTTGGTATGAAAGAAGTAGGCAGAAAAAGTCCTAACAGGGAGGAATGAAATTTTGATTCACTTCTATAAAAATCAGAATTCAGCTTGGGTCAGTAGGCCAAGACAGTCCAAAGGGGTATCTCATGAGTGAGTAGTGACAGTGGATGTGAATGTTTAATTTTTCAGACATTTAAAAAAATCACTGTGCCTAACTGTAACAAGTTAATTTTGAAACACTAAATCTGACACACATGATATAAAATGTATTTTGACACTTACATTAGCAAGAGCCTAGATTACAAAGAGCATTTTTGTGAACAGATTACTTATTTAAATAAGATAAAATACAGGTATTATATTCAACATATTTTATTCAGCAGTTAGTGAACATTTTGTGATCCTCCAAATCAATGCAAGTCCATGTAGTACCCTTGCATAGCCACTTTAGCAGTATGTACACTTGGAATACTAAATCATAACAGAAGAAAGGTGTAATCCAGTTAGCTCCTGGAGATGCCCAAGGGTACATGCTGACATTACTGTGAGGCTGGAGCCTCAGCCTGCCTGTCACAACTGCATATCCTAGTTTGCCATGCCCCAGCAAAGCACTGAGGTGGACATAGGTGGCCAGAACCCTCCAGCTGGGCCCAACCATATGCCCACTTCCTACCACTAGAGTGGCTAGCCAGGGTCACCTGATCCCTCACCCACTCCAACATAAATCCCTGACCCAGAACAGTAAGTATCTGAGCAACAAGGCTCAACCTTGTACCTAGGCTGCTGCACCCTTGGCTTGTGTTGCTACTGACTGACGGATTCCTTGGATACCTGATCTGGCTAGCTTCCTGGCTTTGCTCTCTGCCTGACCCTTTGGACATCTGACCTCAAGTTCTGCCTGACCCTCTGGATCCCAGACTCAGTTCCAGGGACAGATCTCATGGATTCTGGCTCCCTAACTTTTCCAGACCTTGAGGTGATCTCTAAGCCCAAGACTGTGCATATGTTTGGGGAGTTTTGAGCCAGCCATTTGTTGCCTAGTCTATAGAATTTAATTCACCTGAGGAGGTGCACTACATAAATCAGGCTAACTTGTGCCTGACCTAAGTGAATATGTGTACACTTAACTGGCCTCCCATTTCAGCTAAAAATTATAAGAATTGGATGTATTTAGGTTAAGACATGCTGGTTTCTATTCTCAACTCCTGTGCTTCAAAAGGATATAACCATATTCTTTGAAAGTGCAAATTAAAAGCTGGTTAGAAACTAACAGTGAAGTTACTAAACATTTTCCAGCTTCAATTTTATAGCTGGATAGACTTTTGTATGGAATAACAGTTACACTGCATGTGCGGCTCGTCTAACTTTAATTGCACTGCTAACCAGTTAATTGTGTAATACATGTAACCTGTAGAGAGGGCCTTAAATATTACTGACTTGCTGCTTATGACCAGAGAAGAAGACTCTCCGGAACCCAGACTCCTTATGACCAGAGAGGAAGCACTTAAGGAGAAAATACAGGCACCAAGATATGGAGGACTTTTCCTGTTCAGTGGTGGCCAGAAGAGATGCATACCTGCCTGCAGGGAGGAGGGAAGTGGATAAGTATCAAGGCTGGTATCACTGGCAGAGAGTATGGCCGGAAATGGTTTTGCATGTTTTGTTTGAAATCCTACTGACTTGAGCAAATATGCTAATTTGAGGGAGAGATTTTACGAACTGAATTAACCTGTTTAAAGTCTCAGATTAGCATAATTATGTAAGGCTATCAAAGTTCTGGCGCCTGCACGCCAGGAGAAGACAGAATTGTCTAGAGAAAGTATATACTTGGTCTCCCTGGCAACAGCAGCTTCCCAAGACAGTGACACGACACTTCTGACAAGTACATCAAACCATGACCCACACTATTACATGCAGGACCATTGTGAGTAAAGGACAAAAAGAAAAAGTTGCTGAAAAAATTCCTCTCTCTTTTTAGGTAGCTGTAAGGGTGATTTTATATTATAAAATATATTTTTTAAATTATATAGTGTTCAACTTAGAAGAGAATTAAACTGTTCACTCCAGAGAAAAGATGAACAGTATGTACATCTCTTGTAAGGAGAGAAAGTTTTCACTGACAGATAACTATGAAACAGCCCTTTTCCCCTTAACTGGCCTCCCATTTCAGCTAAAAAAATTATAAGAATTGGATGTACTTTAGTTAAGACATACTGTTTTCCATTCTCCTCAACTCCTGTTCTTCAAAAGGATATAACCATATTGTTTGAAAGGCACTCTTTGGAACAGATTATATAGTATCAATCTGTATGCTTAAAAATAAAAACTAGATTACAAACTTATTTCAAAATATTGCTAACACAATACACTGTAGCCATCTGATTCATATAATTCACTGGCTCAACAAAAGGGTGACCAAATAATTCACTCTTTCAAAATGCCATGCTGCCTATCTGGACTCTCCCTTCCATGATACCTCACAAAACTAGAACCTCATGAGGTACCATGGGAGCTCAGGAGAATACAGGTTAATGTCGAACTGATTTAAAACACTGAAAATCCAAATCCATTGATATAGGTCATCTGAATCTGAAATGGAATTGTTTCACTTCTGTTTTCCTGAGGAAATTTTCATTTTTCCAGGAATCATATATAAACATCAAGATGGAAATTCTTAACCAGCCCTATGTGCAGCTATGATGAAGTGCTGCAAGGCAGAAGGAAACAACAGTTTCGTTCAGGGTTAGGGCCAACTTTTAGAAAGTCATGGTGTTTTTAATTGTCCAATTAAAGTTTTTTTTAAACCATGCACTTATTTAAGAAGACCATTACAGTGCTTTCCTATCATTACTAGCTATTATTAATACTGCACTAGTAATTCCATTACACAGAGGAAAAATATATACCATGAAGGGTTTTTTTTATTTTAATTTCCTAAATTTATAATGAATGGGTAATATAGAAAGAAAACCAAAATCTGGAGATAAAATGGGGAAGGAAGTAATTAATTCTGTCCCTTAACCACAATAAAGTATACAATACTTACACTGCAAGTACCAGGGCTTACACCAAAAATAAGAGAAGAGAAAACTCATGTACATGTACTACATATCCACACTGATCTACAAGTAAAAATTCATTATGAACTGGGCAAGTAGAGTAAATGAGCTGCCTAACTCTGCAAATGAGAATCTAGACCTGATCTAAGAATACAGCTCTACTCAGGATTAAACCTTAAACACGTGTTTATATCTCATTGTCCTCAATTGTCCTGTCTACATGGGCAAAAAATAAGTGCAACTTTCAGACAGATTAGCTCAGCCACAAAAATTAGCTTGACTAACTAATATCACTCTTACTTCCATGATAGACTGTTTAACATCCCTTGCCTGTCCAGGAACATACATGACAAACTGACCTGCTTAAAAAACCTAAACAAGTGATTAAACTCTCTTAACATGCATTTAAAGGGAGGTGTGGGATGTGTGAAGTCATATTAAGATGATTCAGCCACCTTGGCTGAAAAAGCACACCTTTTGCCCAGGAAGATTGACCCCATGGAAGTTTAGCACGAGTTTAAACATATTCCTGGCTTGGGGCCTGAGTGGAACATGCACTCAAATGGGTATATCCAAAACTGTTGAGTTCCTGGGACTATGTTCAGGCCATTAGACCACAATCCTGCATCTTTTTGTAGAAAATATTCTTTGAGAAGGACCAATCACATCCAATGATATCCCAAGCTGACTAATTAAAATGTACTGAAGTGAAACCAGCTGTAGATTGCTCACATATGTGCTATCTTCCATCCTTTGAGAAGCTCTCTGATAAGCCCAAACTGTTGCCTGGGCTTTCACAAGTGGTTAACAATTGGCAGGGGGACTGAGCATACATCCCCCAATTGATTCCTTAACTGAAGTAAATTGAGAGACCAAGTGAGTCTACACATGCAATTCATGAAAAGCAATAAACTCCAGGGCAGTTTGAGCCAGAGTAAACTACTCTTGGGTGCAGCTTCTACATGTGTGCGCAGGACAACAGCAATTTGAGCCAGGGCAGAGCAGGGTGGCAGGGAGAACAAGTCAGCCCCAGGCTCCAGCTGGCAGCTACAGGCAGTGGAGGGGCTGGCTGGAGCTTGAGGGTGCTGAAAGTGCAGTGCTATGTGGCTAGGTGGCAGGCAGGAGTCTGGTTCACTGCTGGCTGGGCTGACCAGGCTCAACTTACACCCAGTGTCTACACAGATGCTGTGCATTTAATCACAGTTAGTTCCACTGTCCCCAACAGTACTATCTTACAGCAGTGTAAATAAGTTTAGCGTGGCCTAAAAGCATCATGCGTAGATGGTAACGCTTTACTCCGCAGCTAGTCTACTCCACAGTTAAGTGCATGTGTAAATGCAGCTAATGAACATGGAAGTGGACAAGATGGAGGACAGGCTTCACATTACCAGAGTTATAAGATTATTTTAAACTCTATATGGGGGTAAAAGCACACATTGGCTCTGCTATGTAACTATGAATGAAATAGAGAATAATTATACATCATAGGTTAAATTCATCCCGATTGTCTCTGTGATATCAGTGGAATTAAAACAAGCTTTAAATTTGGTCCCATAACTCAGTCATGCGCAAACTAGTGAGCTCTGAGTCTAAATAGACTATTCTGCAATAAATTATATATAAAAAACCCTAAAATAACTTAAGATTTGTTTTATGTACTTATTTACATACATTGTAAGCATTGTTCCCAGTGAAACCTAGGATTTCCCATGAAATAGACTTGTTAGAGAAATCCTTTTTATGTTTTAGTGTTATGGTATCTTAAATTATTCAAAGGTCTACAACACATTTTTAGTACAGCTCATTAATTTTCAGAGTCTACAGGTTAGTAGGGAACAAATTTCTTTAATCATGCATGTAAAATTATTAGAATTTTTTTTAACTTTTGCTGATTTCAGCATGCTTGATACTACACAACACAGCCCTCAGCAAAATATGTACCATCTAGCAGAAAAAGGACAAATGATTATTTTTTCCCTTAAAATGAATTTTCTGTTTCAATAGGTAGGACCCAAATCATTAATGCTAACACATCATATTTTTGTCTTCCTCTTTGTTGTATCTTCAGCACAAAATTTGAATTAACAATCTGAGAGAGAGACAGTACCGTTCTAAAGAATTTCACAGTTTAAATGTGAAGCAATTAATTCTGAGAACACTGAAATCCTTATTTCACAGGTAAGGCTGTAATAGTTATGGGGGACTTTTATTTAAATAATGCATCAGGGCAACATTTAAAAGAACTGCAAACAGCTTAGTCATCCTTTCTCTGTCTCTTAAAGCCCATCAGTCACTTCCACAACTGTTTTAATGAGCCTTTGAAAAGTTATCCTATGTTCCATAGTAGGTATGTCTTTAATGTAGATTTAAAACAATGCTTTGTGGAGTAACTTTGAAGCTAAAAATATCAAGTGGTTTCAATTGTTTCTATGGGCTTTTGAGAGAAATGATGAGGGTAGGGACTGAGATGTGCATAGAATTGCTGAGCATTATGGTTTTGTCTTCCTTTTTTTTTTTTTAATATATGCATCAGTGAGGGGTGATATGTCTATCTTTGATAACATGGCCCAAAATGAATCTCTTGAACTTTCCCTTTCCACAGAAGCGTATTCATTAGGCAGTTTCTTATTCAAACAGAGCTAAAGCTTATACTGCAAAGTATCCACACGCTTTGATATGGCATGTGAATGCGTGGCAAGCAAACTGTCCATCCTTCAGCCACACTGCATTGCCTCCTACAATAAATTCTGGTTATGCTCATCCACATGCACTTACTGATATTTGGGTAGGGCTCAAGAATTCATATCCCAGGTTCCTTGCTACAATACAGAGGACAACCGTGGTGCATTATGAGGCCTCTCACCTTCCTTAATGGTCCCAAGAGTGGAAGTTATTATAACCCATATATTGTCAGCCATCATGCTACTGAGTTTTGCACAAAGAGTTCCTTCTGACTGTGGTCAAACTGTCTGTGACATTAACAAGTCATTCAGAGAGAAACTGGAAGGCCTTTTAGGTACCAATAAAATGTGCAATGGCCTTGGATGCTGCAGAAGTATACAGGTAGATGTGGAAGAGATGCTAATGCTGCAATTAGCTCCCTATCCCCACTAGCATTTCCAGATCAGGCGAACTGAAATAATGAGGTAGAAGCACATTGCTTATGCAAATAAGGGTGACCAGGAGTAAGATTTGAGCTTGCACATGAAGAATCACACATTTGGGGAACAATGCAAGGATTTTCCACCACCCTCAGGTGCATGTGACCTGGGGGAATACAGACACAGGCTGCTAATTGCTATCTGGAAGCTGGTTATGCCAGACTGCTACAGATCCATGTCTAGTTAGTTCAGTGCTGTCAGGCATGGGTATTTGCAAAGGTTTGTGAGGCTTCTATAGAAGCTGTACAGTCCCAAACATGGAGCACTCACAAGATGCCTGCATGGGGTTTCCAAACTGTACTGGGGTCACTGATGTTATACATACTGGTATGCCATTTGTAAACTTCAAGGGATACAACCCCTGTTCTTGTAGGGCATTTTTAAGCTCTGTACCTCAAGTTCCAGGTGGTAATATCAGAGGCCTGGATACTACTGAACCTTTGGTTAGTTTTTTTGGTATACATGGCTTCAAGGTGCTTGATACACTTCTGGTCCTATGACCCACCAAACCAGCTTGCTTTGAGATAGTATTATAATGATTAATAACCTTGCCACTATAGCTGAAATTGTGAGCCTGGGAGTCAGGAGGGAGGAAGTGGTACTTCCTCTAGAAATTAACCAAATGCAAGTATGTTAATTTGGCCAACCAGCTAGAAGAACACATTCTTGGCTTGGCAGAGCAAGGGTTGGATGGCAATGTGGAACTAGTAGGAATTTTACTGGCAGTAAAGATCAAGGAAAGTGAGGGGTTACGTGCTGAATATGGCAATAAAGAGTGCTATTTAGTTCCTATGGAATAAAGGGATGCAGATGGGCTGGAATAAAGAGGAACAGGGAACTGATGAAATGACAAGAAAGGACTATCTGTATTCAAGCCCTCTCAATCCAACTGCTACAAATTAGCCATACAGGAAGGCAAGAATCATATGAGACAAGTACATACCAAGCACCTGAGAAGAGCTTGCAAGCTTAGGCCATAGACACTTTGGGATATGTGTACTGGTTGTAGAACATGGATGTCACCACCATAAGTATCTCATGTTACAACATCGCTGTCACCATTTAAGAGTAAAGAGATATCTTTGAGATGAACCACTACATGATAGGCACAGGTGAAGGAAATGAAGATCAAATTCCATACCAAAACTTCAGTGTGCACCTGTCTTGCACGCCAAATCGGAACCCTAGATTAGAGTTCCACTGATGTCTTGTGAAAACTAGAAACTGCCTACTGGTTTCATTTTCAGATAGGGGGACCATATGTCCTGGACTGGTCGGGACAGTCTCGGATTTCAGACGCTAGTCCTGACTGGCCAGTGTAAATTAAAATGAGCGCCCTGGGCACAGGGCATGGAGGCACAGTGGCAGGAGCTGTGAAGAAAAAAGCCCTCTGAACACTAATTGTTACTTCACAAGGGATTGTTAACATCTGTGAAGTAAAAACACCAAGGTATTAATATGGGCCATTGACTCCCTGCAGTGATTGGGGGGTGAGGGGGTGGGGGTTAGAGGCAGGTAAGCAGGCAGCATTTCACATTGTCCCATATAATCACCCTAGTTCTAGAGTCAAAATTGAGCAGTGGCTAGAAGAGGACCACATCCTAATCATGTCTACAGCCCTCTTGTATCTGAATCTTTAAGGGAGAGATATTAAACTGTGGATATATGCTGATTTCTAAAATGGTTTGACCATGGCTGGAGGTAGGATTTGGAAAAGGGGACTGCAGATGGTGTGGTGCCTTATCACACATAAACAATTTTCTCCAGTTAAAAAGAAATTGAAACCTTTACTAATGAGCTAGGGGCCTAGGGCCATATTATTCAGTTTTATATTGAAGGAATATAAACTTTACTGGAAAGTGCATTAATTTTCTGTATCATATTTTATGTATAAAAATGCAACAAACTAAGGGGAAAAAAGCTGTTTCAATAGTCTACTAGTCATTAGGATTGAATGTAGATTTCTTTTTTCAAATTCATAATCAAAATCTAACCTTCTTCAGTATCTTGACAGTGCTTCCAATGCTTTGCCAGAAGTTATTTCCACACCTAAGTTCATGTTTTTGGTGAGAGTTAAAAACAATATACACAGCTATGAAATGGGAACTACATTATTAGGAGCATGTAACAGGCAGCAGAATGTGGGAGAAAGGATAGCTTGATTAATGGAACATCTAGACCATTAAAAAGTAGAGGGTTGTTAGCAACTATGGTATGAAGAATTTAAAAGTAATCAGAAAGATTATTATAGCCATGAAGTCAATGATTCCATCACTGTTGCTTGAAGGGAAATGCTGCTGACACTACCACACAGTTGGTTTTAAACTTTGGATGGAGCAGGAATCAAAGGGGGATGCAACTGTACCACTGCACCCATCCTGGATCCACCTTTGGGTTTGACCTTTTATGTTTTAGGACTTAAGCTAAAAACTAATACCAGGCATGGATCTTTCCTGTATAAAACCTGCACTGTACATAGGAAACCTCCCCCCCGCGCCCTCCTGCATCTCATCCTTTGACTACAGTTACATTCATTTTGCCCTCTCCCCTCCCTCACCCATCTCTCACCTATTGACCACGTCAATTTACATTTTAACTGAGTGGCTTTCTTCTTGCATATGTACTGGCCTCTGACTACTTTACCATCTGCAGATGCTTTCCTCAGCCTGTCAAAGGGTGTTTCTGCCCCAAATCTTGCTAGGAAGAATTGTTCCCAAATATTTGAGTTGGTCTAATAAAAGATATTGGATTTACCCAAATAATCTTATCTGCCTAGAAACCAACAGGGCATTCTCTATACAAACATAGTGTTTCAGTCTTCAGAAGCATAACTTCAGCACTTGCTGTATGTAACAATTTAAGCATGAAAGTTTTCCCATCTTGAAAAGATTTTGAATTCATAAAAAAAACAAAACCTCACAGTGCAATACACATAGACTCTTAGGCTAGGGACAGAAATTGTACATAAACTGGTATAAGTGAAACTGGTTCAAATCTGTAACACAACAGAAGTTAAGTGCACATAAACCACTTTCAAAATGGCCAAAACAGGTTTAAGGTAAGCCTGGATAGATGTAGTCTCAGACTTAACTGATTTAGGTTATATCGGTTTATGGAACTTCTGTTGCAGACTAACCTGAAAAGACTGAATCCATTCAGCCACGGGCTTTTTGACTTTGACTGTCTGTACTCAGCCTTAAGGTTATCTTCATTTTAGCCTTGCATCATTAAAAAAAATCCAATACAATAATTTTCCTTAACTCACCATGGAAACTTTTCAAAAAGTACCATTACTGCTGCAGGCATGTTCATGGCCCCTTAAAGAATTATCTGAGCTAGATAAAAATAACTCTCCATGTCCCACCCCACCTTATTTCAGCTTCTGTTCTGAGCATTAACACATTCATGAAATCATAGAGATTCAAAAGTGCCCATTTGAAATTTCCTTACTAGTACTGGGAGGTAGGGAAAAAAGCCTTGAAAACAGGCAAAACTGACAACATTGTGGTCATGAACAACCTTCACTGGAGTAATAAAACAAATATCAGCAAACAGATGTTTGCCTTTTATGATTTTGCCATAATACATAGCCCTGTCTACAGATTAAATGTCATCATTGACTGAGCAACCTCCAGCAATACCAGGAGAAAGAAACAGGATCCTTATTTATGGCTTAATAATTATAATAGCCTCCATATTGATAACTGAACTTGCATTGGCCCCTTGTCAGCATTCATGGCTCTAAGGGAAGAAGTTAAGATCAGATGCTGGAGAAGATTGCTCAAAACACCCTTTAGATTTGAACAATGTTCTTATTAGAAAACTGCCAGCATTTTTAACTTTGTATATAGATTTATTGTGTTTTGTTTTGCTCATGGCTAAAACTGGTCCTCAGATAGGATTGCTATGTATTTAACTCATTAAAAAAAAAACTGGAGTGAACAGTAGGAAAAAGATGTGCAAACTTTTCAAGGAAAAAAATCTTACTTCCCCAGGCCTTTGTCTCTGTTACACCCGGCCAAAAGAGTTAACGCTGAGAGACAGAGGATACATTCTCACTATTTTTTTTTTTTTTTATACAAGGGTAGAATTTTCCAGCAATTCTCAAGTTTGGGGTCTGACACACTTTTCTGGTGGGTATTTAAGACAGACAGGATGTGGATCTATCTTTGTAGTGTTTTCAGGTCTTATTTAGTCCAGGTGTTAAAACTTTAAAAAAATAAAAAATTCTTTGACCAAAAAGAAAAAACCTGGTATGAAATTTAAATTACAGTTTATAGAAGGAACTTAAAATGAGCAAATGCAATTAAGTCACAGAAAATAGTTATATTTCAAATTTCTGCATTGAAAGATGCTCACTGTTATAAAGAAATCTGGTCCCCCTTGAAATATAGGATGAAACAAGCATTGGCAACACCTGGCTAAGGTAGTTTAGTTTAACCCACCTAAACCTGAGTCAGGATTGCTGTGTGCAAACATTTGCTGCTTACTGGGAAGAGGCACAGGCAGCTGGACGTAAGTAAGCTGGAAAAGCCAGGAGTCCCAGGGTTGATGCGAACTTGTGCAAGTATTTGCTAGGCCAGGTTAACCCTTGCTAAATTGGGTAACCCCATAGCAATTTAAAAGTTAGTTCTCTTCTGATGAAAACTAACTTCAGATTGGGTGCACTATTTTCAGGGCAGCCTAAACCTTGTGAACACTTGCACACCCAGATACTTAGATTTAAATGTGACCCTTATACATAATCCTTGTGCCTGGTTTTACAAGTGGGCATACCTATATGGCCTGCTATTGTCTGAAGGCTAGAAAATGGTATTTAGAGGCTTGCTTTTGAGAACTGGCTGATAGGTAATATATATATGTGCATTAGAACAATAGTCCAGGGCAGCAGCAAAGGGTCATTGATTTGTAAAGGCCTGGTCACACAGTCCCACAGTTCTCACAGCCTTTAAGGCAGACAGGGTGTCTAACACAACAAGGCCAACACATAGACGCAGTCTGGGAAATTGTGGACACATATGACGCCATTCCTTAACATGAGATAAGGTGGCACCAGCTCACAAGGCCCAAGAGTGAGGGCCTGATATTCCGGTTTTGGGGGAACAGACCAAATTAGGAGAAGACCCAAAAAGTCCAAATTAGGATGTGTGCATGTGATGGGCTAGTGAAACAAAGGAATATGCTGACAGGACAGAACATGGACAGTATGTCGACCACAGAAAGACCAAATCAGTGACAGCCATGGATGGAGGGTCATCAGGAGGGAAAAATACAAAAGCAGAGACTTTAGAACAACAAGGGGTCCTTATCATCAAGAGGGGTTCCTGAGAAGGAGCCCCAAAGCCACCATGGACAGAAGGCACACTACCAGCCCATTTTATCCACCCCACTGAGGGTGGGGTGGGCCTTGGCCCTCAACCTCCAGGATGCTGGCATCTGACATTCAAGAGAGAACCTCAGAGTGAAGCTCCCATCCTGGCCAGATGTATCTTGACTCCAATGACAGCCCTAGGATCGGTAGCTATAGAATTGCATGTATTATTCTTATCCGTTATCTCTGTGTATCAGTACATTTTCCTATTATCAAATGGAAAGGCCGTGGTCAGTCTGAGGGTTTTGGGGTCCCCCAGAACAAGAGATCTGGATCCCAAATCCAGTACCAACATTGTCCACCAGGGTCCCCACAGTACCAAATGTAGACTAAGTTTGTCAGTGGAAAAGGCAGAGAAATTAAACAACCAAAAAAGAGGTAGGAGGTCATGGGACTCCAGGAAGAGTATGAGATAAGCTCAGGTGAGTAACAAAGTAATCTTGGTATGGTAGAAAGTTGTTGGAGAATTTTTCTATTGATTTCAGTGGACACATCTACATATAAAATGAATATGATGTATAAACTCCAGTGCATATTACACCAGAGTTTATTGCTCCCTGGCGCCACATTTAATGTGTGCCCAGGACTGTTGAGCTGGGTCAGAGCAGCCCCATCTGGCAAGAAGAGAGGGGAGGGCGATCCATCTGCCAGCCCAGGGCTGCTCCAACCCAGCTCAATGTGCTGTGGATGGACTGGTTGGGGTACGGCGGGTGCTCCAGTGTGGGGCTAAGCAGCAGGTAGCCCCCACACTGAAGCACCCATATGCTTCAGCCAGCCCTGCCAGTGTCTACATATGCATTCCTTTGCACTAAAGAATGTCACTATGGGATAGTACTTGTATTTACTGCAGTCTAATAGGGCTGCATGTGTAGACCCTGAGACTTTACTGTAGAGCTAATTAGGCAGCTCTGCAGTAAACATCTCACCTAGACTTAGAAAAAACAAATGTATGGATGTGATGAAAAGGGAAATATGAATTACATTTTAGGGTTCCCTAATATCCTCTGTTGTCCCAAGGGTGAAGCTTCTCCAGTCAGCTGCATGGGGCCTCAGCTGATTCGAGAAATGGCACCCATATCAGTAAAGCTGCAGCAAGGAGCTGAGCAGCTAGTTCTTAATGATGGCAACTCACTAATCTATGCAGGTTGTGAATAATCCCTAAAAAACCCTGGGCTCTATTGTACAGTTACTAAATAGTCAAGATTAAGAGGGCAGTTTGTTATACAATGCTAATAGTTACAAGCTGGTAAAACAAAATTGTCATTTAGATAGGCAGTGATTCAGATAGCCAAGCATGTACCATGATGGTCTAGAAATGACTTTTGGGTCAAATTTACTCCATTTCCAAATCAAAAGAAAACTTCTCAGTGCTAGCTCTGAGAGCTGAACCTGGAATCTGGAAATCAGGCTGCGTTCTTTTTAGTCTCACCAACAATCACCAGGAGTAAGGATTCTGTGATCAGCCCATAGTCTGCAGCTCTGTGAATGGTGTATGTGGCAGCTGAAATAACAGCTTGCCCTTCCACAGCTGCATTGTCAGAAAGTGCTAACAGGAGTGGGGGGGGAATGTGCCTTAATTAGTAGGCTAAGCAGATACATTGTGAATGAATAATGGTACTTGACTTTAATATAGCACAGTTAATCTAATACTGTCCAAGCACATTTACAATGTTAATTAATTAAACCTCAGCATTTGTTGTAGGGTAGGATTAATCTCCATTTCAAAGATGGATAAACTGAGGCCCAGAGCAGCTCACAGGCAGAAAATAACAGAGCTAGGAAGCATCTCAGGTCTCATCTTTTTGAACTACAGGAGGACCAGAGATACTTCCCTCACCCAGAGAACAAGGAGGTTTGACTGGGGATAGAATCTGGTGCCTAGGCCACAGAGGAGGCACCTGCAGCACAGTGATTCTCAACCAGGGTGTCACTGCAGTGATTTCTAATAAAGCCCAGTGATTTCTAATAAAAATACAGTTTTCAAAACATTCTGATTGGTTGCGGTCTTTGAGTTCTTTGCAACAGAAAAATTGTTCCATTATTTTTCTGTAGTGAAAAACAAGTGAAAACTAAGAGTTGGCATTTTCCAAGGGGTGTCTTAAGACTAAAAACACTGAGAACCACTATTTCAGCAGTATCACCTCTGATAACTCATTTAAATTAATTAATAAAGTGCCACGCTTAAGAAAATGTTTTCACTTTCCGGCTACCTGCCATTGTTAGAAAAATACATTTTAATCCTTACTTATCATGACTTAAAGGGTGTGTGTAGACAAAATGGGGGCCCTAAACTGAAGTGGTGGGTATTCAAAAATACTGCTTCAATTTAGGGCTGATTAAACCCCCATGTCGTGCACACACCCCACTAACTTACCTGCCTCTTTGCGGCAGGGAGGGGAGGGTAAGCTGCCGGAGGGCAGAGCAGTCCCTGGGCTGCAGGGTGGGGTGATGCTTCTCCCCACAGCAGTGGTGGATGCACCCCCCAGCAGCACCCGCCCACAGGCACCCAGCTTGGGAGGTCCCAGGGGGCTCTGCAGCCACAAAGGGAAGCACCAGGCTCCACGCAGCTCAGGTATTCAGGCTCCCAGGGAGGGGGTGTGGGGAGGATCAGGGTCGCTGCTTTTCTTGGATGGAGCTGCTTTCCTGGGCTGTTGCCAGGCTGTCTGCAGGACTTCCTGCAGAGCTACATGGAGCCCAGTGCTTCCCTCCACAGCTGTAGGGCAGCAAACTAAAACTCCTTGAAGGAGTTTGCTGTGCCCCAAGTCATTTAAGGTGCATTATGGTGCCAAATTTCCTACAGTGGTTGGAATTAATATGCAATAATATGCTGCTGAAACGTGCAAACACCGACACCATTAAAGCGGTGCAAAAACATTTAACCCTCTTTAAAGTGTCATGCACACATGCCTTGTTTCGTCTACACATGGCCAATCATTGTATATTTAGGCTGATTCTCATGTGATACCAGTCATAAATATGAGCAACTCCACTGACTTTACTAGAGCTGTTCCTGAATTACACCAGAGTTAGATCAGTCTCTCCCCACTGGTTCAGTTTTAGTTGTTTTTGTATGCTGGTTCTTTTATTCTTCTTACAAACAGTAAAAAGTTACTTCTAAGAAAAGTATATTAGTATAGCTCAAAAAACTGCAAGAGTATACTAGCATTAGTTTGTCATTTTTGTGATAATGTCTGTTGTAATCTTTCTAGCAAGTGAAGTGAAACATTATGATGAGATTCAGGTTTTGTAGAAGAGAAGTTGTTACTTATTATCAGGCTATTTTCCCCCTAGTTTTATAGATCAGTCCTTCAGAGCATGCTAACATCCTGAAGCATGATCCCCCAATTTCCGAGAGGATAGCGTTATACATTAGAACAGTACACCCATGTGCTTCACTGATTAACCATGAAACAAGTAATGAAAATGGCACTTTCCCTGTGGCACTTCCTTAGACTTCCTTTAGGCTCCCAAAAGGGGTAGCTAACATGAATTCTTAAAACCACCAGACTCATTGCAGCTGGTTAATAAGGGAAACAAGAAGAGTGTTTTTTTCCCAGTCAAAATAAAACTAAGGGCAACATTCAGACATGTTGTAAATGGAAGGTCAATCTATTTGCACTAGCTTACAGATTTTCTGAATTTGACCCTTTAATGATATTTTTCATTTGACAACATGTCATAGCAGGATTGGTGTGATCTGAGAGACCTTAGTACAACAATGTCAACTTGCTACACTTTGCAGTGCTAGCTCACATCTCAGCCAGCTCTCGAAGGAATCCAGACAGACACACTGGGCACCTAGACACATGCTGGATTTCTGCTGGATTCACAGCAGACTCAATTAATGAAGTCTGATGGAGTGTACTATTTAGCACACTCCAGCAGCCTCTACATCACATGTATTCAGTGTCCCCGTGCTTCAAAATGGCAATGGGGGGACTTTAACTAAACCTTGTCAAACAAGCTTTAGTAAAAGCACTCCCACCACCATTTTGAAGTGTGGGACATTGAAGATACGTACAATGCGGGTGATTATACGCTCTCAGAGCTGCTCTAATTAAAGTGCCCCCCCATCCACCCTGGAGCAGGTCTAAAGATGACCATTAGTACTTCAAGTGGAAAGTTGGAGAAAAATTGCAAGACAACATGGAATATTTTCCATTCTATGTTCAGTGGTGTCAGTGGGCAGGGGGCATCTTAAGAAAAACAAAAAACAAAAAAGCAACAGCTCCATTTCTTAACCAACTGAGCTCGTGAACTTTTGATTTTGTTTCAATATGAAATGAAACTAACTGCTCCCCTCTCCTCCCAGAAAGTGCCTTGTGTCTAGGATGTACATTTCTGATCATAAAAAGGGACACTTTATTAATGTAGCCCAGTGGTTAAGCACATAAGCAGTGGGGGGAAATATTATTTGAGGGGGGGCTGAGTCCCACCTGACCCCCTCCCTTTCTTCCGCAGGGTGGTTGCGGGGCCAGGGGCACTGGTGCTGCACACAGGAGCAGAGGAGCAGTTGCACACCCAGTGGCACTGGGTGCTGTGGGATGGAGAAATGTTTGCGGGGGGATAAGCCCTTCTGCTGCCTATGGTTAACCACTCTGCTGGGGTCAGGTCCAGTCTCTGTTTCCTGCTTTCCCTGATTCAGAGATGAGACCTTTCAAAACTTTCTAAGAGGCAGTCAGGGGGTGCACAGAGAAAGCATGCAGTCCCTTTCCCTGCCCCATAGGAGCCAATGTCCCAGTAACAGGATCCTCAACAGATGTGGAAAACTCAGGTTGAGCTCCTTTCTCTGAGTCAAGCAAAGCATGGAACAGAAGCAGGTGTTCCACAGCTCCATTGAAGGCCTCTATGAGCGACAGAGGGAGGAGTAAGTCCCTTTTTGATCAGAAGACATGGAACTGAGATTTTTCTGGGAAAAAAGTTTTAGTTTAAATGGAATCCGGTTTGAATGAGAGAATTGTGCTGACCTTCAGAGCTCCTAGCCTCCTAACGTTTGGGTTTCAAGATACTGATATTCACACCACATCTCTTTGCTACAGTGCAACACCCAAACTACCCTTGGGTCAACATTTTTCCTCCTGCACTAGCAGAAATAGAAGCATTTTTATGCATGTATGCTGTTGCTTCAACTGCTTGCAAAAATGCAAACAGTCACACATTTCACATTTGTATTTACATAACTTGCAGAATTGGGTAAAATATTTAGCTCTTTTGCAATCTCCCAGCCAAAAATCAATTAGTTACTGTTTTGTTTTTAGGGCTTTTTTCCCTCTGAAAGATATCTGCATTTTTAGTGGAAAGAGCTGGGTTTCTCTGCAAGTTAATTCATATTAGGACTTCAAAAACATAAAATTACTGCATGAATAATCGGATCTCTTATTAAATGTGCTTGTTTAAACAGCCTCTTATTTTTCACAACAGTTTTGACAGAGCCCACATCAAATTCCCACTCTGGATGGTGTGAGCTCAGCTCCCCAGGATACCTGACTAATACTTGTTAATTTCTACAGTAATACACTAATTTAAATGGATGCATATTGAGCTTAGCAGATACATTTTCACTTCCTCTAGTCAACAGCAAACCATGAAGCCAGCATGTTGCCAGAAACATCATGACCGTGATAATAAAGTGGGCCTCAAAGCAAAATTGTGAAGGGCTTCCTCTAAAAAAATAAAAATAAATACAATCTTCTCAAATAGTAGCTATCTTCCCACCTCCTGCTTTCTGCCGTGGTGTGGGGACAAAGCATGCTCCTGACCCATGACCTCTAACTCTTTTCCCCCTCCATTATCCTTACTACTTGGTCAACATGTTGCTTTCCTTTTCTTCTTTCATCGCCTCTCCTCTGTTTTGGAAGGAAAGTAACCAATGATACTTTCTTCATTTCATTCTCGTGCCTCCAGGCTTATTTTTGCTGGTTGCACATTCCTACTGATCCCAGGTTCCTACTCTCTCTGACAGCTGCTTTTAAAAACCTTCACCTTGCCAAGTACTACCTAACTCTCCTCCCAATGCCTCTCTCTGTCAGCATCTGTATCCTCCCAGCATCATAGTTCCTTTGCTTCTGCTTCCTCTAACAAAGATTGATAGCACTTCTGAGTAAGAAAAGAAGAACACAGCAGCTTTGACTGCAATGCTGCCCTTTGCATTGTCGATAGCTTTCTGTTCATTCAAATATGCAGTCTCCTTTTTCAAGAGGAATCAAACAATGAGCCACTTTTACTATCTGTTGCTTCCTCAAAAAGGAGCTGAAAGAATAAGCATTATTTTAAAATGCTGGTACTTCTTTACTTTTTATATCCTTAAGATCTACCCTGATTCCACTGATAAAAAGCCTTACACAATCGTGGACAACACCTGCAGTCTTGTACAACTCTCCCCTTGTACCATTTCATCTATGTGACACACCTTAATCAAAAATCTCCCCCTGATCTTATGAGCTGCCTCTCCTTTTTGTCCCATCATTAACTTCAAACAGAGTTTCTCTCCATTTACCCTAGTACATGAAATTAAAATCAGATTTTAAGATGCTAGAAAGAAAGAGTAAAAGTGGGAGCTGCCTAACAACAAGATTTGGAGAAAGGGTTGGGGACAGCACTCTGCTTTCTTTGAAAAAAAATCTGCCCAAAGTAATGAATTACTTGGTGCTGAAAGGCAGTGTTTTTGAGTTACGTACCAGCAAGAAGAAGACTGAAGGAACTTCAAACTGCTTATCTAACTCTTTTCTTACCACTAGAAGAAAGTGTAAGCAGCTACAACATAAACAAGCAGACTAGGGGCAATATGCTCCTAGCTTTACAGGATCAAACTGATTTATTATGGTAGGCATTTTCCTTGTACCATTTAAGCTTACAGCTACACTTTTTAAATGCATTTCTTACTATCTAATAAAATAAAATACAATTGAAATTGATTTTTTTTTAAATCTACAGTGCACATGCATTAATTCACTGAGTAAGGCTAAAGATTTTCTCCTGTAATGAAACATTTTGGCATTACAGAAGAATATTTTCATGCTAGCTTATTTGTTTCTGAGCAGTCCAGCCCTAATCTCCTTCTGGGTTATGCACCAAAAAGTTCTAATAGTGGTATTATTTTAAATAACATGGTAAGCACAACTAGCACAGCAGAATGTGGTTAGTAGGTATCCTCCACAGGGCAGGAAGGTGGTGTTGCAGTCCGATCTTGAGTATGCTCCATGCAATTTGGGTTCCCTTTCTGCCTTGTTCACACACTTCTAAGGCAGGTCATTTTGGACCAGATTGTGATTTGGACTGTGTTGCAATACAGAGGGAGGGAAAGAAGAGAACTGAACTAAATGGACTAAGTGGAATTAAATCACACCTGGCACAAATTATGACAGTATGTTTCATGATCACTAGGTAATAATTTACTGTACGTATAGGCAACACTAACTCACAAGAGCCCAATTCTGAAAGACAGTAAGACGCCTGCAACTCCCACAGGCTGCACATGGCATGCAGAGCTCCTCCTAGACTAGAGATAAACAAAAAGAAATTATTTCTTAGTGGGTGTATCCACACATGAGCTTTAATGCACAGTAGGCTATTTAACTACACATTAAAGATTTGCATAAAAAGGTGATATTATGCTAATTCACAGTAAAATAGGCTACTGCATATTAAGCATCACTTAAAAACCGTGTGCATTCGTTACTGCACATTAAGGCAGCCTAATGCACATTTCTTTGGTACAGGGGCAGGCAAAATAAGGCCTGCGGGCCAGATCCAGCGCACCAAGCAATTTGATCTTGCTCACAGGCGCCCACCAATTGTACCCTGCCCGGCCTGCATGCCTCACTCCCATGCACAGCTTCTGGCCTGGGCCACTGCTGCCCCTGCTGCCAGGGGACCCACTCAGCTACCCTGGCCTCCAGCATCTCCTCCTCCTGTCCCTGCTGCAGTGCTTGCTCCAGCCACCAGGTAGGGAAGTGGTGGCAGGCAGATGGGGTGGAGAGCAGGGGAAGGAAACTGTAGCTGAGTTGGAGCATGGAGTTTAGGGCAAGGGGACTGGGGTAAGCATGGAGCCTGGAACCTGTGCCCAGGAGGGCAGCAGGAGCATGGAGCTCGGGTGGGCATGGTGTGGGCGTGTAGGGTTTGGGGGGGGGTGAGGGAGGGTGGGGGACTGTGGAGACTCCCCCATGCCCCCCCCCCCCAGGGGACAAACCCCCCTACAGCCAGGGGTA
>NW_005842092.1:786291-798150 GCF_000455745.1 Alligator sinensis
TACTGCCAGTGGCTACAGCAGCACGTGGTGGGCCCTTGGGGAGTTCATGGACAGTGCAGGTACTGCTGCCCAGCAGTGCATGGCTCCAGTCAGTTCTGGGAGCTACACATGGTGGCAAGGAACAGAGCCAGGTTGGCCCACCTCTATCATATGGGCTTCCCACAGCCCACATGCAGCTGATGGCACTCGTGTGCCACCACAGGAAACCTTGTGTGATACAGCCAGCTGCCTTCCCCTCTCCCTGGACCCACATGCAGGTCCCAGGACTCTGCCAGAAGTAGTAGGGAGCCTTGCCCCATGCTTCCCAGCAGTCTCTCATAGCAGCAGGGAGTGGGGAAGGCAGCTGGCTCCATCGTGTGAGGCATCCCCCCCCCCCGAGGTACACAAGTGCCAGGAGCTGCATGAGCCCTATGCAATAGAGGCAGGTCAGCCTGGTTCTGCTACTTGCCAGCTCTCCTTGCCAGCTGGCTCCACATGCAGCCCCTGGAACTGGCTGGAGCTGTACACCATCACACTGGAGGTACTAAATTTAATGCACATTAGAAAATGTGCCTTAATGCACATGTAGACATGCCCAATAAAGGTTTAAATGCAGGAGGCTGCAAGTGGGTGAGGAACAGTGGAAAAAACCCCTGGCCATATCCTGTTCACTCTCCCTTTTAGCATCTGCTGTCTGCCACCATGTGACACAGTGGTTTTAGGATTCAGAGTTTAGCCACCAAAGCTATACAGGGTGGAGCCTTAGTCCTCCAGCACATAGACCATGTATGGTGGTGATGGTGTTCTGTTTGGTGTGCTTCATGTAGGTGATGGCATCATGGATCACATTCTCCAGTAAGACCTTCAGTGCCCCACAGGTCTCCTCATAGATGAGGCTGGAGATACACTTCATGCCACCATACTGAGCCAGGCAGCGGATGGCCAGTTTGGTGATGCCCTGGATGATGTTGTAGAGCACTTTGCGGTGGCGCTTGGTGCTGCCTATCCCCAGCCCCTTGCTCCCTTTGCTGTGACCCAACACAAAAAGACACACAGTTTGCCTGACCCAATAAATGGCAGTCCTTATGTTCTCAAGTAAAGCCTTCAGTCACAATACATACAACTGAGGTCAAAAATATATTGGCTTAGCAATAGGGAATAGGATTCTCACGCAATTTCATTTCACTCATTTGTTTTGGGAGCTAGGGAGATCACCTTATGCTGTAGTCTACTTACAGGCATCTCCTTAATTTGTCTCCCTCATTTAAAAATGATAATATTTTTACCATGTGTTTGGCTTGATAGTGTGTTCTCTCCATGCTCAAATCTCCCACTGAAGTCGGTGGGTATTTAGGGTGCACAAAAGTGTTCCCTAGGAATGAGGCACTATTCAATGCGTCCTAACAAGGCCTTTGAAATATTATATTAATGTGTATGCAAGACGAGATTTGTGAAAGAAGTTAACTGGGGTTGATTGTAAATACGATTAGACTTTTAAAGTCCTGATCTGATTAGGAAACACACACACACACACAAATAAGCATGGCCCTAATTATTCTCTGCAACTGCTGGCTGGAGAGGAATAAAACCTGGTGGATGACAAGATTCAGAAAAAAAGGAAGGCTGCTCTTACAACAGCATCCATTCAGTTTTGGAGGGGGGTGTATTCATTTTTGGCCAGTGCCTACTCTATCTTGTTCAGTTCTAGGAACATGGGCTGTCCCCAGGTCTCTATCCTAGATCTAAGAAATATATTTTTTTTTTAAATCCATGGTGTTTTATAGATTACAGCTGTAGTCAATTCCTTTGGGACAAAGAAGGAGAAAATAAATTCCTTAAGGATTACCCCCTCCATAAATATATAAAAAACAAAATTATTGATATAAAATTTCAAGGACGATGACATTATTGAAATGCACAAGGCTACTGGCTCTAGGGCAGTTTTGTTAGGTAAAACAAGAAATATCATTCTAATATATGAGATGCTAGTCAGAGAAATGTAATATAATATACATTTCCCTAATGTGTAACATAATTATTTATATGCTTCAAGTTAAGCATGTTTTCAGACTCAGGTCCCAAGATCCAAATTTTTCTACTATCTGCCACTTCAACTAGCTTCTATGTTTTGGTAGCAAAGCAAAATTATTTGAACTTTGAAAGTGCTGATAATCATTTGAGTGATTTTTTCCTTCAGGAAAAAACCCAAACAAATGATATATGAAGCTTTTTACACTTAAAGGGCAAGTTACTTATTTTAAAGGAAATTATGACAATTAAAATGCAATTTGCCTTTTTTATCAAACTTTTAAGGCATTTAATACCCACATATTAAATCTCTTTGCTAATGACTTACCAGCTTTAAATACTTTGTGGTAATGATTTATATAATTTGAAGTGGTTATTTTCCATACTTCATTACTTTCCCCCAAATGAGCATTGATTTGATAATTAGTTGATATTTTAAAGCCTGAAGACATGATGTCCTTGAAAATGTTTTAAATGTCTTGTTCAGGGCAAAAATAAATTATAATCTTCAAAATGCCATTCACTAATAATTTTAGTAGGTTTTTTTTTTTCTTTTTACAGATTGAGAGAGTCTTTCATTTTATATTAATCAATGCTGTATGGCAAGATATGCCAAAATCAACATTGCACCAAAATGTAATACAGTAAAATGCCTCCCTGTTCTCAGTGGATAGCTATACTATATCTTTGAACAAAACCCATATTTCACTTTACATAAAAGGTCTTCCAATTTACACTGTCACTTTTGTTCTACGTAACAAATTAATGCACTGTATAACTTTTGTCCCTAGCTTAGCAGGCAGTATATGTTACTCTAGGATGTCTTGACCTGTTATTTAGTTTCTTCAGGTTGTTTTATAAAAGTTGTTTGATCCTAATCTAGCCACTGGTCAATCTCTGCAGAGATGTGTACATTTAAGGCCAGATTTTACCATGCTACAGGGCCTGGAAAGCATTCTTCTTCTGAGAATAGTTCCATTGATTTCAACAGATCTAAGTCACCAGTCTACAACCCTTTAAGCATGTTCTTAAATATGTGTAGTTTTAAGACCTAATCCTAGAATGAAAATCTATTCAACATGTTTGAAGCTGTCAAAAAAACCCCAGGTCTTAACGTTCTGGCAAAGCTAGAGAAAACCGAAGTTGAAAGAAAACCAGAAATAATAGGACAAAACCGAAAAAAACCAAAAAAAAACCCCCAAAAAAGGTAAGGTTTAACTGTAAGCAGTGCAAATAGATTCATGCTAAAGGATGAAGGCTCCTGGGTGGAGCCACACCAATTCCACGATGCCTTTGTATGAGCTGGGTAAATTGTCCCACACAAATATGTTAGGTTAGGAACTAGAGTAACAGCATTTGCAACTGATAGATTTATTCCCCACTGCAAATTTGTATTTAAAATACTCCAACTATTTATGTACTATGCACCATAACACTTTTGTCACACAGCTGGTATACCATAATTTTTGTATATTTTGAAGGCAAAATTAATCTTTTAGAAATGCTTAGGAAAACAAAATGCTATTGGCTAAAATAAAATGAGATCATTCTCACCCCCAAAATTGCTAAGTATTAGGGGAAAAACATATTTATGCAATGCTGAACAAGTTCCAAGAATTTAAAATAAAATGGGAAATCCTTAAATGTTAAAATGTTGATATTTCATTGTGAGAATATTTTGCCCAGGGTGAGCACCACTTAGCGGTATCTTGTATTAAAATGAACAGACAAAACAGAGGAAAGCAGTAGGCCTGTGTGAGTCGGCAGCGATCCGATCCGGCTTCAGATCCAGCCACTTTGGATGGCCATGATCTGATCCGACGCTCCGGATCGGTTTGCCGCTTTGATCTGGCCGAAGCGGCTCCGAAGCTTCAGAGCCATTTCGGAGATCCAGCTATAGGTTATAATGGGGGATGAATTAAATATCATAACTTTGTTATTTTACCTCCAATTTGGGTGCAACTTGCAGAGGTGGTAGCCTCTGCTGAGAGCATGAAGACTGCCAAGCTTCAAGAAGATTGATGCAGGGGTTTGGGGGCAACTTCACTCCAAATTCTTGAAAGCAAAATTCCTGTCATGTCTGTGTATTATATCACAGGGGGCTGAAACCTACAGGGGTGTTAGCCCCTGGTGAGGCCACAAAGCCTGCCAAGTTTCAAGAAGATTGGTATAGGGGTTTGGGGGGAACTGCACCCCAAGCTGCTGACAGGCAAATCTCATGATGTGGGTGGGTGACACTGTGTGCGTGTTAAGGTGTGTCCTTCCGGCACTAGGGCCTCTGCGCAACATGGCAGTGTTGCCCAGTGAGGTCTCCTCCTCCCCTACAGCCTCACGGCCAGTCCTCCACTTTTCATGACAACAGGTAAAATAACTTAGCTGGCTCAACACCAGTAGCATCAGCAGCAAAGGTACCCACACCAAGCTGTCACAGAGCCTGTCATTTTATAAAGGAACTGACAGCAAGAAGTAAAGATGTTGTGTTGTGCTGTGTTGGACCTCGGTGGTAGGTACACAAACTCATGGACTCCTTATACACAGTGGAGTTCTGGCACACGGAGACCTGGTGGACGTCTGACACCCCAGGCACCTCTGCACTTTTACCTGTGCTGCTACATCCCTCCTACCCCCCACCCCAGCCTGTCCCTCCCCCCCTTGACACCTCCATTTCCATGTTCACTGACTGGCTTTCTTGCCTGCATTGTGGGCCAGGCCGGCCCCTTGCTTTCTTTTGCAGGTACTTCCTCAGCCTGACAAAGGGGATTTCAACCCTAAAGCTGGGATCCTGGACAGCTAAGCTGAGCTCACAGGGAGCCTCACAACTGCACTGCAACCAGCAAGAGTCAGGCCTGTCAAAGACGTGACATGTCTGGGCATTCCCCAGCCAGGACTTTGTGCGTGCGTGCATTAGCTAGAGGTTACAGTGCCCCCTACCCGCCTTTCACCAGGGGATTGTTGGTCCTGGCATTTAGGGGGCTGCCACACCGCCACCAGTCCCACCGAGCCTCTCTACCTTGGCAGGGTGCAGTTTTAGTGGTCATGCCCAGGACCTGGGGCCTCTTCCTTTCCCATAGTCTCAATCCCATACCTCCAAGTTCATCCTGGCAGAGGAATGAACTCAGCAGAAACATGTTTTTTCCCTGCTGGCTGGTGATGCAGTTAGTGTCCCCTCCAGCTGAGAGCAGGGCATTACTCAGCTTTTAAAAAACTTGAAAAAGGAAATTAGTGCAGATGGAGTGAGAAGGGAGGCACGCAGTCCATCTGCAGGTGGAGCTTGGGGAACCCCAGCAGTGAGAGGTTCACCTTTAGGAATACCAGCTGCTCCACCAAAGCAGGATCCAAGCAGGTATGATGGGGTGTCACAACACCCCCAGCAATGCTGAACACCCTCTCACTTGGAACACTGGTCAGCGGACAGGACAGGTGTTGCCGGGCAACCGGGGCCAGATCTTGCCACATGTGCCTGCAGTTTGCCCAGTAGGCCAAGGGGTCGCAGTCCAGTGGCTCCACATCCTCAGCAAGATAGGTAGCCACTGATGCCCGAGGCTGGGGTCTGGTGCATTTGGACCCCAGCACTGAAGCCATGCTCATGGCCCACACTGGCGGTGGCTGACATGGAGGTGACTGGCCGGTGCTGGCGCCTCTGCTGGTGCTAGAAATGCTGGCACGGGAAAGTGGATCCCCCTCTTCCACATCCACTTGCCTCTCCACTTCAGCCTCAGTGACTTTGTTCACCAGCACCTGCATCCAGTGATCAAGGGTTTTGGGGCTACCAGTGCACATGCTCCCCTTCACCCTCAGGTCACATATGCCTGCCATCATGTGGACTGTACTGGACTGCAAGGGATCCAGCCGTCTCCTGATGCCCTCCTTCAGCCTCCTCACCAGTGCCTGCACGTCTGGTGACAGCGGCCTCCCCCAGCCAGGAACATCGATCCCCTGGAACTTCTCCCTTTGGTTCTCCAGTTCCCCACTAGGGGGATCACCTGGCTGAGGAGGGCATCGCCAGTGCTAAAGGTCTTGGTGGCCTCGAGGAAGGGCTTGAGGACTAGCAAGATCTGGGAGATGGTACCCCACTCAGCTCTGTTCAGGGGGGCACTGATCCCAAACTCTCCAAGCAAGGCCATCTCATGGATGGCCTTCTGTTGCTCCACCAACCTTTTGAGCATCAGGTATGTGGAGTTCCACTGAGTCTCCACATCCTGCATGATTCTGTGCTGCAGGATGCTCAGCTCTGCCTGTTTCTGCCACAGCATCTTGCCCCCCTTGATGATGCAGTGGAAGTAGCCCGACACCTTCCTGCATTTGAAATCAGCTGGCTTGTAGCAGCACTGGTAGTGGCACCATCACCGGCAGCCCTGTCCCCCTCCAAGGCATCCCTCACTATTAGGTGCAGCCTGTGTGCCACAAAGCAGATGCCAATAAAGTTGGTACCATGGACAGCCTTCACTATATTGGCCCCATTGTCGGTGACTATGAACCCCCGGGTGAGCTCGGCCTGCCCAATGAGCCACCCCTGCACCATGCAGTTCAGGACCCCCGTGATCACCCTTGCCGTGTGGGACTCATCCAGCACCTCAGCTTGTGGTAGAGCCCACTGATGGCCTGACTGATCACACCAGTGCCCCATGAGGGAGAGGTAGGTGCAATCACCACCCCCAGCTGCTCCAGATGTCAGAAGTGAAGTGCAAGGCTACCTGCATCCCTGCCTTGCACAGCTCATCCCTCAAGTACTCCCTGCATGCCTCATACAGGGAGGGCACCACCGCCCTGCTAAAGGTGGTGCATGCAGGCACATTGTAAAATGGGGCCAGAAGTACTATGAACCACCTGAACCCTGGCCGCTCAATTAGAGAGAAGGACTGGCTATCCAGAGCAAGCATCTCCCCAATGCTCTAGGTGATGTCGCTCACCTTGGGAACATGCCCCCACCCCCGACCCTTTCTGTCCACCTTTCCCCCACTGGTCCAGAGTGGCCTGCCTTTGCTTTGGGGGTAAGGGGGCTTCCCCAGCATCACCATGGTGGAGAAGTGTCTCACATCCTTGCCACGGGCCTCCCCCTCCCTTTTCTAATTGTCAATCAAGCTGTCTGAAGCAGGTCCGAAGCAGATCCGAAGCACTTCAGACGTTCCAACCCGCTTCGGATAACTTTGCTAAGCCTGCGCTTCAATTCATGCGTGCCACTTCAGACACTGAATGTCCAAAGCAGCTCCGGATCTGAAGCAGGATCCGAAGACTCGCACAGCCCTAGTAAGCAGTGACAAAGGCAAAAGAAGTTTTAATACTTTTATGCTTGTCAGTGACATAAGCGTATATGTTATTTAATTGTGAGCTTAGTTAACTAACATGCTTGAGTCCTACTGAGGTCAATGCTGAAAGATAAGTATAGGCTTAAACAGTTTGCTGAATTGGGGCCAACATGAACTTTCTGGGGCACATTCTTTGCTCTTGTAAATTGATATACTGGACATGTACTTAATTTTTATAAAATGATAATTTATAATCATGTCATAAAATTATTTTATTTTATACTAAATATAAAATAAAATAATTGAATTATTTATAATTTAATACAGTAAATAAAAGGAAAGGTTTTTATTTCTTATTGTCTGCCTGGAAAGTGCAATGCCATCCTCTTAATTACCTTATTTTCAATATTTAGTTTGAATGGTCTCTTTCCTTTTTTCAAGTGATTATTGGGAAATTTTATTCTCCAAAAGGGACATATTGCTTTGATAGGAAAGTCTACTTAAATGAGAGTAAGAAGAGCTCAGTCTTTTTTTTTTCTTTTGGGGGGAAGGGGGGACAGGGCGGCGGAAATCCAGTAGGTCTTTTTCTTTAAAAGACAAGGAAAGGCATGATGACATTGTCCAAAAGTAAACCCAGGTGATCCTCCTGAAATTATTCATTTGTAACTGCATAAAAGATGAGAATTAAGATCCACCTACACAGAAAACAGCAGTAGAGCTTTTGTTTTAATATGCTCAGCTCCCTAACCTATTTGTGTTTATTTGTTAAGATAATAGAAGGGTTTCATTACTTTCATTGCAAGTGGTTGTAGAAATAAATGAAGTGAAAAGTGAATTCATGTCTAGCCGTTTGCTGCTTAAAAGGCCACTCTGTCAAATTAAAAAATCTTCTAACAAAACCATTCAGCTACTCTGCCCTCTGGAGTCTCCTTCCTCATGAATGATCACCAAGGTGAGAGAAGTGTAGATTATATCCTCCTGATGCGTTGCCTGATGCTGCATTCCACTAAAGTCCAATAAAAATCACTTCAGTAATAGCATGTTATTGTTGTTTGCTAAATGCTGGCACTAATGTTCATTTCTATAGAAGACAAAATCTAAGCGATGCATAAACTACAATGGAAAACCCACAGAAGGGATAATACTGAATTGGGATATCATTCCCTCATTTCTTGTGAGCAACATGGAATGGCCCATTCTTCAGGAGAGGTTTCAATCGAGAGAAACAGGTTAGTAACGGGAGGCCATCCTCATCTTAAGCATGGAAGAGTAGCTGAAACATCAGGAGACAGGCTTTGAGAAAAGTATATAACCATGCATTGTAGCAGCTAGCACCAGCAAATCAAAAGAGGTGGGAGACAAAGCAGTAAGAAATAAACTTGAGATGTTGGCTGGAATGTAAGACTTCGAAGAAAACGACATTTAAATGTGGTGTGTGAAGTAGAAGATGGATTCACAGAGAGAAACTACACAAAATAAGAAGCAACCCGTGTTCCAATTGTTTGTGTCCAGTTCAAAGGAGATACTGAGAAGACCAGACAGTTTGCAATAAATCAAGACTGGACAGGACCAAAGTAGACACAGCTAGTTTTCTGACAGGACAGAAAAAGAGAGATGTAGTTACCCATGTTAGTCTGAAGTGAAGTAGAAGGCAGGAACGAGGTGCACCTCAAAGACTGACCAAAGTAGATACACATGTATAGCACATGCTTTTGTGAGCAGGAGAAAGCTCTGGATATCCGATATATTGCTGAGCAAGCTTTAACCATAACCTGGATGTGTAGGGGAGAAAAAAGATCACCACCTGGCCTGCCCCAAGACTTGGAGAATGGAAGATTGCAATGTTGTCAATAGCAATGGAAACTAGAGAAATTGGAGGGCTATGATAACCCTAATAGATTAGCAGTCTATTAAGGAAGACATTTATAGATATTAAGACCAAAGACTGACATTATTAACCTTTAGCCTAAATCACACAATGAATTTTGATCCAGTACGTTCCCAACAAACCCTTACTTTCTGACTAAGCAAGAGCATCAGCTTCTTCCAAGCCTGCCTCTTACTAGGAGGGTTCAGCTTTATAACTCCTGATTCTATACATGTTTTTTCCACTGCTACCTCTTCAGAAATGTCACCAGTTTTCACATCTTGTTTTATACACTTGCACCATATCTTCTCATGTCTTGCCTTTCTTTTTTATGCTCCTGACTCTTAGAGAGAGAACTTTCTTTCCCACATGCTCTACAGGGTCCCACATCACCCTGGCTGAGAATCACACATTTATAATCCACACTTCTATCACTAGTATTTTATGACACATGGTAAGGAACTTCTCAGGAGTAACTCTTTATCTGGATGCCAGAGCACATCTTTTATAAATACAGCTAGTCTTGATGTACAGACATCAGGTAATGGAGAATCTAACACACCCACTAGTACTCTGTTCCAACAGTTAATACTTTTTAAAATGTTGTGCTTTATTCCCAATCTCAACATACTTTATTTCAGTGTCCATCCATTGGATCCCATTTTGCTTGTTAGATTAAAGAACCACTAATACCAGAAATAATTTCCTTTTGTAAATTCTTACAAATAGTGACCAGCCAAACTCTAAATCTTCCCTCCTTTAAGTTACCAAGACAGGGTTTACTTAATGCCACACTCTAAGGCAGTTTTTCCAGATCTCATATCCTTACAGTTCTTCTTGAACCCATCTAGTTTTCAAAGTACTTCTAAAAGGCTGACACTAGAACTTGGCAGTCCCAGAAATGATGTAAAAACTCCCATATACAGTGGTAATATATATAGTCCCCTATCGATCACAATGAGGTACATGCCTTTGAAAGCAAGAGTGACAAAAACCAAGCAAAAGGGAAATAAGAGAGAGGATGAAGATTAGTTGGCACAGAAGATCATAGCTCAAGGGTGCTCTAACCCCAGGTCACCGGCCAGATCTGGCCATAAAGCCATGTGAGCCAGGCCATGGGGTTCCCTAAGGGTCTAGGAATCTGGCTGGGAGGGTGGGGGGAAGGGGGGCAGGGAGTGATGAAGGGGAAAAAGCAGTGGTAATTAATGCTACCCCTTCTCCCTCACCACCAAGGCTTGTAATCTAAATGACATGGTCCTGTGCCTGGGATGCCATGTGGTAGGGTCCAGGGCAGGGAGGCCCAATATGGTATGCCTGAGGTAGAGGTCTGGAGAGGGGTCCAGGGCCGGGTCATCCTGATCCGATATGCACAGAGTTGGGACTGGGGCCAGGGCCAGCAGGGCCTGATCTAGCATGTGTGGAACTGGGACCATGGCCATGATATGGTGTTCAGGACCAAGGCCTAATCCAGCATGCATCATGTACTCATGTAAGATTTATTTAAAAAAAAACAAAAAACCCAAAACTTTCTTGCTTATGCAGGGGGTTGGACTCGATGATCTATTGAGGTCCCTTCCGACCCTAGCATCTATGCATCTATGAATCTATGAATCATATCTAGCCCACAGACCCATCCCATACCATTTATCTATCATTCAGGACAGAAAGTTTGGGCACCACTGATGTAGTTGGGCAGATGGAACAGAAAAAATAGAAGGATAACAGTAATGTATCAATAGGTTAGAGAAGCAGGAAGTCAAGAGAGGAGAAGAACCAAGGGAACACATACTAAAAGAAACTAGGAACAGTCAGACTGTTTTCTAGCAGTTATATGTCCAAGTAGCACTTAGATCCCTAGGTTAGGGACAGAAGTTGCACATAAACCAGTTTAAGTGATCAGAAACTGGTTTAAACCTGGAACTGAACACAAGCTTAGTGCACATAAACCAGTTTCAAAAAGGCTGAGACTGGCTTTAAGATAAACCTGGTTGAATGCAGTATCAGATTTAACTGATTTGGGTCAAACTGGTTCATGAAACTTCTGTCCCAGACCTCTTCCTGGTTCAAGTTAAATCACAGTCCCTCAGCATTGCAGCATGCTTTCAAGCCCTGGGCTGGGCTGGACTGTACTGGCTGCTCCAAAGAAGAGGGCAGGCCCCACACCTATGGTCTCTAGCTGGAGTAGTGAGGGGTGGCTGACTAGTGCGGTAGGCGGGCAAGCCAGAGGCACCTGGAAGCAGAAAGAGGAAGTGATGAGCAACCCAGTTTCTTTGCCTCTGTTTTCTTGAACAGGGACCGGGATATCCCACCTACCAAAAGTAGGGACAATCTTGGGGATAGCTCTATCAAGCCTTCAGTCAGTGCAGATGTAGTTAGGGATCTTCTGGAAGGGCTAGATATTTTTAAATCTTCAGGACCAGATGCCCTCCACCCAAGGGTGTTGAGGGAGCTGGCAGGGGTCATCACGGAGCCCTTGGCCCAGCTGTATGAGCATTCATGGTCATCTGGCCAGGTGCCAGGGGATTGGAAACTGGCTAATGTGGTCCCAATTTTCAAGAAGGGGAGAAAGGAGGACCCAAGTAACTATAGGCCTATAAGCCTCACCTCAGTGCTCAGGAAGCTCTTGGAGAGAATCATCAAGGAGCACATCTGTCGGGGGCCTGCAGGGGAGATCATGCTCAGGGGCAATCAGCATGGGTTCATCAAAGACAGGTCCTGCCAGACCAACCTGATTGCCTT
>NW_005842092.1:798221-834366 GCF_000455745.1 Alligator sinensis
TATCCTCATCAATAAATTAAGCGACTGTGGCATTGATGCCTGCACAGTTGGATGGGTAAAAAATTGGCCGATGGGGCTCACCCAGAGAGTAGTGGTGGACGGGTTGTACTCAACCTGGCGAGATGTGAGCAGTGGGGTACCTCAGGGCTCGGTCCTCAGGCCCGCACTGTTTAACATCTTCATCAGCGACTTGGACAAGGGGGTGGAAAGCACGCTGGCTTCTTCCCCATCACCAACTTGGAATGAGAATTTTTCATCTGATATTTTTCAAAGATAAGGTTTAGTACGAAATGCAATTTCATTTGTTTTTATTCAAATAAAAATTTTTCATTTCATTTCAATCATAGCTGGTAATGTCAAGCTTCAGGACTTCTACTAGTGCCTTATAAGGCTGAGCAAGAGAGTTCCCCCTCCCCAAGAATGCTTTAATACCTTGGGGAGATGTGATGGGGGAAGGGGAAAAGGAAAAAGTTTGCTTTTCTCTGAAGCATTGGACATTGGCCATAGCTAAAGATGGGAGTTTTGGCTGGGGTGTCCTTAAGCTCCTGCCAGTACTGAGAAAGCTCTCGTGTACCTGGCTGGGGGTCTTGCTCTTCTGCTCAGGGTCAAAATGATGACCAGATCTGAGGTCAGGAATGATTTTTTTTCCTTGGTTGGATTTGCAGGCCTGCAGCTGCATGAGGCACAGGCTTTTTCCTAGGATTATTCACTTATACATTAACCTCATGTATAACCCCAGCACCACCTGGGGTGACAAGAAACAATGGTCATAAGCTGATGGAGAATAGGTTTAGGTTGGAGATCAGAAGGCAATATTTTACAGTTAGGGTGGCCAAAATCTGGAACCAACTTCCCAGGGAAGTGGTCCTCGCCCCTACCTTGGGTAAATTCAAGAGGAGGTTGGATGATCACCTGTCTGGGGTCTTGTGAGCCCAGCATTCATTCCTGTCTATGGCAGGGCATCAGCCTAGATGATCTGTTCAGGTCCCTCCTGACCCTAGCTACTATGAAACTATGAAACCCTGCAGACTCTGCTGCTCATCATTTCCTCTTTCTGCTTCCAGGTACCTCTGGGATTTGTAGTCTATGGTTGCAGCCAACAGTAAATTTGAGTGGGGGAAGGGGTGTTTACCACCCCTTCCTGGCCCCAGCCCCCAGCTGGGGTTTGGGGGGAAGGCAGTCATCACCCCCGCCTCCCCCCCCCCGAAATCCCAGAGACCTTGGGGGCAGCAGAAAGAGGAAGTGAGCACACAGCCAGAGAGTTGTTCTCTAGCCCCCCTTCCCTGGGCCCCACCCCCTGGCTTCTGGTCTGAGCCACTGCAGGTGTGTAGCTGCATTTCCTGAATAAAAGATAAATGTCTGTTCACTTCTTTTTCAATTTAATCTGTGTATATTAGAATAAACTGCAAAGACTGAATCAATTCAGCCTTGGTCTTTTGGACCATCTATACCTAACCCCAAAGTCCAGGCACTTAAGTACCACTTATACAGATTTTACTTCCTAATCAACTCTGCACAATAGGGGAAGAAGAGGAATAACTACCTATCCTTTAGGCCAACAGTCAATTTCTTACAGCACTTGCCCAGGAAACAGGAGATAGAGGTTCTAAGCCATCTGCAGTCATGGGGGCATGAACCTGCAACTCTGACGTGCCAGGAGACTGCGTTAAGCACTAGGCCATGGTGTAGGCAGGCCCTGCTGAAGCTAGCCCATCTGGCAGTCAAGAGGGAAAAATATGTAATGCCAGAAAGACAACACTGAAGAGGCCACCACCTACTTTATGGTCCAGTGAGGTGGCCACTGCCCTCAGAGAGAGAAGGTCCTGGGTTCTGACCCTTGCTCCAAGCTCTTTATGTTGTTTACACATTTTAGACACAGAGCACATCTACACATTGCCCCATGGTGATGTGCTACCTCACTGTACGGTGCATTATGACAACATAGTAATCAGGATTTACACATGATCACCAGCTATATCACTGTAGTGGTTCACTCCCTCGGTATTGTGTGCTACTACGGCAACGTAGCAGCAAAATCTAACCATGCACCATACGCACAGCACAGTAGCTGTAGCAACATCACTGTACAGAGGTGTATAGACATGCCCTGACTGTCTAAAGAAGTGGGCATGCCTTAACCACAATAACCAGGTGGACCATGTAGGCTTGAACAGGAAAGAAGAACTATTTACTCTGTAACCATTTTACCTCAGTGGTGTGATGTCTCAAACACCAGGGTAAATCTGTACTTTTTCATCTTGCATTCAACAAGAGGGAGATACCAAAGTAAGCTCTCGTAACCAAAATAAGCAGGAGAATTTCTCCAGCTGAACAGTGCAGGAAAGCAATTTAATTATAAAAGGCAGGGACATTTCTACTTGCATATGTGTATTTTGGAAAATTGCATGAAATGAAGAGAACATACAAAGGCTATGTAACAACTGAATACAGTTTCAGCAAAATATTGCATAATTTAAATTTATCTGAAAAGCAGCAATTCTTCAAATTGACAACCATCGTCCTGGACCCAAACCTGTTTCTTCTCCTGAAATCAAAAGATGATCCATTATTGAGCCAGCGCTTCCTTTTGTGTAACCAGATGGAGACCAGTGAAGTCAATATTGGAAAGATGACTTTTTGTTCTACTAGAATTAAGTTATCCTGTTTTAAAATGGTGAATCTGGGCCACCACTGACTTCACTCAGAGTAGGATATGGTAAGTGTTAAGAGTCTGTGTGTTTAAGAAATTCAAGCATTTCAGTCAGATACACTTTCATGCTAATTTATTATTATTATTATTATTTTTAAGTATTTTCTATAGACTAATTAGGGCAGAAGTTAATTCTGCATCCTTATTTATGTGTTTGAAGATTCAGATTTATCAGTGGTTTGTTTAATAAGTTGCTGCTTTAAAAACTGTTTATCTGGTGACTCTCTTTCCTCTTAAATTACATTTTATTTCTTAACCATGGGAATGGTCAGTTTGTCAGCATCATTGAGCTAACCCTTGAGAAGATTTAGCAGATGTAGCAGCATAGACAAAAGAGCAACTATTTGTATTAAAGAAATGTATTAGCTGATGCTGCTAAGCATAATTCATCCAAGATAAATTTTGATCTGATGTTCAAATGTAACCATTAGCAACTAAAAATACATATCCTGCTTATCTAGTTTTAACCCTAGATGGGAGAAGAATAATTTCAAATGGTTCTGAATTTCTTGTGGTGTAACAATTTTTTTTCCCCCTTGAGCCACTAAAACCAAACCATCTTATTAGAGCATAATAGACCAACTGGGATATGAAGAAGGAATAACTGCTCCTTATTGAAATGGCTGGTAGAAGGGCTGTGGCAATGTAAAAGAAGGTGTGTCCAGATTAGTTTTGGTCTTGTTCTGTACTGGAGGAGAGCAAAGGTAACTTGAAGACTCAGACCCTCCCCTGACTTGCTGTGTGCATGCCTCAGGTGCAGCAGAGGATCTGGGTCTTCACCTCTGTAAATGATATCCACGGAGACTGTGAAAAACCTAAGCTAATGCATCCCCCTTCATTTCTTTTACTGTTCCAACTGCCTCACACATGGTAACTCTCTAAATCATCCTAATGTAATTTTCCATAACTAAGGAACTACAGCAAGGCCTGTAATTAGCAGTGCATCATCTACATGTACCTATAGATTGGAGCCTCACTTAAACAAGGATTATCTAATCATGTTTTTTACAGTGCCCAGGAAAACATGGTCTTGATCCAGTTAAATCCTTTGAGCTGCTTATTGTCACCCCTTATTTAGCCAATGTCAGCCAACTACCAATCACTGGCACTTTTGATAACCTCCAGGTTGGATGGGCAGTGCTATATTCTAGATCAGTGGCTCCCAACCTTTTTTTGCTGCAACCCTAAATCCAGGTTGTGACCCCCACCCCCACCGCCGGCTCACTCATGCCCAGCGGTGCCAGCAGAGCCCGGGCCAGGCTGGGATTGTGGGGCAAAGAGGCGACAAGAGCCATATGGACCATGCGCTGGAAGAGCCCCACAGGTGGGAGGGGTGGAGCAAGGAGCAGGCCCCCCCGCCCCCCGTGACCCTGATTTGGGTTATGCCCCGAGGTTGGTAGCTACTGATCTAGATGAAAATTGCTTTTTTTACCCATTTAAACAAGTCTGAAAACACAGGTAAGCACAAATGGCAAATATATAGGTTATGCTTTCTGCCGGGCATCTCGGCCTGGCCTCAGTGGTTCTTAGAAAGCTATTCTGTTCCAAGATTTTGCTCCAACTATTGGGAATTAAACAGACACAACTCTATCTACCACAGCTTCTCTCAGACAGCTACTGTACAGCAATACTAAAAACAATTCAGCACATCTTCAAAGACTAAACGCTTGCTTGCACGCTAAAGCAAAGATCTTAGAAGTCTGTACAACAGTGCCATCTGGTGACAAGTCCCTTATAGACAAAACATAAATGCACATAACAACAAAAATTAACATTTTAAGTCAATAATATTATATTTCTACTTCCCAGCTCTGGCCACTATGGTACCAGCACAATGTACACAATGTACCAGCAACAACCTCAGTCACCTGAATCCACTCCTTTCGGTGTGAAAGTCACATGTATACATAGGCACAATAGTCAGGCCAAGTTACAAGGAGAGTGAGGGAAAGGAAAGGAAAAGGCATTTGTTCCTCATATGAAGGATTATACACAATATTATTTAAGCTATAATTTGAGGAATCCTTCTTGTACATGCTGCCAAGCAAGCAGACAGAGCTTCTTAATAAGAAAGCCCCTATCACAGTCTTCCTCCTTTACCATGAAGTAATAGCCCTCCAAATTCATTGCTTATATTACCATGTGTTTGAATTCAGTATTGCAAGGTACTAAAGAAAGCAGAATTAACATTCCTGAACTAATCCTCCTTACATATCTGTCAAGTTAATATTACTCCCATTTTACAGATGAGAAAAATGAGTTATCAAGATTAATAAGTACCTGAGGTTACGGAGGAGGCCAGTGACAGAACATGGACAGAGTACAGGACTTGTTTCCCAATCCTCTGTTCTACCTGCTGGAGAAGACATCCAATGAGAGCTCCTCAAACACTCTCCTGAATACCCAGCTCCTGATCTAGTCATTATAACTCTTCATTAAGCTCCTGAATGACAGCTCCTGAATATGCCATTTAACATTTCACAAAAATATGTAAAGCATAAGCCCACACTAGCATGGCTCTGAATATTTTTGCGACAGGTACAGAATGGAAAGGAATTAAAAGAGAACATGAACTCATTCATTTTTAGCAGATTGGAAAGTCTTTATATTAATCTTCTCATCTTTTCCTCCCACCTCCTCACACATATTTGCCCTGGGGATACATCTTTCCAGTGAGAAGTTATAAATATTCCAATTACTTACGACAGAGTTTAAAATTAATTTCCAGAATAAAATTTTAAAAATAGAAAAATGGGATTGTTTAAACTTTTAGCACCAATAACAAGATGTCCCCAATTGCCAAGGATAGACACACAAGTCTAGTAAGTTTATAAGTGCATTATTTAATGCCCAATTACAATGGGATATTGGTAGAATATGAAGAATAAACAAGTTAATTATTTTTTTTTCCAAAGCTGTTACGCAAAGAACAACACATTATTTCAAAGCAGTGTTTAAAATGTAGTGTTATCAGAAAATTAATCTCTACTGAATATTTACAGATTTAAAACTAGTACAAATAAAATTTGAGCTTCAAATGTCTAGGTGGGGCAGAAGGAAAGTAATTCACTTTCATGTTTTTGAGAAATGCCATTTTGAGAACAAAGGAAACAAAAAGTGTCTTTTTATTCATTAAACAGGAACAACATTAGAAGCTACAGATCCAGATCCTCCACTGTAATGCACGAGCATTTTATTTATATAATGTAGCTACATGGCAGTGATCTTTCTTTGATTCCAAAATATGACCTGAATTATAGAATTGATTGGAAGGTGTTCAGGTACATTGTGATGCACAGAGGTTGAAAACCCTAGAAATAGTAGCTTAACCTTGCTTATCTCATTAAGAGTTTTATTATACCCTGTTTTAGAAAAAAAAAATCTTTTCAATTTCCAGTATACAAATCTATACTATGCAGACTGAAGTGACAAAAATATTGACCTTGACTGTCAGTTTAACAGTTTAGCTAATATTAAAGGAACTGAGAGAAACATTTTTAAAGGATTATTTTCACTAATACAAACATATTTTATAATGAAGGAGAGGTGGTCAAGGTTGTTTTGTTTTGTTTTTTAATTTAACTTAGATGGAAAAAAGAAGGTCAACATTAAAAAGTGATGTTTTCTTTTACCCAAACCAAGTTGGTTTATGGAAGAGTGGAGGATCATTGATTCATGAACATTTTCATCACAGCTGAGCATAGGAATTATTTTAGAATCTTGAAAATTCTTCTGCCTCATGCTTTGAATCTTGAAAACTCAAAGTCAGCTTCCCATGCAGACTTTGATCAAAGTATTACTTATTTATGTACATTGTATTCCAACCAGTGAACTTAAAGCCATTGAAAAAAATTGCCAATTTTTCCAAAATTGTACTAATTCTCCACTAGATACCAATATGAGTTACATAAACTTAACTAATAACTTCAGCTACTTCAGACTGGGTACCCAAAAGATGAAGCATCCAAAGGACTGGATTTTCAGAATTCCATCTTGCAACTAAAATTGGACCCTAAAATGAGACAATACCACTAGCTACTTTTGAAATATGTTCTGTAAATTCAACAGAATGGGATATTGGCTCCTCTTAGTGTAGGAATTAATAAATCCAACTTGTGTTAATGAAAGCTACATGTTAAAAAGAGAGAAACCTGTATAGCTCTAACTATACCTTAAAACTTTAAAAGGAAATTGTAATCACATTACACAGACATGTAAACTTAACCTTAAAAACTCTCCTTTAAAACCATGTGTATCTGAATGGAACCTGGATTTCTTAATCCCAAATTATCTCTCCTCTGACTTAATTTTTAAAGGCTGCAGATGATCATTTAATGATTATGCAGAGCCTTGTCCTTTAACAAAAAAAACCCATTACCCTCTTCCATAACTTCTGACTTGATTGAGTTTAGTGGGTTTCTGAAAGATATTAATTTAAAAACAAAAGATAAGATGTAATGGACTGTGAAAATACTTTAAGTCTGTGAAGAATAACATTGAAAAGCACCTAATAAAGGGCTACTTATTTGAATGCAACTTCTGAATCTTTCACTTTGTTATAAATCAAGGAAAAGCAAAGTTATAGCTAGATATTTATATTAATCCATATACAGACAAACACAGCTGACAGACATGAATGGCAAGTACTGCATTTCATATGCCACTGGCTTATATTGCAAATTTTATTCTTAAAATCAGAGGCAAAACTGAAGGTCAATGGAGGCATCAGGCATGAAAAAAATCTCAACGTATTGATACTATACATAAATAAATTTAAGAAAGCTCCTGTGTATGGGGAAGGTTTTGTTACTGTGGAGTTAGGTTAATGGAAATTGTTTTTCAGCCTTAACACTTCATTCAGATTCCACCAAAAGTTACACATACAAAAAGTGTGAATTTAACTAAGGGAAATGGGAAAAAAGGTGAAAGTGCTAACAGTCTGATGAAGTTTGGCCAGCTACATTTTATATGATAGTGGGTGCTTCTACATATTCATTTCATGCACAGTGGTTACTGCACATTTAATTTAGTACTTCTATAATCACATGCTAAATAAATGTGCAGCAACCATAGGTACTGTGCAATAGTGCTGGTGTACACCTTTCAAAGGGATGCTACTACACAGTAGCCTAACAGTACTGTGCAGTAGGGTATTAGCACTGTTTGTGCTGTGACGCCCTACTGCGCAGAAATATCATGCTACTGTACTGTTAGCGTCTCATAGACGTGCCCAGTGATCATTAAGGACTCACCTTCACCATAAGTAACTTTTGAAAGAAAATGACAGCAAATCTTTAGAAAAATGTCTCTCAGTTTTACTCTTGTATTCATTAAAATGGTGAAAGTTTCCCACCCTTTAATTTTCTGAATCTCAAAAGTGGTGTTTAGCAGTGGCGTACCATGGGTTTCCAATGCCCAGGGACCAATGCTTATATTTGCACCCCCCCATCTGCAGCCGATCGCCAACTGGGGGATGGAAACTGTCGCCAGGCCCTGAAACGCCAGCAATGAATTGGAAGTGCTGCAAGGGGACCAAGTATCCTGGCCGGTGCCCCCCCAACAGGCCAGCACCCAGGGGCATGGCTCATCCCACCCCCCTCCCCCCATCAATACACCACTGGTATTTAGTGATCTTAATGGTAACTAACGTGAAGCTAGAGTTGAAAGGGAATTCAATACTTCTGTTTTATTAGCAACATTGTATGCCAAAATATGGCTTTAATATTGTCAACATAAATGCATGTCCATGTGCATTAATCATGTTTCCTCAGGGTATGTATGTATGTATGTATTTAACTGTCCCCTTTCCATATTATCTCCAATAATGAAGATTTTACAGGATATATTTGGTTTTCATCACTTGGACAACTTTCTTGCCTTCAAATTATGCTCCATATAGCAACATTTTTTAACCACCCCCCAACTATCACAAAAGATGGCATAGGTAAAGCCAGGCCCTGAAAATGGAACATGCCATAATTTGGTTGGTGAGTGAGACAGTAGAACACAGCAGGAAGTTGGCTTGGTACTGATACCTGTAATTAAACAACATTTTCCTCTGGCCCTCTGCTCCAGAAATTCAGGAGCAGGGTGAATGGGGGAGCAGGGCCCCACTGAGGATGGCTTTTGGTAGTAAGGGGAGTGGCTGTGCTGATACAGTGCTGTTTGCCCTGCCACCACTCCCGCCACCTTGCCTCCTACCACTGGATCCTAATCCAGCCCACCAGGAGCCCTACAGTTTGGATCTGGTCCAGGGCGAAAGGCAAGTTTGACATCTTTGCTTTAAAGTATAGGACTACTCTTTGAAAAGGAAAGCTTTTAGTAAACTGCCTTATAATGTAAAAAAACAAACAAGGAAACCACAGAACATATTCCTCTCCCCACAGCCACACACACACACACACACACACACACACACACACACACACACACACACACACACTTCCTGTTTTTTCTCAGGATTTGTGATTATAATAAGATGCTGAAATTCACAGTAGTATCTTTAGGGCAAAACAAAGAAAGGAGGAAGATAATGATAGGGAGCCACCTTTTTCCTTACAGGGATTGTAGTGAAAAAAAAATTGCTCAGGTATTTCAGTGGAGTCAGATCTTTGAGATTAGTCAGCCTTGTTCTCCCAAAAAGGGGGCTCTCTTTCCTCTAGGGTTGCAGCGCATGTGCATACTCACACACACACACACACACTAAAATTGAAGTAAGAAAAGAAGAGCTCCAACTATAAATGCATTCAGTTTTTTTACAGCAGACAGAGATGTCATTGCATATGTAAAATGCTATAATTAATCCTTTCCAGCTCCCCTGTCTCTATGGTACAACATAACTATAGGTTGTCTATCACCTAGTGACTTCCACAGGTGAGTAATTATTATGATAATTAATAGTCAGAGAAATTACTAGGACAGCCCTATAGTGTTTTACATAAAGAAAACTTGCTATTTATTGTGTGAACTTTGCATTGTCACCTAAAATCTATGTTTTTGTGACAACCTTCCCAAATCAAAATTACTGTTAAAGCATTGCATGCTCCTGCGAGAGCATAGCATTTATCTCAGTCTTTGTCAAATAAACAAATATTTAAATGTAAGTGATATTGGAAAGATCATTTGAAGCTTGTGAAAGCCTGAAATGTAATACAGCATGCAAAAAATAGAATCATAAGAATAGCTTGGAGCAGCAAGGGATGGCTGGAAAAAGTGTAGTAATTGTACCTCTGGGGAGTTAGGACACACCATGACTTTCTTCAATTATTTGTTTATAATGTGGCATGCAGTCCTTTTTCAAGAGGCTGAACAGTTTTAACATCAACTCCCTGGTTCATACAGAATTATTTGATGGTTCTAAAATTTTACTACTTGAATTTTCAACCAGTCTCCATCTAAAGGCAGGTATTGAACAGTATGTACCCTAGCAAATGAATAAGGCACCAGCCCCAGGTACCATCTTACAGGGGGCACCAGAACTGCAACCCCCCAACATTGGATTTAGTCATGGGAGGAATAGCCCAAGGGTACCTGGCTATAGAAGCTGGACAGGCACATCCCCTCACCCAACAGTATATTGGAGGGATTGGCGGCGGGGGTGGGGAAGGCAAGCAGAATGAAATCTGCCCCCCTCCCTAGGGGGAGTCTTTGCCATAGCAAGTGTAGCCCTGCTCCCAGTAGTACATCTGAGAAGTGAAGGGGAGTGAGCAGGGCATGAGGGACAGCTCCCAGGAAACCTGCACTGTGGGGCTGCTATACCTGGTATGCAGCAAGCCTGTACCCCAGCAGCAACAGCAGCCTGAGCTCATCCTATTTCATCATCAGCCACAAAAGTAGCAATTGCCACTTGAGGGAGGAACAGGGACAGGTCACAGTCCATCCCTCCGCAGCCCAGTGGTCTGCATAAGCCCCCACCCCAGGTATTGAAGAAGCTCACTACATCTCTGATTTCTCTCCTCCCCTCCCCCAACAATTTCTCTGGACTACTACTTGAACCTTACCTGCTTGATAATATTCTTCTCCTTACTGCTCATTCCAGCATCTGTATCTCTAAAACTTCTCCTAAGCACCCCACCACATCTCCAGCTTTTCCCTGTTCCTGCCTGGGCCTCAAACTCTTATAGTACTGCTTGCTGAATGGACATGTGGTCAAAGCTGGGGGAGGAGATCAGGCCTTTCATTAAACATTTGCAGCCTGCTTCCATGTGGGGATGTATACCCTATCATATTATAGCGAATTAGAAACTAAGATGACAGAAAAACTAAATTCCCTATTTGTTCTCACTTACATTTCAACTTGCAACTACTGGCTGTATGGTCCAATGCATAACACACTGAACAGACACATGAGGCATGATTTCTAGTCTTTGCTCTGCTACTGACCTTCTTGGTGTGACCTTGGGGAGGTCATTTTTTTCTTCCTTGGCTATTTAAATACCAGGTCAGAACTGTTTGTTGTTTTACTTAAGTATAATGCCTAGCACTATTATTTTTCATTTGCATTATGCTAGCACCTAGGGATCCTACTCAGGGATCAAGCTCCCATTGTGCTAGGTATTGTACAGAAATGCATCATCAGAAAAGTCTCTCCTCCAGAGTGCTCCCAATCTACATGACAGACAGTACTTAAGTGGAGGAGGAAAGAAAAAAGGACAAATTGGGTGTGAGAATGAAGTAACAAAATGAATAGAGTAGAGCAGAATAGCAGAAGTTACAGCTCAACAATTGCCTAACCAATGCCAGACAAAAGTGATTTGAAGGCATCACAGCAGACACAAGTTTTAAGGGAGGATGTAAAAGAGGATAAGAGTGTAGTTTTAAAAATATTGGTGTAACCCTGGGCATGACACTACATGTGCCCTCACCTGAATAATGGGATTCTGGGGTACCCGGTAGCCAGTAGCCCTGCCCAGCCCCCCTGGGAAGCTGCTGCATTGCCCCCGAGCGGAGAGTCTCCCCTTACAATCAAGCACCCTTGCAGACAGTTCTCAAACTATTTACAAAGTTTAATTATTTACAACATAACAAATAATCATTAAATAAGCACATGGATATACTGTCTAATAAACCCTGAAGAACTTATTTACACAGTCTCTCACTTGCACACGGTGTACTGGGGATCCCGTGTGCATTGCCCCTGGCGAGGTATCTCAGGGAGTGGGACTGTCTGTGACCCTGCACGTGGTCTGTGGACGCTCCCTGGCACTGGTGTCCGTCTCCGTGCTCCTGGGGTCTCTGGGCAGCAAGCAGCAGCTCCTCTGCAGTTCCTGCAAGACAGCCTTCCCCTGCCTTTGACCCCCTTCCCTGGTTCTGCTGTGAGCAGTGTCTGGGCTGCAGGCTGTAGCAACCCTCCTGCCCCACACAGCCTCACAGCCCCTGCAACTGCAGCCCCTCCTTGGGCTTTGCCTGCCCCTGGGGCCCCTCACCCCTCAGGGAAACTAGGGCAGACTCCGGCAGTCCCCTGTTCCCCCGGCTCTGCTGTGCGAATCCGGTCTCCAGCCTGTCCCTCAGCCCCCCCTCTCCCTTGTCCCCCCCCCGCGGGAAAAACTGCTCCCCCTTTTATCCAAGCCTCTCGGCCAATCCCAGCTCAGGGCCCTTCCCGAACTTTGGCTAACAGCTCTCTTTCAAAACTTTGCTGGGGTTACATCACCCCTTCCACTTCCAACAGGGCTGCTTCCAAAACAGCTTCACTTGCCCTCAGAGCCTACAGTGTCCCCTCTGGGACAAACTCTGTCTCTCTGCCAGGCAGCTCTTCCCATTCTGTTCAGGTGGGTCCATTTTTTAAAGGCTGCTACATTGGCATAGGATTTTTGTACATGCATGGATGGAAGACGTGAAGGAAAGTGCAACAGAACCCTTGCCTTGTTACTGGGAGAAGGATGGGCAACAAGCAAAACCTGCTACCTTTTAAGAGTAGGGCCTCCATGGCCTGAAGGGATAGGAATGCAGGCAATACTTCCTTTAGGGAAAAGCCCTTGGAGGCAAGCAACCATAGGGAAAAAGAGGCAGACTCTGCAATCATCAACAGCCCTGCCACAGGTATAGTGAATCCCATCAGGTCTGAAAGGGCTAATGAGGGACCACTGTGCCCACACTGAGTGATAGGATGGGCTGGCCAGAAGGGGTGGGACTTATGGGTATAAGAAAGATGCCCTCAGGCCAGTAGGGTGATGTTAGTACTGGCTGAGGAAAGATGAGGATCTCCCAGGGAGTACTTTTGTAAAGGCAGAGATTGTGGTAAAGGGAGCCCTGGGCATGTAAAGGTGAAGAAGCCTCTATTCGTGTTATCAGTTCTTCCATAGTGGGGAGAATTTAGTTCAGGTTATTCTTTGTATTCTTAGAACCTGAATGGGCCAGATTTTTCTTTCTCTTTCTTTTATTTATTTATTTTTTTTTGGTGTGGTGATCAGGATTATAATATCCAGAGGACAGAGAGCAACTGTAGGAATGGTTAGGAGGCCATACAAGGTAGCTGGAGAGGCGCTCCATGTTTGGCTCTGCCAAGGGCAGGGCACTATAACAGATAAAGAGAGAGAGAAAAAGAAGGAAACTGGGGCAGGCGGCAACCAAATAAGGCTACAGCCTGAACCCTGAGAACCATAAGCTGAAGCCAAGAAGTTGGGCCAAAACAAGTAAGCCCAGGCAAATGACATATAGCCAGAGTAACCTGTGGGCTTCAATGCTGAGGTTCAGTCATGCCTGCCGGGCATGAATAGTTTTGACTGGGTACAGGATCCACCTGCAGAAGAAAAGCAAGTAGGGCTTTGGTGGCAGACAGAAGGCTCAGAGGCCAGAGACTGAGTGAGTCTACTATGCACCAAGGAGCCCCTTCCAGGATTCAGGCAGCCCACAATCATCAAAAAAAGGAACGTCAAGGCATGGCAGAAAGGATAGAAAAGGGGGTTATACAGAGGACCTGGAGCAGGCGTAGGACTAGGATGGTCCACAGGGGACGTAACAACAGCCCTCAGGGAACATCCTGTCAAAGAAAGCACAGAAGTATTTGAGGGAGAAGTGGATATGCTGGTGGACAGAGATGTTCTTAGGACATTCAATCCATTTTTCAGTCATCTTTAAGGTTCTGGATAGGAACAAACCTAAAACTTTTCAAATATTCATGTGAAAATAAAAACATGGTGAAATGTCTATTTTCCAATTAAAGCCTGAGCTTTTGGGTACAGGACATATACACAGCATAGCCTTACTGTGAGGACATTGACTTAGGGAATGGGAGACCCCTGCTCAAATCCCTACTCTTCCTGATTTGGAGCAGAGATTTTCATCCCTGATCTCCCTAAACAAGGATCAATACTGTAGAGTGTAAGAATCTCTTTCCCCTTTCCCTGCTTCAATGGAATATCAGCTATTTCCATTGGTGATGTAGGCTGATGGCTAGAAAATGGTAGTTAGAGGTTTGCTTTTGGGAATTGGCTTGTAGGTAAAGTAGACACTGCATTAGAACAATGACCCAGGGGAACAGCAAGGGTTAATTTATTTTTTTAAAAACAAAAAAACCTGTTTGTGACAAAGTTTCCTTCGAGACCCTCCGAGTCTGAAGCCAGCAGACACACAGGTAGGGATTCTGAAGACATGAGCAGTGTACCCAAACAGAGATAAGGAATTCTGCAACACTGGTGCCAGGTCATAGTGCCCAGCTGCAGAGCCCTTGGGATTTCTGGTTTTGGTAGATGGACCAAATTAGGAGAAACCAGAAAACAACCAAATTAGGATGTATGCATGTGATAGGTTTGTGAAACAAAGCAATAGGCTAACAGGACACAATGTGAACAATATGACGACCACAGGGAGACCAATCAATGATGCCCAGAGATGAAGAGTCATCAAGGGAGAGAGAGAATACAAAAGGAGGGATTTCAGAGAATCAAAGGGTCCCCAAAAGGGTAACCCAAGGCTACCATGGATAGAAGGCACACTTCCAGCCTGTCTCACCCACCCCACTGAGGGAAGGTGGGTGTTAGCATGAAACCTCCAGGCTACTGACATCTGACATCCAAAAAAGAATCCCAGGGTGAAGCTCAGGTACTGGCCAGATGTACCTTCCCTCTGATGACAGCTGTAGGACTAGCAAACATAGAACTGTTTACATTATTCTTATCTGCTACCATGCATATCAATAAAATTGGCCTATTATTGAATGGAAAGGTTGTGGTCAATCTGGGGCCTTGGGCCCACCCGGAACAAGGTATTTGGGTCATAAATCCAATGCCAAAACAGGTTGCTATCTTTGCTAGGGTTAAGGCTGCTCTCAGGTAAGTGTTTAGCTCTGGTAGAACAAGGATACAGTTGGTTAGATGACAAAGAGCCTTGAAAAGGAGGCGCTATGTCTATTCTTTATATGTTGGAGGAAGAGCCCAATGGATGAATGCCAAAAGAGTCAATGATGTAGCAGTAAAAAGGGCAAAAAGATAACCATATCTATTGTGTTTTGAACAAACTTGAAGGAGTAAGCAGGGCCAGAGATGTACCGTAAAGAGCAAGGACACAGTTGAACAGTCAAGGAATAAAATGTTAAGGACCAAACAGAAGTACTACTGGATAGACAGAAAAAGATGAACCTTAAGATGAAAACAGAAGCAACAAGAATAGGCTCCTGATCTCTCCTGATTATATTTTATAATATAAAAATAGTGGTATATGAATTTTTAAAAGTTCAGAGCTTAGATACAGATAAGTATCTAAATGCTCATACAGTCACATACCCAGTATCTCCACCCACAAGTATCTGAAGATGCTGCACCTTCAGTAACTGGCTTGTATAGCTACTATCCACAATATTGGATTTACATAAATGTGTTCATAAATTATGATGGAATTGTTTATCAGCCAGCTGACAAGACAATGAATTACAGTCTGAATAACTAAAAGTTTCCAGTGTCTGGACACTCGCATTCACTGACAACAGATAGTGTCATTTACATTTGCAGAGGAGGGGAGCAGGGTAGTGCATGGAGATTTTATTGGTTTCCTCTGCCAGGTACCAAACTGTCTACCTCCCCACTGAAAAAGTTGATGCTCAAAAAGGTTTGCACCCCAGCATGTGTGCGTCAGCATGCTACAATAAAGATAGGGCTGAAATCATCTTGAATAACCAGGTCTTTAAGGCTTATATAAATAAAGGAATTTTACAGATGGTAAAGGACACCATGGATCTGCACTCTGCTATCCAGCACCATCCTCAAAATCCATTCTTTTCATAGTCATTTTATGAGAACCAAATTCCTTTAATGGAAGGAACAAACCTTTAACTGGAAAGGCAAACCAGTATTTTGTCTGTATTCACTTCTCCTGTTTTATCTAGTGATTTTAACTGGTTTAATCTGAGAAGGCTCAGCAAGATCTATTACCCTTGGATCACCTCCCCCAGATTCTTTGTTTCATGGAGCTGGAATCCTGGTGAAGGGTTTTCTTGGGATTATGGGATGACCAAAAGCCTTTTACAAAGATGGCACTTTCCCCTCCCACCTTTGCAAAGTCTAATCCACAGAGGCAGGTCCTGTCCCCACCAAAAAGAGAGACAGGAAAAAGGAGGAGATCTTGTTTAGCAAGGTTGCAATTAAACTGGAATTAAATTACAGAGGAGAAATTAAGCATTATGTAAAAATTGATGGTTTGCAATCAAAACTGTGAGTTCTGTATTCCCTTGCCATGCTGAATGGTTTACACTATGGTAATCTAAGTTTTGAGCACTAGCCTTTCAGGCTACTTCTCAGTAGAGTGGTGGTGCTATACTATGTTACATTACACTAGGATTCCTTTTGGTTTGAGTTTTAATCATATGACAAAATAGATTGAATTTGCATTTACACAGCATTTTATGATGTAAGCTTTTTAATATACTGCAGCTTGATACTGCGCTGAATTACATTATCCCTAATGGGTCATCAGTTCTGAGATTTAGTATTTGATTTTGTTTTATTATCTTCCCTAGCTATATTCTATACCTAATTTTTCCCTGAAATGAACATTATTGATTTGCTTATTAAATACTGTCTGCCTAGTGTGAATTTTTCACACAAGAAGTATGATGAATCCTTCTTGAAAATAATGATTATCTGCAGCACAATACTTGAAATACTGGTTTCATAAGGAGGGTTTCAATGGATTTCAACTAAATACATTGTATAAAAAATGTCTTGTACCTTCTTTGCAAAATGCCAACACATGATTGTATCTCTTCAAGAAACAGAAATCAATAAATGATTATAGTCTTTAAAATTCAGCCCATTTCGGGGCTTGTTTCACGGACTGGTTTTTTTTTTCCTCCATTTTGTTTTATCATCTACAGACTTTTCAAAAGGCATCCCAGTCCATATTAGTTTTGGTTAAGAAACGTTAATCACATTTTACATTAAGATTATCACATAAGGGTTCAATCTAGGTTTAAAATAACAGCTGTGTAATTTAATAAAATATTTCATTCCTTATTCAAATATACTTACAGTTGCTATATATGTAGGTGAAATCATGGCCCCACTGAAGTCAGCTCCCATTTTTTAAAAAGTGACTTAGAAGTTTTACAAGTTTATTCTAAATCCACATTTAAGCACTAGAGCTAGATTGAATATGCATTTTTTCCTGTGGAAAATTGACACTTCTGTTCCAAAAATCCCAAACCCATAAAACCAAGCATTTCTTTTGCGAGAATAAAAATTAAAGATTTTTTTTTTTTTGTATTGGGATTGACCTAAATCAAAATTTTGTTTCAGGGCATTTTCATATGAAATGTTGGTCTAAAAAGACACAGTGTCTCTATGGTATTGTAGTTTGGGTTCCCTCATGACCTCATTCTGCATGCCCAGCATATATCTCACACTATTCGTTAGGGTCTGCCAGCTTGTTTACCCTTTGCAGTGCATCTTGGGATTTGCTTAATTGTGAGGTAGCATACAAGATGCATGTCATCAAGGGCAGTGGTTCTCAAACTTTTTTCTACCAGGGCCCATTTGTAAATATCAGTGGCCAGTCCTGACCCAGTGCCCCTCACTCCCAACCCACTGCCCCCTACCCCAGGCCCCAGCCTCCCCATGTGCAGGGCACGGGGGGGTGAAGCAGTGTGTGGGGCCTGGCAGGGAGCCCCAAGCATCCCCTCACAGGCTGGAACAAGCCACAATTTCCCGCATTTTTATCCTTTAAAGGATCATTTATTTTTAAAGTTTGTTTGCGACCCTTTTGATATATTCTTGTGATCCACTTTTGGGTCATGACCCATGGATTGAGAAACGCTGATCGAGGGAGCAAGGCACATGAAGGAAATTAGGAACATGAAAAACTCAAACTACAAATCCTTCTTAGCAAAATACTCAATTTTTCTGACTTGAAAATTTCTGTTTTTGGCTAGAAATTGAAAGTTTTTATGGAAAAAAAACTACTGTTATTCTAAAACCAAATGTGACTGAAGATTTTTAAAGAAGCCGCATTAATTGCCTAAATAAAATTTTTTCATTTTAATAAGTTAAGAAGTTAGTTCCTAAATAAGTTCCCCATATTTTTGCTTCATTTAAGCATTTCTGACTATGGTTTATTGACCAGTAGTTAAAAGGGTACCTGAAGAGCATTATCCTTATGATCCTTAACTGTGTACCTTTAGATCTGTTGAGATACACTATGGACTCAAACCTTTTTATTAATATCAATAAGACTCCTTTTGAAAGGTGATTTATTTCTTTTTCATGTAGGCATGTAGACAACTAGAACTGCATATCTTATTTCCGTTTATTTTGCTACCTCTGAAATGGCAAACCTGTGTTCTACACCCTACAAAATCAGAGATCAAGGCAGGAAGACAGGTCCTGCTCGGGTCAAGACATAAGGTACATCTAAACTGAGTTTCAAGTGTTTGTGGGAACTGACCTTCTTAAGCACACCTCACCTATCTACTGACACACAAAGAGCCAACACAGAAATGCTGCCATGAAGCCACTACACAGTTATCCCCTGTGGCTACTCCCCAGCATGCTGGAAACAGTGGCTTGAAGAATGGTCAAAGGGAGCACCTCACTGCAGCATTGTCAAGTTTCCCATGCATGAGCCAAAATGTGCTTGAGATTGGCCATCCCCAGGATGACTGCGGATATAACACAGTGTTAAAGAGAGGCCTAACTGAAAGGTTCTTTTAATTGAAAAAAATAAAGGGTGGGCATGGTGGTGGGTGTCTGACCATCACTGCTTGCAAGAAATGAACCAGAATTTAAATTTAAAGTAGTCAGAATGTTTAAGAAACATATAGAAATGACACAGCATGGCATATCTACACTGCAACTTAGCATCAAAACTGAAGGTTAAGTATCCCAAGCCACATGAGACACTTCGCCTTATCTGCACTGGTGCACAGGTAAAAGAGACAATGGGCAAACTTCCTAGAAGGGCTGTGCTTGAGTTCTTCTAGGAATCAATCCACTCACTATTTGCCACTCCTCTACTTGACTTGGTATGGGCAATAGAAAGAAGTGGTAAATGGACGAAGACTTAAGGTCAAGTGCTGGAAGGCTTCCTGTCTTTACAATATAGGTGACTTCTGAACACACTGCAGTGAGGTGTGATTTAGAAGGAGACTTGACCAGAGGCCCTCACACTCAGGACAACTTCCAAGGGCAAATTGAACTCCTCTGTGGAAGGGGTGAGGTGGTCAATTAAGTCATTTTAATTTGGAGGGTGAGTGGGTTTGTGTGAGAGACTAGACTTCAGAGAACTGCAGATAGTAATATAGACCTAGCATATATTTTCTTTAGTCTTCTATGTATTATTGATTATATTTTCAAAGCAGCTTAGCAGGCTGGGTGTTGAGTTATTTTAAAACTTTGATTTCAGGAATGAGAAAAAGCTATTTTCATATGGCCAGAGATATTTATCTCAGCAGGGGCTTCTAACTCATTAAGGATCAAATTTTCAAGAGATTTGTATTCGTATATTCAGAAGGGAATTTGCTTGACTACCTACCCATTTGCACATGAAATTGCCTGTGAACCTTAAGGCTGGAAGAATTTCCTGGAGCCTGAGGCTTTCAAAGCCACTCAAACATTTTTCAAATACATTAAGCTTCACAAAAAGTGTCTGCATTTTCTGAAGAACAAACCTTGGGGAAAAAGTGAAAGGCAAGCAACCAAGTCATGCTGCCCACTCAACTGCCCTAAGAGTTTCAGATTTTTTTTAGGACATTAATCTTGGATGCATCTTGAAGGACTAGATTATTCTGTTTGAAAGGGACAGCAGTGGACACTTCCTACATTGGGACTAATATAGTTCTTGTGCACAGCAGACAAAAAAAAATAGGACACACAAGTAGAACCCACATACCTATCAACTAGCTGCAGAATTCAGTCCCATGCTATTCCTTCCAATTTGGCAGACAAAAATAGAAACAAAACATCAGATATTCAGCCATTCATCTCCCAGTGCCATGTGGCCATCAGCCAGATGCTGACAAAGCAAACTATCACCTAGGAAAGCTTCTGCCTCTCTGAAGTAGATCATCTTTAAGGGCACCTTTGCATGTGCAGAGATGTTGCTCCTACACATTGAAATTATAACGCATTGGAACAGACTTAATTGATAGAGTCTACTGGAGCATGGTAATTACCACACTCCAGCATCCTCATGCTTAAAAATGGCATTGGGGATGCTTAAACTAAAGCTCAATGAGCTTTAGTTAAATTGCCCCTGACGCCATTTTTCAGTATAGGGATGTTGATACACATGATGCTCCACGTGCATTAATTAGAGCATCTGTCAGTCTACCTTGTCCTGCTTTCTGCCTGAATTCAGACTGAGATTAAATGTCTGTCTGCAGTCACAGTAATGAATGTAGTATAGACAAGACTTATGCAGACATAGCATTAGTGTAGACATAGCCATAGCATTCAGATTTCAAAGCTACTGCTAACCTGTCTTAAAAATATTTACATATTCTTGACTGGGGGTTTGTATTATAAGTCCTAGCCAGGGTGATAAGAATCTGAATTTTACCCATGCCAAACAAATTAAACCTCAAATCATGAGCAACGCATGCCCCCAGAGGCTGGAGAGGCATGGCAACTGCCCACAGGTGGGGGTAGCAATAGCGAGTGGGAAGCCCCCACAGGTGGCCATGGTGGTGTTGGGGGGGGGGGGGGGGGGGGGGGGGCAGCAGTGTATGCCGAGTAGCGACCGCCCACAGGCACCACCAGCAACATTGGCAGCACTTGTCAGGGGGTGCACCGCTAATCTCAGGGGGTGCACATGAACCCCCTTTGCATCACCAATGCTTCAAATGTAGACCAAATGTAGAATCATCTGCCAGAACTTTGTGGTTCAAATGAAACAGAAGTCATCCTCACAATCAAAAGCTGTTTTCTAATTTCAAAACAAAAGCGTCCTGTTTCTGATTTGCTCAAAATACTCAACATATGATAATTTAAACAAAATGCATCAGCTTAAAACCTCCTATAGATTGCAACTTTGCTCTTGGGATCATCAGTAGCACATAAGCCTCTCCACCATATCAATGTCATCCTTTGTATTCCTGGTAGGATCCCCCATGATACCAAGGTAGAGAGCAAGGTTTCCAAACCAATAGCTATCTAAGAGTAAAAGTCCTCAATGGCAGAGCAGGCAGATGAAGAAAGAATACTTCATAATGGCTTCTCAGGCCACTGAATTAAAATTACCTTCCTGCAAAGTATTGTGTGGTTGCTGATGTGCAAAGGTATACACACATTAAAAGACAACATGTAAAGATGTCTTCCCTCAATGGTAGATCCTATGGTGCTAGACAAGTGGCAACAAGGGTAGGTGCTAATGAGTACTGGAAGCCCCTAGGCACAGACCTGTACAGAGGCAATGACTGTAAGGTAGTTGTTTTGTAGTTGAAACTGAAACTGGAGTAGTTTGGCAGCTGCAATCATGACTGAGCAGGCCTATGCAGTCTGCTCTCCCCATTTGGGAAGGGGGCTAGAAAAGGTCTCGTTTCACCAGACTAGAAACCTGCATTCATTGAGATCACTCCATCTGTAGTCCAAATCAAGTCTGCAACTTGGAATATCTATATCCTGATGGATAACTTTTGTGAGTGACAAGAGCAGAGGACAATACTTGTGGCAAAAGAACCTATACAATTTGAGATTGATATTGCTGTACTTCACGAGTCCAGATATGCAGGAGAGGGGCAGCTCAGAAAGCATTGTGATGCCTACACTTATTTTTTTTAGAAAGGAAAATCTGAAAAAGATAGATTAGATCAACTGCACAACTGGGAGAGAGTTAGGAAAGCTTTTGAATGCAAGACATTCTTCAGGTGAAACCTGATTTCAGTCACTGAAGCTCCAGACACCATCTGCTGCTGCATGTCGGGCTGGGGCCAAAGCCACCCTGTGTTCCATGCCCTGGGCTGGACTGAGGCCAGAGCTACTAGGGACAGCAAGCGGCAAGAGGGAGCATAGGCTGCAAGATGCAGTTAGCAGGGTAGAGGCTGCAGGGGGATGCAGAAGCTGCAAGAGGAGGGCACAAAGGCTGCAAGGGGAGGCAGCAGGATATTAAGGCAATGCAGGGGCAGGCACCAGGGTATGCAGACACTAAAGTGGGAGCAGTGACAGGGGTGGCAAAAAAGAGGAACCAAAGGGAAGCACTTGGCCCCAGACACTTAGACCCCACACTGCCTGCCCCCCCCTACTGCTGCTTTTCCTGATGTAGTGGTGGGGGTGGGAGAACGGGGGGGATTTAAGATAACCTTCCAAGAATTGTAACATTTTAAAATAAATTTTCCACGTACAGGTCATTGGGTGGGGGGTGGGGTGGGGGAAGTAATCTTAAATTCAAAGCTGTTTTGGATTCTGGTGAACACAGTATATTTCGCCATTTTACATAAGCAGAAATCCAACTGCAAATTTGGATTTTCAAATATAATTGAAAATCTAGCTGCGATTTTTTTTTTCCCCCAAGGAAGTTAAAAACATCCTTGGTCAAATTCACAAACCAGAAGTAATATATTAAAAAATTGGACAGGCTTCACAAAAAGAGTATAAAATGTATAGTTTTTATACAAACATCAGAGTCACGTGTGATTGATTTTTTTCACTGAAACTTAAAACTCAATATGAAACTTTAGGCTACTAAATTAACATATGTCAAATCTGACAAAATTATTTATGCAAAGCCTGAAATATAATTAGGGTTTGCACAGCCAAAGGGGTGAATATGTTCAAAATTTCTACAGTAGACATAAAAAGTATATGCTTACATGTCCATTATTAGGAGGAGAGGAAAATCTGTTAACAGTTAAAGAGTTTATTGTACTGCATATACTTGTGATAATAGAGTTAACATTACAAAGATGTTTCACTACAATTCAGTCTTTTCTTAATGACTACTCTGAAAAGAGGCCATTCAGAAACTGCATTATGAAGTCCTATATTTGCTGTGACTCAATAATGTATGGTTTGACTATTCTGAGCCTTCAAATATGGGAGGGTTTAGGGGGAATTTTGCCTGCCCTAACAATGAAGTGAGAGTTCTGAAAGTCAAGCTGGATTTTTCTCCTCTCATTCATCATTGCTGATAATAAAAGATCAACTTGAACTGCATCTGAGAAATTCAGTTGTGTAGTTACATGCAGTTATAATGGAAAGGACCATAAAAAAAATCTAGTTGTAATGCACAAAATGCAGACTTCATCATTGTTTTGGCAACACCCTACTTGTTGCTTCCAAACCAGTACTAACAGACACAATTGTCTTGAAACGGACAATTTCCCCCAATAATTTGATATTATAAATTGATTTATTATGTGATATTGAATAATTGTCATTAACATTCACATCAGGCAAAAGGAACAGCTTTGTCAGCATCCACACTACTGCCCACAATACTGTTTGTCCTGCTAAATTCCTGTTTGATTGGACTATTGGTTCCTGATAAACAAAGAGTACATTCAACTTGGTCCAGCAGCAGGATGGAAGAGAGCAATTTATGATAACTAATATATATATATATATATATATATATTTTTTTTTTATTAATGAAAGGAAAAATGAGATATTACCTGCGAGTGTCCAGATCACTCCATGGTCACTTTATACTTCTTGTCTGTTTGGGCTATGCAGAGCTAATAGCAAGCATAGAATCATAAAAAAATAAGCTTGGAAGGGACCTCAGGAGATTATCTATGTCCAGCCCCCAACTCAAAATAGAAATGTCCCCATCTACATCATCCCAGCCAAGGCTTTGTCTCACCATGTCTTAAAAACCTCCAAGGATGGAGAGTCCACAACCCCTCTGGGTAACCTGTTCCAGTGCTTTACTGTCTGCCTAATGAAAAAGGTTTCCTAATATCTAATCTAAACTTCCCTTGCTGCAGCTTGAAACCATTGCTCTTTTTCTGTTATCTGCCACCACTGAGAACAGTCTAGCTCCACCCTCTTTGGACCAAACCCTAAGGAACATGAAGGCAACTATTAAATCCTCTCTCAGTCTTCTCTTCTCCAAATTACATAAGGCCAGTTCCCTCAGCCTCTCCTCATAAATCATGTGCCCCAGCCCCTTAGCCATTTTCATTGCCTTCTGCTGCACTCCCTCCAATTTTTCCACATTCCTTCTGTAGTGGAGCACCCAAAACTGGACACAGTCTCCAAATGTGGCCTTACCAGTGCTGAATAGAGGGAAATAATCACTTCCCTTGATCTGCTGACAGTGCTCTGACTAATGCAGCCTAGTACGCCTTTAGCTTTCTTTGCAAAAAGGGTATACTATTGGCTCATATTCAGCTTATTGTCTGCTGTAACCCTAAGGTCATTTTCTGCAGAACAGCTGCTTAGACAGTCAATTTCCAGCCTGTACCAGTGCATGGGATTGTTCCACTCTGACTGCGGGACTTAGCATTTCCCCTTATTGAACCTCATGAAATTTCTTGTGCCTCAATCCTCCAATTTATCTAGGTCACTCTGAATCCTAGCCTGCTCCTCCCAGCTTGGTATCATCTTCACTCTTGCTGAGGGTACACTCCATTCCCTCTTGCCAATCATTGAAGAAGATATTGAACAAGACCAGCCCTAGGACAGACCTCTGGGGCACTCCATTTGATACAAACTGCCAGTTAGGCATTGAACTATTGATTACTACCTGATGAGTCTGACCATCCAGCCAGTTTTCTATCCACTTAACAGTCCATTCATCCAACCTGCACTTCCTTACTTTCCTTGCAAGAATCTTGTGGGAGACTGTATCAAAAGCCTTGCTGAAGTCAAGGTATATCAGTTCACTGCTCTCCCCACATCCACAGAGCCAGTCATCTCATCATGGAAGGCAATCAGGTTGGTCAGGCATGACTTGCCCCTGGTTAATCCAAGCTGACTGTTCACTGTTCCTAATCACCTTCTTCTCCTCCAAGTGCTTAGAAATGGATTCCTTGAGGACCTGCTTCAAGATTTTTCCAGGGACTGAGCTGATTCTGACCCATCTATAGTTCCCTGGATCCTCCTCCTTCCCTTTCTTAAAGATGGGCACTATATATGCCCTTTTGCAATCATCAAGGACCTCTCCCAATCATCACAAATTTTCAATGATAATAGCCAGAGGCTCTGCAATCACATCAGCCAACTCTAAATAGTCCCTAACCCAGGGACAGGCCAGTTCAAGCCTATGAAGGACTTCATTTCCCAGCAGCCCTTGCCCACATCGCTTCAGCGCATCTCCATGGAGACCCCAGGAGTGGAGGGGTCATGACGCTGTGGGACCAGGAGCTCCACAGACACCAGTCCAAGTAGTGTGAGCCTGGGTGGGGAACTGCTCCAGGGCCCAGATCTTGTGGTGGAGAAAACATGGGCCGGAGCCAGGGCAGAGCCGCGATCCACTTCTTTCATGCCCCTGCAGCAGTGGACCACAGCTCTGCCCCAGGTCTAGCCCATGCTGTCACCACTACAAGATCCCAGCCCTGGCCCCAGACCCACTCCCCATCCAGCCACGTGCCTTGCCAGCACCATGTGAGTCAGTCTCCCTGGAGACCTTGGCCCAGACGCTGTCATGTCTCCACTGATCCTGGGGTCTCCACAAAGATCAGCAAAAGCAACACCAGCAGGGGCCAGGCTGCTGGGAACGAGTCCAGCTGCCGGCCAGATCTGCCATTTAATCCACCCCTGCCTTAATCTATTCTTTTGCCGCTGTTCACCTCCTCCCCAAACTGTGCTGCCCAGTGCAGCAGTCTGGGAGCTGACCTTGCCTGTGAAGACGGAGGTGAAAAAGGCACTGAGCACTTCAGCCTTTTCTGAATCATCCGAATAGGTTGCTTCCCCCATTCAGTAAGGGACCCACGCTTGTCCTGATCTTCCTTTTATTGCTGACATACTTGTAGTAACCCTTTTTATTATTAAAATATATATAGTATCACATTAAGAGCAAAATCACAGAGACTGGCTAACTCCCAAAATTAAAATCTGTTTTAAGGCATAAAACAACCTCTAAATGAGGAAATTGAGAATAAATTCCCCAATGAGCAGGTTATTCCAGAATTGTCTATTATGGAAATTCTTGCAATATGTCCTGAAGCATGAGATTGTAGTTCAGGATAATGGATTAGCTAGACTGCTAGTGTGGCACATTCTGTCATGATAAAACAGACTCCAAAACATTACACCAGGCAGTCTTGTGTATTTCTCTGTATTTCCCATTATAAAAACAATACAGTTTAAAACTAAACACCCATTTCTATTCCATAGACAGACTTTATTTTTTTTTTTTTTTTACATTTTAGCAGTGTACCTAATAAAAGATATTAATTCTTTTTCCAAAGCCTGCTAAAGCTGGAAAACATAAAATTGTAAAATTCAGCATAGTTCTCATTTTCAGAAGATTACTACACACCAAAGGAAAAAAAAAAGCAATAACTACCCGTCCCTCTTTCTTAGCTCTAACTGGAGTGTCACTAGGAAATGTTACCTTTTCAGCAGTATTTAATGACAGTTTGTGTGGCCAACCCAAACGAGTAATCAGTAATTTTAAAAAAGCTTATTATTATCCTGACAAAATGCTATAGAGGTGTACGTGACACACTTTTGGATACTGTAGTCATGGAATAAAGAAAAGAAGCCAAAGCAGTAGTTAATGTCTGCAAGCTAATCCTGCAATATTAATTACTGAAGATATGTGCATGACATGGTGTTCATTTGTTTCTCAGTGTGAACTATCTTATCTGCCATTACCGAATAGCTGATTAGTGAAGACAGCCTCCAGACGTTCTTCGATCCTACATTGTTTGTGTCACTGACAGTAAATAGAAAAGACCACTTTCCCCTTACATGGGCTGCATTTTAAAACAGATTTGTATATTTCTATCCTTGTTTCCTTCCTTCATGTTACTTCACAGATCCTCACTAATAGAGACAGCTAAACAGAATCTAACTTGGCTAGACAAAAGAGGCAGTTACCAACCAAATGTCATGCAATCTACTTATGAAATATTAATAATATCACTGCCTAACATTCAAGCCTTGAATAAAGCCCCCAAAATTGTGAGACTGGATTAAAACTCATGAGATTTCTAATAAATACATTACGAAGGAGATATTTTTCTTTTGAGTCTTGAATGTGCATTTAGGTCATATTTTCAAATATGCCCATTCAACTACAATAACTAGAAATTAATTGGGGGAGGAGGGAGTTTAAAATTAAAACCTCAAATATTTGCTAATTCAAATGCAACCAGGAGATAGGATTTTATGAAATTCATCAAATATTTTGAAACTTGTAAAATTATAAGACTTTGGAGCATTATAGCAAATGTCATCATTTTGCATATTACGTTTTTCTACCACACTGCATTAAATCACATTGGTGTGCTAATTACTACCTTATGATTAATTGACATAACCAGAACCCGCACTTCCATTTGTTTCCAATAGATGACCTCCCAATTATAGTAGCAACTCTTATTAGCCCATAAGTGCATGATCTAGCACTTTACCTATTTGAATTTAATCCCATTTCTATTAAAAGTCTATTACTCAAGTCTTCAAGGTCATTTACTTCTTCCTACAAAATGATCCAAACCTCCTCTTGTTTGGCATGAATCCTGCCAAATTTGTATCACGGCCAAACTTCAGTAGCAAACTCCTATTTGTAAGAACTATAACTTGCCACAGAAATATCAGTTACTTAGTAACTATGAACTTCCAGTCTGAAGAGTTTACATACAGCCCCACAACCTCAGCAAGGCATCAAACCTTGCTTTGAACACAGATGCCAGATGTGCCACCTCATCAGTACAGACCACACCATCATTGAACCAAATTCCATGGATTATAACATCTGAGGTTATTCACTTGAACCTCTACCACTGTAATATATGCAATAACCTACTTGCAGTGCTGGTCTGTGATCTATATTGGACAGATGAGGAAACCCATACATGGAAGAATGAATGAGCACTGACTTGACATCAATTCCAGAAAGACACACAAGCCAGTGGCAGAACTCTTTAACCTCCCTGGACATCCCAGCGCTGGCCTCAGAGATTCTTAGAGACCTAAACTTAGAAAACCAGCATGAACAGGAAATTGCAGAACAAGAATTTATTCACAGGCTGAACTGCATTAAATATGGTCTAAACAGGGACTAAGAGTTCTTATCCTATTAACCTAGATTAGGTTTTATTAGGCTTTTGGGGTTATTTGGGGGGGGGGGGTTGTCTCTGTAATAGGTGGCTTCCTCAGGGCCTGTCTACCAGTGGCCCACCCACCTGCCTTCTCACCTGCCATGCCTTGATGATATATAATTATGATATTAATTAGGCAGAAGGCTGCCCATTCTTTGCCCCGATTCCAGGGGGTGCTATCTGCAGCTCCGTTCCTCCTCTACACCACAGCCCAAGCCTCGCAGCCCCTAACCCCTGGGACCCATAGGCAAACAGCTATCTTTCTTGGGACTGAGCCCGATGATCAGGACTGGACCCAATGATCTGTAAGGTCCCTTCCAGCCCCTAACAACTATGAAACTCTGAATTTTGAAATTATTAAATTTCAACCACTTATTTTGGGTTCTTTGGCATAACTCACATTTCTAAATGAAAATAATATGTTGACCCCACACCCCCCCAACACCCCTGGAATATTTCATTTAAAAATGTCAAAGCCAGATGTTTCAGCATTTTCTTTAAGTTTTTCCAAATATTTTTCAAAACAGAAAATTTGTCAAAACAACCTTACTAACAAGCTGTCTTGATTAATCATCATTTTCCAATGAAACATGTTTGTTAGCTTTAAAAAAAAAATTAAATTCCAGCCATGCTCTGTTGTAGTTCAAAAAGGCATGTCAGAGCTCCATCAAATCAGTGAGATCTATGATAGTACTTCACCCTCCTCATTTGCTTTACTGAAGTTCACTGTTTATTTATAGTACTAGGTCCACATAACATGGAAGAGGCATCTTGTTTATTTCTTAGTAGCAGGGGCAAATTTAGTCCACTTCTTTTAACTGAAGTGTTAAAATTGTATAGTGACCAACTGAGATCATAAATTAAATCTACACTTATGTACATTTTTATTGCGTTAGTAGTAGCAGCCCCAGCAATTTATTCTGTATCATACCTGTAAGATTCCAACAGTTTCTGGAGATTGTTACAGTGAATTAAAACAAAGATTTTTATAATATATTTCCTCCCTCATTGTAGAAAATATCAGGCTGAGCAAATACATTATTAGCCTAGTGTAAGTTTAAGTGGGTACTTAATAAAGCAGTGCAGGCTCCTCAAAGATCATGGCAGGCTTATAATTATAATTTAGTTTGAATTCAAAGCCTCCTGTGATTTCCTATGGTATTTCTGCATTTTTTGTGCGAGATAAAATGGGTGACATTGTGGGACAGATTATTAAAAAAAAATACAGGCACATTTGCATGCCATAAACTTTGTTCATCATAGCTCTTATGCATGATTTTACTGTTCACATATATGCAAATACATTCATTAAATATATAAAAAATTAATTATGTACCTGTTTAGTCACTTGTTTTCATAGTCAAAGGGCTTGATTCACAAGAGAATTTAGGCATTGTGATACCAATGGTGCCTAAATGCTTGACTTTAAACACTTTAGTGCTCCAAGTGAATTTAGACACAGGTTTGAGAGAAGCATATAGGAATGTCCTATAATGACCACAGTTTCTGCAAATATCTATTTTTTCCTAAGTATGGTGGAAAGTGGACAGTGCTAGCAAGAAACTATAATAATGGCAATAGATGTTGAAAAAAAAAAATTGTCCTTCCCAGGCAAACCCAACATTTGACCTGGCTGAGTGGACACTATTCAAGGCCCCCAAGTATATAAAAAGGGAGTGTTGTATAAAATTTGTCCCATGGCAAATTAGCATAAGGATCAAGACTTCTCAGAAAGAGATGGGAAGGGGGAAGCCTGCCCAGAGATTAAATTAAAAAATGAAGATTTGGAATTAAATACGTTTATTAGCAAGATTATCAACTGGTACAAATTGTTATGGATCTACCCGCTTTCAACTTCCACCAGCTGAGAATTCAGTCAATACAATTATCTCAGTGAAAAATACTATATGAATTTACCATCTCTAAAAATAGCTATCCTGTGTATTGCTTCTATTTTTTTCATTGCATCTAGAATGAATGTTGTACTAAGAAATAGAACCCACTCGTAATAAGCTCTGAAACTCATAGATTTCATAGACATTAGGGCTGGAAGGGACCTCGGAAGATCATCGAGTCCAGCCCCCTGCCCAAAGGGCAGGAAGTCAGCTGGGGTCATAGGATCCCAGCAAGATAAGCATCCAGTTTCATCTTGAAGGTGTTCAATGAAGGCGCTTGAACCACCTCCGGTGGCAGGCTGTTCCAGACCTTGGGGGCTCGGACAGTAAAGAAATTCTTCCTTATGTCCAGCCTGAAACGATCTTGAAGTAGTTTGTGACCATTCGACCTCGTCATCCCTTGGGGCGCTCTGGTGAACAAACGTTCCCCCAGATGCTGGTGGTCACCCCTGATAAACTTGTAGGTGGCCATCAGATCACCCCTGAGCCTGCGCTTTTCCAGGCTAAAGAGCCCCAGGGCTCTCAGCCTGTCATCATAGGGTCTGCTTCCCTGACCTCTGATCATGCGCGTGGCTCTTCTCTGGACTCTCTCGAGCTTCTCCACATCCTTTTTGAATTGTGGAGCCCAAAACTGGACACAGTACTCCAGCTGCGACCTCACTAAGGCTCAGTACAGGGGGAGAATGACGTCCGGGGATTTGCTTGAGAAGCATCTATGGATGCAAGCCAGCGTTTTGGTCGCTTTACTAGCCGCCGCATCGCATTGCAGGCTCATGTTCATCTTGTGGTCAATGATGACCCCCAAGTCTCTCAGTCATTTAATCACATGTATTTTTACTTAGACCTATATTGACTGAGCCCAATGGTCTATTTAACCTGGTACCTCACACCCAGTAATGGTTCAGATAAAATTGGAAGAGAAACCCAAGTTCCCCATACCCCCTTAATACAGCTTGCTATTTGAACAAAACCTATGCCATGGGGAGTAGAGAGGGTTAGGATGACCCCGTCTATATTTTTCATCTGTCTTGAATGAAATGTAAGGATTTGTGGTCTGTGGGCCACATTCATCTTTGATTTAAGCTGGCTTCCCGTAGTCACTAATGGTAGAACAAGGGAAGATCGTGACCAGTTAGTAAGAGACATGAGAAAAGCAGTACGGCCGGAGTAGCTGGCAGTAGCTGGGAATGGAAAACACCTGAAGCAGCTAGAGAGACAGCTGGCACCGCAGCTCCTGGGCTAGGGACAGAAGTTACACACGAACTGGTTTAAGTGATCAGAAACCGGTTTAAACCTGTAACAGAACAGAAGCTCAGTGCATATAAACTGGTTTCCAAATGGCCAAAACTGGTTCATAATAAACCTGGTTGAATGTAGTATCAGACTTCCCTGATTTAGGTCAAACCAGTTTATGGAACTTCTGTCTCAGACCCTTTCCTGGTTCAAGTTATATCACAGTCCCACAGCATCCCAGCATGCTTTGCAGTCCTGGTCTGTGCTGTCTGCTCCAGCAGAGCAGGGTTGGCCCTGCCTCTCTGCTCCCTAGCCAGAGCAGTGACAGCTGGCTGACAAGGGGATGGAGGTGGGACACCCAGTTGGTGCAGCCCTGTCTGCCTAGCAGGGGTGAAGCAGCCCTTGCCAGACTTTTCCCCACTGCAGTGATGGGGATTGGAGCTTAGGAGGAGGAAAGGGAATTAAACCCTCTGCCTCCCCTCTCCCACCTGCACAGGACCCCAGCCCAGGTCTGCCTGGCTTTCTCCCTCCCCAATCGCTGCTCTAGCAGCCTTGGCAGATGAAGGAGGGGTAAGGAGGGGGATACTGGGCATGGGAACCCCAGCTGCAGTGTGCCCAGCTTTCCCCCTGCTCACTGGAGTACCTGTGCCCACGCCGGAAAGGGGAGACAGGGGAGTATAATCCCCATCCCTGCCCCTCCTTCACCTGTGGCACTGCCCTGACCGGTGTCTGCCCACATCCCCCAACTTTGGGGACAAACCTGGCAAGGGTGGCTTCTCTCTTCCCCCTCTAGGCACACCCCAGCTGCTCTGCAGGCTAGGGTTGGGGTTGAAACCTCTCCTCAGTCATACTCAGTGGCCTGCCAGGTCCTGGCCATGCCCCATCAGGTCAGCTTCCCTCCAGCCATGTGGCTGCTGCAGAAGGGAGGGCTTGCTTTAATGCCCCCCTTGGCTTCTAGCCTGAGCCCCTGCAGGCACGTGACTGCATTTCTGGAATCAAAAGTGAATGTCTACTCGCTTGCAATCAGTTTAAGCTACAGAGTTTAGGCTAATCCACAACAATTGAATTAATTCAGGCTCAGGCCTTTTGAATGTCTGTACTTAGCCCTGTGGAAACCCAGAGGTCAACCAGGACATGTAATCACATTAGATGATAACTGTGAAAATAATCATTACCATCTTTCAGAGATCTGTTAAGTCTCAATTTTCCATAGTTTTCCTGCTTGCTCCTCACTGTGCTTGAGGAAGTATATCTTGTAGTAGGGCCAGGCAGCTGTAGTTATGATGGTCCAGGGCATACACAAGAAGCAAGGGATTTTTTGGATATCTTTTATAGGACCAACAGTATATAGTTGGGAGAGTAGTTTGACAAGCTTTTGGACTAAAAGTACCTTTCTATCTTTCCTATAGTCATAGGGAAGTAACCAATGGAATTGCAGATAGTATTTTCACAGAAACATATCGTATTTGTATGGAATGAACAAAGTCATTTAACCACAAATATTTGAAGTCATTTAACTTTTAGGATGTGTGTACAAACCGGAGAACCAACCTATGCACCAAATAACACTTTTCCAAGCTCAGGTATTCTTTTATAAACATTTCAACATATATCAAATATATACCAGCTCTAGCACATCTAACACCCCTACTGAATTCAGGTTGCTCTGTCTGTCTCTCTCAGGCTGTGTCTATACTACAAACTTCTTCTGCCTGGCAGCAACAACCCCAAATATGCCATGTTACTCCAAGCATTTTAGCTGTATTTATGCAGTGCTTCCAGCATGCTGATTAGTGCTGATGAGTGAAAAGTCTAATTAGCTCACGCCCATGTGAATTATCCCACCTAGAGTACTAGACAGAGAGAGCTGTACTGTTTCTTGTTCAGAAAGCAGCTTTATGTCATGTATGCTGGGTTTAGGAACTTTCCTGGTTGAACATTAGGGGTCAACATTAGGGGTCTACTTTGCCTGATAGAGCAGGCAAAGTAGATTCCAGGGTCTTAAGGTTCCTTTTGACAGCCCCTGATCTCATACAAAATGATTCATTCAATGGAGTGAATATATTAGAAAGTGTTATTAAAATGTATCATTATGAATATTGCTAGCAAATAAAGACTAACGTAATAGATATCTAGATATACTTTTATGATCCAAGCAGAAATAAGTAGCCTTATATCTTATAATATCTAACTCTTAAAATCATACAAATTACTAACAGGTGGCCATCCTCTTAGGGAGATCTTACCCAAATTCAGAGACTAAGTTTAAAAGGCGTTGGATCTTCATTACATCTGCAGCTGGGAAACTCAACAAACTATGCCAGAGGAACCCACCTTAGAGCACTGAGCCCCCTTACAACCTCTTCCTCAAACAAAGGCTTACAACAATTATGGGCTCCACAATTCAAAAAGGATGTGGAAAAACTTGAGAGAGTCCAGAGGAGATCCATGCACATGATCAGAGGAAAAGAGAACAGGTCTTATAAAGACAGGCTGAGAGCCACAAGACTCTTCAGCCTGGAAAAGTGCAGGCTCAGGGGTGACCTGGTGGCTGCCTATAAGTATATAAAGGGGTCTGCATCAGGATCTGGGAGAACACCTGTTCACCAGATCACCCCAAGGGATGACAAGGTCAAATAGTAACAAACTACTCCAAGACCATCTTAGGCTGGACATAAGGAAAAACTTCTTTATTGTCCAAGCCCCCTAGGCCTGGAATAGACTCCCTCCAAAAGCGGTTCGAGCACCTACTCTGGGCTCTTTTAAGAAACATTTGGACATTAATCTAGCTGGGATCCTTTGACCCTAGCTGACTTCCTGCTCCTGGGGTAGGGGGCCGGACTCGATGATCTTCTGAGGTCCCTTCCAGCCTTAATGTCTATGAAATCTATGAAACATTACTGGATAAAAACATCTTTAACAAATATAGTAACAAAAGGATTCCATTATTCCAGATTCTGGATGTGGTGTGATGGGGTAGAAAGGTCACATGTGGAGGCTGCCACTGCCACCCACCACCCTGTACTGCTGCCGGTCTGCACCTGGCTGAAATGTCCACCTTGCGCTGCTGCTGTTCTGTATCTGGCCGCTGCCACCACCCGTTCCCCACTCATCCCCACCCCCCACTCCACATCCAGCTGAAAACCAATTGCCTCAAGTAACTGGCATTTTTAGATACCCAGCACCCCCCATTCCCCACTTGTGCTGGATAACAGGGCTTTTACTGTAATCCCTGTACTTGTTTCCATTACATAGGGAAGTGGACTATAGCTGATACATGTGATGCCTAAAGCCCAAATCACCTTAGAGACAGTTTACTCTATTAAATGTATTATAAATTAGTCCTCATGCAACTTACCCATTATCACAGAAGTTGATATCATCTGAACCTGTCTCTTGGGATTCTGTAAACTGGCTATGTTGGTCTAGAGACAGAAAGGAGCATCATTTTTCTTAATTCCTCTTTTTGAGAGCCAGTACCCTTTAATTTTGTTCTATTTTGTTAAAAACCCCAAGACTACTCATACCTACCTCTTACCTCTTAGTTTCATAAGATTCTCTGGTAAGACAAGACTTACCCTGAGAACAGCCAGGTTCTTTGCAAGTTTCTTGGACATTAAGATAAATAGACAAAAAAAATTCCCCCTCTATGCGACACTAGTCAGGCCACAGTTGGAGTACTGCATCCAGTTCTGGGCGCCGCACGTCAGGAGGGATGTGGACAGCATTGAGAGGGTCCAAAGGAGGGCCACTCGCATGATCTGGGGACAGCAGGGCAGACCCTATGAGAAGAAGCTAAGGGACCTTAACCTGTTCAGCCTCCACAAGAGCAGGCTGAGAGGGGATCTGGTGGCCATCTATAAACTTACTAGTGGGGGCCAGCAGGGAATGGGAGAGACCTTGTACCCCCGAGTGCCTCCTGGAGTAACAAGGAATAACAGCCACAAGTTGTTAGAGAGTAGGTTCAGACTAGACATCAGGAGGCACTACTTCATAGTCAGGGCGGCTAGGATCTGGAACCAACTGCCAAGGGAAGTGGTGCTGGTTCCTACCCTGGGTGTCTTTAAGTGGAGGCTTGGCGATTACCTAGCTGGGGTCATTTGAGCCCAGTTTTCTCTCCTGCCCAGGGGAGGGGGTTGGACTAGAAGATCTGTAAGGTCGGAAGGGACCTTGCATCTATGAATCTATGAATCCTGTAAAAGCTATAAAAGTCCATGATCAATGCATGAAAAATGTTTGAAAAAGTATCTTATTCTAAATACGTTAATTGCTTTTCCTTTGGTAAAAGCTTGTTATTAGAGAAAGACCCATCAAAACACAGACTAGCAAAGTTGACAAGTATATCAAAACAGATCTACTAGTTGCAAAAGTTCACTAAAAAGTTGTGTAGATCAGCCTGACAAACAGCTGTGATTTCAGAAATAATTGTAATGTTAACTCATGCAAAAACCTATGCTTCAGTCAAACAAAATTATTAGTTTCAAAACAGGAGTAACCATGTAGAATAATATGGCTTTTCTCATATAAGAGGTAAGGCCACATGGGCTAATAGTCTCTTTAGGGCATAAAATCTATAAAACAATTCTTTTCCTGTTACATAGATTCATAGATGTTAGGGTCGGAAGGGACCTCAATAGATCATCAAGTCCGACCCCCTGCATAGGCAGGAAAGAG
>NW_005842092.1:834489-840456 GCF_000455745.1 Alligator sinensis
GCGGAGGCTGAAAAGGTCCAGGTTCTCTAGTCTCTCCTCGTAGGGCTTGGCCTGCAAGCCCTTAACCATACGAGTGGCCCTTCTCTGGACCCTCTCCAGGTTATCCACATCCCTCTTGAAGTGCAGTGCCCAGAATTGCATGCAGTACTCCAACTGTGGTCTGACCAGCGCCCGATAGAGGGGAAGTATCACCTCTTTGGATCTATTCGTCATGCATCTGCTGATGCACGATAAAGTGCCATTGGCTTTTCTGATGGCTTTGTCTCTCTGCCGACTCGTGTTCATCTTGGAGTCCACTAGGACTCCAAGATCCCTTTCCACTTCCGTGGCACCCAGCAAGTCATTTCCTAGGCAGTAGGTATGCTGGACATTTTTCCTCCCTAGGTGCAGCACTTTGCATTTCTCCTTGTTGAATTGCATTCTGTTGTTTTCTGCCCACTTGTCCAACCTATCCAGGTCTGCTTGCAGCTGTTCCCTGACCTCCGGCTTGTCCACTTCTCCCCACAGTTTTGTGTCATCCGCAAACTTGGACAGAGTACACTTCACTCCCTCGTCCAAGTTGCTGATGAAGACATTAAAGAGTATCGGTCCAAGGACCGAGCCCTGCGGACCCCACTGCCCACACCCTTCCAGGTCGAAACCGACCCATCCACCACAAAAGCCTCCTATCTTCTCCCCTCCCCTATCTTTTATCTGAGTATTTATACAAGGTGAATCCTGACCCTCTAAAATCAGCAAAAAATTCTGATCGACTGTAGTGAAACCTTAGTTTTTCTCTGTTTGTGTGAGACTATGGACAGATTTCACATTTGTCTAGTGAGGTCCATGTCTTTTTTCCCTGGGACAAACCCTGAAAAAGGTTCACGGGATAAGAAGTGCTAGCAATTTGTCCTGGAATATTGCAAAGTGTGCCTGAATGGTTGATCCAGAATTCCATTAATGAATCAATGGCAAAAGAGCAGCAGTGCATTCAGCTGCTCACTAACCCCCGAGAAGGGCATTTATGTACATGTCAGTCCTGAGACTTTTGTTCTGAGACAAACAGAGGCACACCAGGCCTCAGGACAAAAAAAAAAGCTATTTTCTTATCCCAGTGACTGGGATCTTTCTGGCATAGGATGTAATCATTGTTATTGGTTTAAATAATTCATAGTAAAGCAAGGGCTTATTCTGTTTGAGATTCTGTTTGACCACATAGAAATACCACATAATAATCTATCACATAGAGGTTCGGGTAACTGGTAAATTATAAGAAACGTTAAAGATCCATTTCAGAATGTATTCCCAAGTGTGGTCAATATAATTGATATTGGTTGTAGTGCTTGAAACATTTAACTTGAGCGATGTAATGCAAACCAAATATGCATAAAGATGGTTTAAACTAAGAGCTCTGAAAGCCTGCAATTTGTGACTTTTGTTAATAAAAGTCACTACTATGCTACTACAATACTATCCAGGGAAATATTAAGGAAAAGGAGGGCAATTGTATTGGGTTACTCAGGAAAAAAAGATTCTTACCTGGTTATAGAATTCACAGAATGAAGTTAAATGCATCCCAAATATGTGGATTTTGCAAGCAGCCCACAGTAAATATCTGTAACATGAATTAATATTATTAAACTATGATGCCAAACTATGAATCCAAAGGGATCCCATATGATCATTCAGTCTAACCTCCTCTACTGCAAAGGCTATAGGTGTGTCTTGAATTAAATTTGTTTTAATCAGAGCAACTCTATTAGAAAAAATCCAGTTTTAATTTAACATCACCAATGTGTCAGATTGTGGTACTGTTTTGTGATATTTCTATAATAATCATGTTTTGTAATATTTCCAAGATAATGGTGCTTGCCTCATCCCAGATTAGATGTTGTTATTCATTTGGAAAAAAAAATATGAGTGCACTTTGACCTGGACAACACTTGGAAGTAATGTCCTGTTACTAAAAAGGACCATCAAAAGTGCAACTGATTTATGTAAAAAAAAAAAAAAAAAAAAAAAGCACATTAAAGCACCATTACATTTACACTCTATCACCTGAAAAATCTCCTGTTATCCCTGTCTCCCAGGAAAAACATAAAAAGAGACTAATTAAAAAAGAAAAAAACATTCTGCATATACAGGAGGAGGCCAGACAAAGCAAAACAAAATCACTAAGTCTCAGCCAAAAAAAACATGGCCTTCTGGCTAATTCACCCTTGGTCTAGGCATCCTAACACAAGGACTGCGTACACTGTAATACAGGCAACTGATAAATGCTGCTTTGTTTATATGTAACCTCTGCTTGCACTCTTTCTCCTTAAACAGGTGAAATCCCTCCACCAAGAGCTGAGCCAGGTTCACATCTTTGAGAGGGGCTACAAAAATAGCCTGGGGAGTTCAGGGTCTGAAAGGCCTGGTCTTCAAGTCCAAGAAGCCTGTGGCAGACTTCAGGGAACTAGCAGTCCCAAACAAAAGCCTCTCTGTGAAACCCCTGACAGCTAGCAATAGAGAATCCCTTGCAGGCCCTGGTAAACTATTTCCTTTTCACATTTGCCCTTTTGCCCACAGCATTGCTAAATTCCTATATTCTTGGTCTTACTTGCCATTTCCCACAGTAAAACTCCGATTGTTTGCTTGAACCCAGCTCACTATGCAGTCCAGCTCACTGTTTATCACTGACCTGTCTTCCTCGTTATTTCCCCAAGTGCCAATTGTCATGTCAAACTTTAAAAGGGATGATTTTAATCTTTTCTTCCAGTTCATTGATAAAAAAGTTAAAAGCTATAAGTCCAAGAATCAGTCCCCCAAGGAACCAAACTAGAAACATACCTGTTTGATAATAATTTCCCACTTACAGTTACATTTAGAGAACTGTCAGCTACCCAATTTTAATGCGTGTCAAATATGGCATGTTAATTGTGCATTGTTCTAGTTTTTCTCTCTTTAAGATCAATATGCATTTCCAAGTCAAATGCTATGAAGAGAATGAAAGAATTAAACAGGGTGAATTGACATATAGATTACTTTAACTTGGACTGGGAATATCATCCTGTCTTTAAGCAACAAGTCTCTGCCATTTTTGTTTAAAATGTAGAGACCGACTTATCTTTCATCTCAATATCCTTTTTTGGAATACAGGTTTCCCTTGCCAACCACAGGGGTTGGGTTCCTGAAAGTGCCCATGGTTGGCAAAACTGTGATTGGCCACACAGTATTTTCCAGCTATACCTCCCACTTCTCTGAAGCGTGGATACTCAAAACTGTGGTTGGCAAAGGAAACCTGTATCCCTAATTAGGAAATGGGATATCCTCATTTACTTTTTAAATAAAGTTCCCATTAGTTTGTCAGATTTCTACATGTAAAGCAATTTCAGAATGTATCCTTTTTGAATCAGAGACTACAGAGTATATGTCCTATAGTCCTGAAAAGACATTTACATTAAAAAAGGTTAATTTTATATTTTATAATAATTTAATTATATGATATTTCATATTATTACAATACCAAAGCATTGATGGAAGCTAGGGCATGATCAGAAAGTGTTATTCTCTCACTTCTGCAGTATACATTTGCATATTTATTTCAATCTTTCCCTATTTGAGTATGTGTGTGTATATTTAAGCATATTTCATGTATACACACATGCACACACATTAGTGCACAAACCATATTTATGTTCACAATCAAGAGAATGAATTATGCCTGGAAAAATTAACTGAAATCTTTTTCATAAGGAAGTTATCTCTGGCAGCTCACAAGCTTTAGTCTTATTATCTCTATCTTTCATCTTCTTCTCTTTGATTACTGGAGACTTTTTAATCTCTGTATTTTTTTTAATGAGTGAAGTACAGTTGAAGACCTCTTCAGTGACAGAAGTGTTTTACTTATTCTGTGAAATTGTCCCAAAGGTCACAAATATGACACCCCCTGGATTATTAGGTGCATATTTAGTGAAATTTAAATTACTACTTCTAAAAGTAACAAGGGCTCAATGCTAAGTCTTCCCTTTTCACCCTTTTTAGGAGACATGCATTGAAAGCAATTATTTTATATAATTGCTAACTCTTTCTGGAGTTACAAGAAAGAAACAACTACTACCACATTTTTTTGAGATTTTTTTTTATTAATGTAGAAACATTATCCACGTACACGTGTGTTCTTTTAGACATTTTATTTTATAATGAAACTTGAGGGCTCTAAATTTAAAGATTTTTTGTTGTAGTCTCTACTTTGGTGATACTGCAGACAGTTCAGTAACTTTGACCTTTATTTTCATAAGCAGAGAGATATAGTTAGCCACTGTAGTCTGAAGGAAGTAGAAGGCAAAGTATATTTGCACTTTACAGACTAACCAAAGTATAGACAGACAGCAGACAACCAAATCAAAGTAGTAAGTAAAGTGTTATATCTATCTATCTAGATAAAATATGTAATTTTATCTCTTATCTATATCTACATCTATAGCTATATATGAGAGAAAGAGAGAGTAAAAACTCTTGTGTAATCAAAGAAAGGAAGATGAAAGATTTAAATAATGGAACTAAAGCTTGTGAATTGCCGTATATAGTTCTATTATCTAAATCTTTTATCTTCCCTACTTTGATTACAGGAGAGTTTAATCTCTGTATTTCATATATGTATCTACTTTAGTTAGCTACTTTGGTTGCTTATCTGCACCCACCCACCCACCTACTTTGGTTAGTCTATGAGATGCAAATCTACCCTGCCTTCAAATGTATTTCCCTAGTCCCTGGTTATTTTTCCCTGAAGCCAAATTTTGTATTAGATGTCACATTATTGACAAGTCATTAATGTTAAATGAGATCTTTTAAAGCTTCTAAGTGACTTAGGAGCATCAACCCCATTGACTTTCTGTAGGACAGATGCTTATAAATTACTTGCAAATCTCAACCATTGAGTTGCTGGACCAGGCCCCAGGAGCAGTCATGATACCTCCTTGTGACCATTTAACTCCTGCTCTACTCCAGCCCCACTCCATTTTCTTTTTGCCTGCCAGGTGTGATGAAATTATTTTCTTGTCAAAAGGGAGACTGTCCTAGGGTCCAAGAATGAGCTCTCATCTGTTCTTTGGCCAGCAGTTCCCTCCCATGCCCAGCTGACCCTAAATCTGACAGGGGTGAAGTGGGAACCCTCCTGGCCCTGTCAGTCTCTCAGGGTACCAGCTTCCCCAAGGGCTTTTTCGTGGCCTCCTTCCACACCTACAACCACATCCATGCCTCACAAATGTCACTTAGTCAGAATTTGCCTTTCTATATGGCCTTCAGCTTTCTTAGCCTTAGTCAACAGGTTACTCTGGCTGTTGACTGGTAGCCTAGGCCCACTGGCTCTGGCCTGGCCCTTCAGTCTCAGTCTCTTTTCAGCCTCCAGCTGCCTCTTTTGCCTTCTCTGGGCTCTGGCTCCAGTCTCACATTCTTGCCCCTGGAAAGGGTCAAAACCTGGCATCCCTGTGGCCTCCTTTCCACTCCTGCAGCCACACAACCATAGAGTCATAGAGAAGTAGTGCTGGAAGGCACCTCCAGAGTTCATCTATTCCAACCCCCTGCCTGAGGCAGGATCATCCCTATCCAAACCATCAACTTACAACCATAATCTATATGCTACGTACAATCTACATAAGGTATTCTAAGTGTCATGACCCAAAAGGCATGATTGTGTGTGTGCTTCGGCACCAGAATTATCCCCGCCAAGTTGCAGAGCATTGCACGGGAGAGTTTCCTGTAGCAAGAGGAAACCCCGGTGCAGGGACGAGTTTCCCGCCTTTTCTGCAACTTCTTTTGCAGGGTGCATTGCTCATGTTGCGAGAGGAATGCACGGTGCAAAAGAGTTCTTGCCACCGGTATGCAAATTCGTTCCCCGTGATTGGCTAGTGCTAAATTATTCACACGTGGCAGCTAATGATTGGCCTGTTAGCCGTATAAGAGGCTTTCGCAGTTTCTGCCCAAGCCCGAGAGGACTCCACATCC
>NW_005842092.1:840638-865196 GCF_000455745.1 Alligator sinensis
GTCTGTGTTGTCTGTCTGTAACTGCAACTCAAGCAAGTTTTCCAGCCTACACCACTGCCATCTCGGTGTAAGTAAACAATCTTTAAAACGACCACTACGCGTTTGTGCCTAATTCCAGCTCGAAGACCTTCCCTCTCCGACCCGGCGTGCCCGGGCTGCTGGCCACAGCCCGCATGCAGCGCGAAAAGGGCTCGGGTCGCTCCCGGCCCACACACTAAGTAAGGTCCTCTGATGTCCATTACAAAGCAAAAAGGATAAAAATCCCAACTGAAAGTTCTTCCTCTGCTTCAGGGTGATGGCCATAGTTGTTACCCTGGTTTCACCCCATTGGCCTTCTTCTTAAACCACCCATAAACAAAAACGGAAAATGGCAACAAAACTTTCTCCTACTTCTGGGGTTATTTGCAGCATGCATTCAGGGCTTCTTTCCCTCTAGCAGGGATCATCCTGAGCTCCTGTGATCAGGGCTGCACTGTTTCTCCAGCCTGAGGGCAAACCTATTTACCCCTGATTTTGTGCCCTGCCCCTTCCAGCTCAGCTGGCCTGAGCACAGGGACTGTTCACTCATCCCAGCCCTGCAAGCTGCCTTTTCCTGGGCCACAAAAAACCCTTTGCTTCATAGGCCCTCACCAGTTCTGCTGGCTTGGTAGCCCCCCCGTATCAGGGCAAGGGTTCCCTGTTACAGTGAGTTATAAAGGATAACTGCAAGTTTAAAATCTCATATCTCATTACATGACTTTGCACAATAGGCTTCTTCCAGAGACAACAACAGTTCTGCCATTATTGCCAGACCAGGTAATTCCTGAGTATCCTGGGGAAAGTTTTGATTTCATAATATGACTCTATAAGAGGTCCTGCTAAGCAAACATTTAGATTTTTATCCCAAATCAAACTGAACCTCTAAATTCCTTGGACTCAATATCCCCCACCAAAGTAAATGGAAGACTTTCTATCAAGTTTCAATGAATTTTATTCAGGATGTTATTCACCCTGGCTTCAGGGCAGTCTCAAGAGTGAGAGAAGGATGCTACGTTTGTGACAGACACCCAAATTTATACAGCACCTTGAAACATTTCAATTCTGTGGCATACTGACTTATGGGAGTTTTTGTCTTTGTTCTGTTATCTTAACACTTTATGCATAAATACATCAAGCTAGGATGATTTCTACCATTTTATCAAAGGTCTGAGCAACAACCTTTTTTTTTTTTTTTTTTTTTTTTTTTTAAATGTTTAATAGTAGCAGTTGCTCCTAAGAAAACCAGATATTCTCTTTGTTGTTACTCAGTCAAAAAAAGAATTACTTATCTTAGAGTCTTTCTTTTTCATTTCAGTTTCAACTTAATATTATTCCCAGTGGGAATGTCTACATGTGTTTTAATGTGCATTACCCTATTTTAATGCACATTAAAGTGTCACCAAAAAAACTCATGCTTTTTAGCTAATGCACATTAAAATAGGCCAATGTACATTTTTCTAGTACCTCAGGGCATTTTTATACCTCCTTCAGGAGTTAAAGCGCCTGGAGCATCTCATGTATTAGTGTTCCTGTGCTTCAAAATGGTAGCAGGGCCACAGCCTAAAGCTTGTTCGATAAGCTTTAGATAAAGTGCCCTGCCACCATTTTGAAGAGCAGGGATGCTAATCTAGGAGGTGCAGAGGCTGGTTGGAGCATGGCACTTACCATGCTTCAGCAGACTCAATTAATCAAATCTGTTCTGACACACCGTAATTACTCTGCATTGGAGCAGCCTCCAGGCTCATGTACAGGCATCCTACAATGGAGGTACTAGATTTAATGCACATTACCTAAGGTGCATTAATGAACATGTAGACATGAAGTGTCTACCCAGTGAGACCTAAAAAATATCTATCCGGAGCTCTCTTGGTTTGATAACAATTAGAAATTAGACTTTTCCCCCAATTTAATTACATTTATTTTAACTGAAAGCCCAGGATTTTTTCCTTTACTACATCCTCAAACCTTCAACTCCTTTTACTGAGGGTTGATGGTTTTTAAATATCAGCATTTGCTTGGCCCTTTCAACATAATGTCTCACCAGATACTTTCAGGAACATCAAAAACCTTTATTGTGAAGTGAGTGCTAACACAGGCAATTCAACTTGTAATGTCTACTAGGGCTCAACAAACATTTAAATAAACAGTAATTGCTGCACCTGTTTTTAATGTGTGTTATTACTGCTGTTAGCTAGAACTTTCTTTTTGTGAAACTGATCTCCATGATTGTGTCAATTTTCTGGAATCCACAAAGGAGAAATAGTATGTTGCTTGTTTTACAACTGAAACACTTTGTGACAGAGCAGTGTGTAAGTGGATTGTGTAAAGCTAAAGGAACCATGGTGGATCACTCCCAGTGTGGAACAGATTAGTAGATATGTGTCATAAAACAACAGATAGTCCTAAACTGAAAAATTCAGATTCAGAAACAAGTCTCCTCAAAATTAGATGCGTCTTAATAGTGGGTGCTTGGGTCAGACACATTGGATGATTTTTTTAATTTTTTGTGGTAAAAAGAAAATGGTCTCAAATGTGGTACAGTAACACTCCTTAAATCTGGCCAGTTTCATCAGGGGGGCTCTCATTCTAATCTGTAGATTAGCAGTGCCACACAGTGCTAATATATAGATTAGTAACACAGTAGCACTGAGCGGGATTATATCTTTCCAAGGAGAAAATAAGCAAGTGTGTGTACAGTCATAGGGAGTTTTTACAAGTGCTCCATGGTGGAGCTCTGAAAGCCACTCTAATTAAATCACTCGGTGTCACGTGTATTCAGCGTCCTGTGCTTCAACATGGCAGTGGAGGCGCTTTAACTAAAACTCATTTGATAAGGTTCAGTAAAGTGCCCCCACCATCATTTTGAAGAGCGGGGATGCTGAATACACATGATGGGGAGGCTGCTGGAAATTGCTAATTAGCATGTTCCAGCATACTCTATTAATCGTGTCTTCTCTGATGCATACTAATTAGAGAAGCATCAGCAAAGACACACAACATATGTATAGGTACCCATAGTTGTTAAAAGGACAGTAGTAATTCTCCCAGTAGAAATACAAGGCCTGTATGTGGCTTCTGTCTCAGTCTAAAGCAGTCCTAGACAAGTCTTTTTACAAAGAACTATAAATTATATCACAAGGAAACAAGGGAACAGAATATTAGATTTTGACCAAGCATCAATAGGATGGTCTAGCTGCCCTTGCCCTGCTCTCTGCCCAGTTTAACAAATGTGAACAAGTGCTTTGCTGTGACAATCAACCCAGCGAAGTCCTGTTCTGAACAAATGTCAAACATTCTGCTCAGGAGATACTGTTCCTAACCGTCCTGGCTCACAATTGCCTGCTTTAGTTATTAATTCTATGGTAGGTGAATCTGAGAGATAAATTTGGTTATAGAAGATTTAACAGAGGTTACATTTATTAACCCTTATTTAATCATCTCAGCCAAGCAAACAGCTTGATCAACAGCATAGCGCTATAGTTCAATATTTACACCTTGCATAAAAATATGGTGTTTAATCTAATCAACTTGGCCAATACTGAACATGCCACATTAAATGTTTGCTCTTCAAATCTGGAGTTCATTCATTCTGTCACTCTAATTCCCGAACCCAATTTGAAAATAGTTTGCATTACATGCTATCGTGCAGCTTTAGGTGTTTGCCTACTAAACATGGGTTAAATGACCTTGTCTTCTGAATGTGACATTGTTAAAAATCAAAGAATAAATGCAACAGTAATATCGGCTAACAGAAAAATGAATGAACTGCTAACAGAAAAAGGGAGACAAAATATCTTTGTGTGTGGGGCGATTCATTTGTGCTGCTAAATACAAAGTAACAAAACCCCATATTTTCTCACATAACATACACCTTTCCCCTCTAAAATCAGCATCCCCCTTTTCAAAGTGGGTTATTATTTAAGCAAGAAACTAATTTTTTTGCTGGAAAAACAGCACCGCTGGAGACACCATGCATGCTTTGCAACTGCCAAGATGGCTTCTACTAGTATCTGCACTCAGCAAACTGAAGGGGCAGAGTCTTTGGTTAACCCTCTCAGCCATAGCTATTGCTTGAGCACTGTAGCTTGTGCCAGAAGTGAGATACTGGTAGTATCTTGATGAACCTTGTAATGTGGAAGCAAAATATTTTGTACTTAGATAAGGCACTACTTAAAGTAAAAAACTAACCATCTTGCTACTGTCCTTGGAAGGTTCTGGGGCCTAACTTTGTGTGACAGAGGAAATTCTCCTGGGAACGGTGTCCAGAAAGTGTGGTATAACAAGGAACAATCCTGATGCCACACTTTCTGGGCACTCTAGAAATTCAGTTTCCAGGAAGACTTACTCGAATCCCCCCTGCCTACGGTCTCCATTCTAAACCCACTAACCCAAACATGCCCTGCATCCCCCTGGCACCCAGAATGGGATCACAAACCTAACCCCCAGCTTTGATTAAACAAACACAGGCCGTTTACCAGGTATCCTAAGTGGCTTCCCTACTTCCCATAAGTTACTTCATACCTTAAAGCTAATTCAAATAAAACCATCACATAATGCAAATTAAATAACTCACCCCCCCCCCCCCCTTCAGGTACCTTATCATAGGGAAAAACCCACTCACTGCTAATTGTCTAGCCTACTCAACCCCTCTGGGATACCTTACTGTCTATAGTTCTACAGGCTTCCCTTACACAGGTCCTCTCCCCTCTATGATATGGGCTAGACTGACTCCTCAGCCAGAAGCCTAGGTCTGCCCTCTTCCAGTTACCTTACCCCTCTCTCATAAGGGATTCTTCATTAAGTAGTATAGTGGCTTGGAAGGAAAGATGTTTTATACCAATGATATGTAAATGTGTACAAGGTATAGCCCCTGTTGCTTCAGAGGGTGCAGGCACCAAGTGAGAAGTTCCAGACAGCAAAGCTATACAACTGCAGTACTGTGGGTGGCACCACTACAAACATGTAGTCTGTTGGGTGCAGACTGCCAGCTGCAAGCCACTATACTAGTTAATGAAGAATCCTTTATGAGACAGAGGTAAGGTAACTAGGTGAGGAGTCAGTCTATTCATAGGAGGGGAAGAGCTGCATAAGGAAAGCCTGAGAACTGTAAACAGTAAGGTATCCCTGAGGGGTTGGGTGGGATAGATAGCTAACAGTGATTTTTTTTTTTTTTTTCTGTGGTAAGGTACCTGGGGTAGGGAGGAGTGGCGTGAGTTATTTAAGATGGCACACGTGTGTGTGTACACATGTGCGCACGTTATATTATTAAATAATTGTATTTCAGATCTATATTAGAGCTATCAGTTGCAGTTAATGAGCACAATTAATGCAAAACCAAATTAAAACATTTTATTTTTTTTAACGAGCGTTAATCGCACCCATTCTGCCCAGGGGTGGGCAAAATAGGGCTGGTGGTGGCTGGGCAGAAGCTGCTGTTCAGTGCAGAGGAAAAGTGGCCCCCCTCCTCCTTGTTGGCACTGGATTTATGACTCCACTACCTCATTCCGGGTGGACCCAAACCCTCAAACTGACCACGGCCTCTCCATTCGGTAATAGGTAAATTTTACTGATGCACAGTGATAGCAGATAAGAATAGTGCAAGTAATTCTATATCTACCAGTCCCAGGGGTCACAGAGTCAAGGTACGTCTGGCCGGTATGCAAGCTTCACTCTGAGGGTCTCTCTTGAATATCAGATGTCAGCAGCCTGGAGGTCGAAGCCCCCCTCCACCCCCCACCCCTCCCCTCCATTGGGGTGGGCAGGATGGGCTAGTGGTGTGCCCTCTGTCCACAGTTGCCTTGAGTTCCCTTCTTGAGAACTCTCTGCTGCTCTGAAATCCTTCCTTTTGTATCCTTTCTTCCTTCTGATGAGTCTTCATCTCTGGGCATTATAGATTGGTCTTCCTGTAGTTGTCATACTGTCTACATTTTGTCATGTCAGCATATTCCTTTGTTTCACAAACCCATCACATGCAGACATCCTAATTTGTGCTTTATCAGTTTCTCCTGATTTGGACCATCTACCAAAGCTGGAAATCTTAAGGGCATTTTCTAGCCATCACCCCACACTGCTGCTGGGCCCTTCTTGCTGCAGCCACCCAGAGCCCATGCCCAGGCTGCCCTGTGGTGCCTCTCTGCCACCATCACCACTGCCTCTGGGCCACCCAGCAGGGCAGTGCTGGCAGTGCAGAGGAACCACACGCAGCCCAGGTGCAGACTCTGGGTGGCTGCAGCAAGAAGAGCCCATCAGCAGCAGGGGAGAGGCCACTTTTCCCCCACACTGAGCAGCAGCTTCTGTCTAGCAACCACTGCTGCTCAGCATGGGCAGGTGAGTCTGGAGCAGGCACAGGGTGGGCTGGGGTTGGGGACATGTGTGCAGATTCCTGATGGTCTGCTCTGGCAGGAGTATGGAGTGGGTGCAGGGAAGGCCAGGATAAGGGTTGGGGCTAGGGGGTGTGTACTGTTGGTGGCGGACGGAAGGAACCACAGGGCGCATGAGCTCCGTGCTGTTGGATGTGGGTGGGGGGTGCTATATATAAAATGGCTCTGGGATCACTGCATCTTACAAGGAAAGATGTATATTATGGACTATTTTATAAATGGAGGAAAAGAGAAGAAAGAGGTATCAGTAGACATTAGACATGATAGAAAAGACAAAGAAAATGAATGTCTACTAGGCTGTATACCTGAAGATACAGAGACCCACACTATCACACAAGCTATACAGAAACAAGATCTCCCGATTCCTACTCCAATGCTATATACAATGAGATATGTAGAGTCTGGTATGCACTCATTTTCTTTGTATTTTTCCATCATGTACATTGGTGCTTCATTCTTTTCCTCATCTCCATTTATAAAATATCTCACTATTAACATGATGAAATATTTTACTGTTAAGCATTTAAGATGAGATAAATGATGGTTCGAACGTTGATGCACAAAGGTAGATCAGAATCTTAGCACTGTTAAATGGTTTCTGAGCCAGTAGAGCATAGCAGCAGTGCTATAAAGTAGCACTCCCTGATGGATTGTTAACAATACCCTAACTCTTTTCCGGACAATAATATTGACTTCACATTAGATAAACATGAATCTTCCAAACAAGAGGTGAATACACAGGAATCGGCCTCTTCTTCGTGTCTAGCAGTTAAAAGGCAGCGGGACACACTCTATAGAGTTTAATTTTAACTGTAATTACCTTTCCCAGTGAAGTGCAGTAAGGTAACAAATGAAGTGCAGTGCTGCAACACAGGACTCTAAACAGAGAATAGAAGAGGTCATACCCTTTACCTTGACAATTTTTGTTTTTAACAAAAACCATTATTAACAAAGCACAGACATTAAATGGCCCCCAAGCTTTCAAAGAGATAATAAAAGTGAAATTCAGCAAGGTATTGAATCAGTGGTTGTAGCTGCTCTAATTTGAGGTTAAGTGTTGTGACAGTACAAGCAAAAAGAAGATCTTTCCACTTTATCTTTGGGCTACCAAGTTCAGAGCAACAAATTCGGTTACTCGAAAGGCAGTGGTAAAGGATTTACGAACTGAAAATATACTTATTAATTTCTCCAGTTGAAGTCATAAGGCATCAAGAGGCTGTTAACTGTATAAGATCATTTTTCTATCCACTAAAGATAACGGGCCAGATTCTTCACTCAAGTACAACAGTTTAAAATCAGCATAGGGTGAGATTTTCCTCCAAGTTCATAGCTCTTTCCACATCATTCATTATAGCCATCTCCGAGCGGAGCACAGAAGAATGTAACAGTTTGTGATAACAACACCAGATCCATAAATTAAGATTTGCTGAACTTCACTACATAACCAAAACTATTTGTTACTCCTCACTGGTTCAGAATTAGAGCAGTGAATATTTGGGGGAAATTGCTCTGAAAGCATTTCAAGATAGGAATTATGTCTCTCTCTCTCTCTCTCTCTCTCAAAACCTGCAGTGTGGTGGGCATACTTTACAGCAGTGGGAGCCAACCTCCTCAGCAGACATGCCACAAACTAGCCCCGTGATGTTCCCAAGTACCACTCCAATCACCTTCCCCTGCCCTAACTGCTGCTCTGTTATCTGCTCCCTGCCCCATCTGTCATTGCACCTATCCTTTTCTTATTTGTTGCATGCCACACACAGATGCTGCCCATGCCACTTGTGGAAGATATACCACAGGTTGGCCATCCCTGCTGTTAAACAGTCTACAATATCACAGGTTATTATTTTTACCTTCCTGGTGGTAATGAAAACTCCAATAGAATTTATTAGAAAATGATAGCATTTCTATAGGTAGAAGATAGGGCAGTGGGCACCCTAGAGGTTAACTGGTTCAGACTGGCATGAACTTGTGTAGGCAGAAACCTATTTTGTCATACTCTATAGGTAAGTTTCTGTAGCTACTTACTCTGTAAATCTAAATGGATTTCTGTAGATTTTACTCTTACACAAATTCCTCACCAAAGGGACTTATTCAAAGCTTGACGAACTCTTTAACACACAAGAATATAGGACATATACAACTAAACAAGCAGCAACACCAATTCTTCACCTCCCCCATTACTTGTCATGTCACCTACATAGCCATCTCTTTTCCACAGGACAGAAATCTGCCTTAGCAACCACAATCTTCTACCAATCCCCGAACACAGAACTCTAACTTTGCTATAGGTTTCTATCAGATCATTGAAAAATAAATTTCTGGAGGACACAATACTGCCATCATTTCTGGGAATGAAGACTGGAAGATGGTCATATAGATAAACTACCTATTGGCTTAATATTATTTACATAAGTTTTGCTGCAGACCCGTTTCAGACTTTTTTTTCTTCTTTTCAGTTGTGCTTAAAATAGTTCCTACAAATAAATCTATATTTATTTTATTCCTCCTCTCAGTCTCGTTTCCCTCATAAATCTCACCCTTCCATTCACTGAAGGTGGAGGCAAGCAAGATATTTCCAACAAAAATGAAAATGCGAAAAAGATTATTTTACAATATGATTACCTGTGAATTTGAAAATGGTCTGATAAAATGTGCATCCTAAAGGTACACCTTGTTAAGTGTAATAGTTTTCTAGATGAAAAATGAGATTATTATTCCATTTTCACAGAAAAGACTAACAAAACTTCATGAGCTTAATGTGTTTTATGAGTGAAACTGTAATTTTTCAAGTATTTCACAGTTTATGTAGGAACCAGCAGAAATCAATTTTTTAAACATTCTGAAAATTCAGGGAAAATGTTTAACCACTTCAGTCTAGTAACACACTTGCTTCTCTTTATTCATGCCACAATATTCCCTACAGTACCCCCATATCCTCTAATATTCCAGTTGTTCAGATATCAACTGGAAATGTTGAAGGTAGAGCAGATAATGAAAGTAGGATTTTGAAACACCAAATGGGAAAAGCATTTAAAATAACCATGAAATCAAGTAAAAAAAGCATCTTTGCATTTGTGCAGCACCAATCACACCAGCATTTCAACAGACTTTACAGATATTTATTAAATCTCACAGCACTCGTAATAAATGTAGATTAGAAACTAGCAAATAAACACACATAATAAAATCATATCTTTATTATTAAATATTGATTTATATATGGAACTACAATTATGAACAAGAGATCCCTAGATAATTCTCATTACTTTGCTTGCTGGTACCTTCAGACATACTAAATATATGTGGCCAGATCCTCAACTAATGTAAAGCAGCATGGTTCCACCAACTGCATTAACTTATACCAGCTGAGGCTGTATCCTATGTTCTTTATCATTTCACAAAAGGCATCTGCACACTGCAGAAAGCCAATATTTAAACACAAGGAGAGAGGAGATTTTCAGTGTATGCACAGCAAGGAAAATTATCAGCTTTTGGATAGTGCAGATTTAAGGGATATATGAGAAGCTTATGAGTGCTGCCGACCTTGTTATATTGCTTTGAAACCTGGACCAGCACCAACATGATGAAGAGCTAGATGTATTAGAAATTGAAGTAAGCTGCAATCATGCAATAAAAAAATTATAGTACAAGGTGCAATACAATGATTTTATGAAGCATTGGAAGTATCCAAAATAACTCATCTCAATTTTAACTTACAAGTCATTTCACACAATCTCTGATTATGGGCAAATTGTCTGTCTTTTTTGCGAGTCTGGCAGTTTTGGTCCATGGTATGGTATGACTCACACCCCTCTATCTTGAAACCGTTTTATGATACTTTTATGTTTGGATCTTATTTATAAGTTTTGAAAATATATTATTCAATAACTTTTGATTTAATCCTTTTCAGAGTTTCAAGAGTATTTAACAATAACACTGGGTGGTGCTAATGGGTTGGACTTTAGCCTGAGATGAGAGAAAGAGAGGTCAAACTTGAGAATCAGTCATCTACTATGGTAGAAGTCTATTTGTGGGTGGTGCCAAGTGAAGAGGTCACTTCTCTCTACGTATGTGCTTCCCCCTTCTCAGTCATTTACACAGATTCTATACAGAGCTCAGTAGGAATATCCAGATGCCTGCCAGAAAAAGGCAATTATTAAAAGGGGTTCATTCATCATGAAGTTGAATGTATTTTAAATGTAATCAGTTCACATACCCCCCAAGGTAATTTACTGACCAATTACAATTAATATTAAAAGGTGCTGGCTTTTAACCACCAATTTTGGGTCAGACAGCAGTTTCTGTCCACACTTATACTGAAAAAAAAAATAGAGGGAATGGGTGATTCAGAAGCAATACAGCTGTGGCTCTGTGGAAGGGCATTCTAGACTCTGCTCTCAACACATCAGGGCAGAGCATTTACTGAGCTGGTTTACAAGCAGTTACGGGAACATACCTTACCAACTTTTTCCCCTTTCATGCTGCACCCTACTGCCACTATGCCAATCAAAAAAGAATGTAAATCTGATTGATTTATTTTTTTACTGAATAGTTTTTAGACTGTCATTTGATAGCTCCCTTCTGGAACACCTTGAAATGTTATGGTATGCCAACAGAGATAATTACAGTCAAGTGTTAATACCATGGGGCAGCTTGCACTGCAAAAACAAATGCCGACTTGAGCAAATTGTTTAACCGTGGTGTAAAACAGGGGTGTATTCTTTTACTTCTTTTGTCACACACAGTTACTGACTCCATTATGAGGAAAAAAGGTAGACTGTACCACACAGGCTGTGGGGGGGCTCAACAGCAGTATTAGTATTATGCCAAAAGCAAAATCTTCTATAAGTGACAGTTCAACCAGCATGCAGGCAAGGACTGAAAGACTGTCTAGAATTGCAAAAAAAGATGAACTAATTAGGAAGCAAACAAAACAAATCTAATGAGAACTCCAATAACTCTCAACACAATCATCACATGAGAAAATAAAGAAATGCAAGAGATGAGTCAATTCACATACCTTGCCAGTAACATGCAAGCCAGTAGGGATACCCAGATGGAGATAACATCACAAATTGGCAAGAGGGTTGCTTGCATTCACCAGCTGACAACAAGACGTGGTCACCAGAGCTCTACAAATTAAAGTTCAAATTATAAATCTCCAACTCCAATGTTATTTCTACCTAAGCATATGGATATGAAAGTAAATTTACCCAGTGTCTAGGTAGGTGTCTAAATTCCTTCACAAGTAAATTCCACAGGAAAATATGAGTAATTCAAAAGGATGAATATAAAAAATTCTGAGAAATGAAGATGGAAACAGCTGGGACAAGTTAAAAATGAGTTGGAGCACCTGCTGTGACTTGCATACAATTGGGAAGTGCACAAAAAAATCCTGAAAAAATATCTTACTACTGAAAAGTCAACACAGAAAACAAAGGGCATTCAAAGAGTGACCCAAGACAGACAGAAAGAGTGGAGCTTTGTTCTTCCTCTAGAATATTAAAAGGCATGGGAAGGATTCATGTAATTGTAAATGGTGTAACAGCTCTTCTGTGTGAGAGCTTGAACAATATTGCATTAAGTGAAACCCTCATACAAGGACAAACGAAAAAACAAATGACTGAAAGAACGAAAGAATCCACACCAAGGCCCAGAGTCTCTTCCAGGGTTATTTTAATTAGTTAGACTATTTCCATTGATTTCAAGGGGAGTTGGGTCTGCAAATGGTCTGATCAACATTTGTTGATCTGAAGAACTATTACTTTTTTTTAAATGCAACTCAAGTGCGTCTCTCTCCATGGCTCCCAATTTCTGCTTTCTGATTCCTGAGTTCACGCCGTTTTTTCCTCAACCATGAAACATGGATTAGCTTCCCAGCCTTCTTGATGCTTGCCAAGCTGCCTTACTCTTCTCTTTCAAAACAGTTCTAAGCAGCAGGAGCCAACTAGCTATAAACAATATGGTCAACTGCGTGAAGAACACCAGACAGACAATAATATGAAGTCACCACTAACAGAATATGCATGTGATAAATAGCTAAACTTCACAGCCAGCTTTCTGTCTGCTAGAGTCCTTCGCTAAAAAAATCCTCCTTTCCACTAGGATTAAAGTCATCCATTATGATAGCATGAAGAAATTACTCCACCAGCAGCCCAGCAAGATTTTAATTTTCCCACCCACCCCTCTTTTATTGCAGGGGATCATTGCCACGATGCATGCATCCTGACTTTGTAATTATGCTAAAGTTTTTAAAGGTCTATGCTACTCACAGAAAGGTTGGGGAGAGAGGTGTATTCATGTGTGTATAGGGCCGATATAAGGTCTGTGAAGCTAGGGAAATTAAAGCTATACTGTTAGGAGTCTAAATATGGGTTTAAAAGCCAAATTTGAAGAATGCATTCATAAAGTCATCAAGGAGGTTCATAAAGTTTGCTTCTGAATTTTGTAAAGCTCCAGTTGTTTAAATGTATGCTTAATTTTACCAACACCAAATGGAGCTATACACAGAAGTATAGTTAAAGCAGATGCCCATACAAAAAACATTCTAAACTAATCCGCAATGGTCTAATTATGGTCTAAGTTACCATGTTTTAGCTTCCACTTACCATGAGGAAAGTGTATGTACATGGAGAGTTACCATATAACAGCTGATGAGCAGTAAAGCCCCAGCCCCTTTTGTTCCAGAGTAAATTGTTTGCGTGTTCCAAGGCACTGATGCTCAATCAGGGAGCTGCAGCACCTGGAGGGACTTGAGATCCTTTGAAGGGTGCAATGGGGTACCACACAACATTAGCTCTGTTGGGTGTAGAATATGATTCACAAGATGAACCCAGAGATTTCAAACAGAAATCCACAGTGTTATAAATATTCTGGCTTTCTGAGCTCACTGCAACAGAAGGATCAGTCAATTTTTCTGTAGTCAAAAAATGAGTGAAAACTAAGAGCTAGCATTTTCTGAGGGGTGTCTTATGTTTATCAAGGGGTGCCTTAATCCTACTGGGGGGCGGGGGGAAGTCTCAAGTACGAAAAGGAAGCGTTTCCAGATGAAGGACATAATACCTACATACACAGCCATTAGTGAACGCCTAAAAATGTGCAGTTTTATTTTCACTTCCTTGAGTCCAGTCTTGCAGTCCTGTTCCTTCCTTGGCAAAATATAAGGGTATGTGACCAAGAACAGAGGAAAGATGGCAAAACTGGGCCCTTTATTTGTAACTGGATGTCATTTTTTATTATGTTCTTGCATTTTCTATGATAAGACATTCTTCCCTAAAAAAGGAAAAACTTAAAATTAAGGCATGTCTTATAAGTGAAAGCAATATAATGAAAAAGAATTAAAATTGGTGCAATAAAAATTGCCTTCCAAATTCAATCAAAGGCACATGAAAAACTTCCTACATTTTTGTCCTCTTTCAGATGGGGTGCATCTTATGCACAGGAGTATATGGTATGAAGGCACAGTCATGATCAGGTCTTTACATAATATGTTCTATGTATACTATATTCTATAGTATATAGGAAATTATCTCTGTCCTAAAAAGTTCACAACCTTAATAATACAGAACAGACAAAGAGTAAGAAGAAGGAAGTGCTGTTATCCATATTTTACAGATGGGACCTGAAGCACAGAGAGACTGAATATTTTGTCCAAGATGACGCAGGAAGCCAAGAACTGAGTCAAGATCCTTTTCAGGTAGTCACGATAAGCATAGATCGTCCTTTCCAATTTCAGAATTGGTGCACCATGGAGCTGTTACTTGTGTTAATTTGACACTGTCCACCGAAATGTCTTGATCATGCACGGCTGTGCTTAAATTCTAATGAAAAGAACCTCTCAAGATATTTTTGCATGTTTTCCTTTGGCCCTTGTGAAACCAGAAAGATCAGAGGCACATGTGAAAACAAAACACTTAAGAAATACAGCTTTGCCAAACCTCAGAAATCCTTCTTGATGGGTTTAATTTGAGTGCTAGGCTGAGGTTTGGGTTGGTCCTCATTGCATTATACTGAATATAGATTTCACATAGTATACATTTTTTCTTTAATAATGTGTGTGTTCTGGAAGCTAAGTCATAGGTGATATACCCTCTAGTGAGTGTTGTTAGTGCAGCATATTACACACTTGGCTAGCCCCAGTTCTTATTCATGGCTTTTTATTTTTATTTTTAAGGATTAGACTAAACCATGCAGAGGGGGTGAGTAATAATTCTTACTGTTTCACGTTGCTGTGCTTGGAAATATGCAGTAGAGAAATACATTAAAAATAGAGGTCAAACTGCTGAAGCTTCTCTTCTTACACAGATGCTTGATAGCAAAGAGGAAAGCTGAGGGGGATTGATCCCCTAAGCTACCTGGACTTTATATCTGTGTTATGCTTTATGGGTTGGAGAGAATTTTGCAAGGGTGAAGATCAGGAATGGAGCTGTGAAATTCAATTACCATGGTTTGCAAATTTGGGAATCTGCACTGACTTTCTAACAATACAAAATATATAGCAAATGTCTCCTTTTCCTCTGTGCAAAAGGTGCCTGATTTTTTTCTTCCCAAAATAATTCTTTCCTATTATTAAAAATAATAACTCCCCCTTAAACTTTTCCATCCTTCCAGTAGAGAAGAAAGCTTTTTTTTCCACACCATATAAGAAGAGGAGAGTTGGAGGAGAATTTTTTTTTTTAATTTTGAAAATCTCAAACCTGCTCTTTCACTTTCACAGATAAAAATCCATTATTGCATGATAACTTATTGGCTGGTGCGAGGTAAAACAGGACGTGATTGGAACTGAAAGCTATCCAGTTTTATTTATCCCTGCTTCTCTGATTTAAAATGAAGCCTGGCTGTGTGCAGATGATAACTGTGAGCAAAGGTTGACATCAATTGGAGCTGTAGGACGAGCTGTCTCTGTGTGGGGGAAAATATCACTTTTTTTTTTTTTTTTTAAAGATGCCGAGCGACACTGACAAAATAGACAAGGCAGTCTAGATCAATGACATAAAAATAGTTGTCACATAATGATTAGTGAACTATCGCTCGTAATAATCTCCTTCAATAGACTCCTCTGAGGATAATGTTTGATTATTTGAACACATCATAGTGTTAATTATGCCTGGGCTGAATTTTCCAGTCTAATTTGTATTTTTACAGTATGTGACATTTGAAAGCTTGAGGTAATTTTCAGTATCTTATTAGGTGTTTGAAATTCAGTTTGTAGCTTTTGCTTCAAACAGCAGCCTTTTAATTTAGTACCTCTTTAGCGGAGAGTGCTTGATATGGAATAATCATTAGGGATGTAACCACATCTGTAGGAAGTCTCCTGGGAAAGTGTCTATCAATTTCCCCCTTAAAAGAAAAAGGTATTAATAGTAATAAATCTAGATATTCAGTTCCTTTCTCCAGTGGAACACCCAAGAAAAAAATTATCTGAGGGAAAGCTGGATTATATTTAAAATCGTGCATACTATGGATGAGAAAACCAATATTAAAATAATAATAGATTGCAGATATCTGGCACTGTACATCCAAACACTCACAGAATTTGACATGCATTAATCTTATCTATGTGTCTGCCTCCCTCTCTTCTTTCATCCATCCTTTCCATATATCTATCTGTTTAGGTGGCTGCCTACAACTAGCTCATCTGGGTACCACACAATTAAGCTTCCTTTCACCCTGCTGAGTCAGGGAACTATTTTACCTTGTGGCACAGCTAAGACAGATGCACAGCAGGATGCGTGAAACCTGTCCAGATTCACCAAGGAAATCTACATCAGAACGTGGAATGAAAAACTATCTTTTGACTCCTAGTGCTAGATGTTATGTCCAAACCAATCCCACTCTTTGACCTGTGAATCTTTACCTCTGTTTTATAACTTCATATTTTTCCAGGTTATGAAATTGTTTTCTCACATCCAGTTTCCAATGGGCACCTGAGTTGTTACAGCTCTCATGAGTAAAGATTTACTTTCTAGAGACTCGAAAAGATTTGGGTATTTTACTTTGGCTACACTCCTTGACATTTCTTAAACCAGAACTCCGCACCGCTACTAAAAAAAAAAAAAAATCAGTACACACAAATTTGAACAGGAAATTTGGTGCCATAAAATGAAATTCCCTTTTTTCTTTCTCCATTGCCCCTCAGACCCTGCGTTCACAGTATCTGCAGCAGTTCCTTAATTCAATCAGACAAGACAGGTGGTTCAGTAGTCATTGGACATAAATCTAGTTATGGCTGGGAGTATATAAATATTTGCATAGAAACCACAACAACCTTATTTTATATTAGTATATAAATACATGCATAGAAACCACAACAACCTTATTTTATATCTATATTGATCATCTGAATATCAAAATATTCCAAACAATTTGGGAGCTAGCTTATAAATGTACAAATAGAACATGGTAAACTTTTTTTTTTTTTTTTAAATAACGGTTATATGTTTCAATTATAACTAATTTTATTGGCCTCCTTACTAGATAATGAATAGTTAGACCAGCAGTACAAATGAGTAGATTGTGGCTGAAAATAAGCATTCATTTTCTGGTGATTCTCTTCAGGCTGACACCCTCCAAGCACAAGCTGAGCATCTATTTAGTCAGTTAGTAAAAAATAATAATAATAATTAAAGAAACAGGAAAACGGATTAATGACAATTCTTCACCTTCTTTTGGTTATCACCACGTCTCCAACGTACTCCTTGTAGACCATGCTTCCTTTACTGAAAACAGATTAGCTCCTTTTTAATTGGATTGGCTCCAATGGGCTCCAATTGATTTGCTTCCGTTCCACTTTGAGTAATCACAGTCATTTCAGTTACCACTGAAATATTTTCTCTTGGTTCTATTAATTATAGGCGGGACTGGTGGCACCAACTTTTATTAAGGTTGTCTGACACTTCCCATAATAAGTGTTTACATCTAGTGAATCATGGCAGTAAGGTTTAGCCTCATTTCACCTCAAAGAACACCATTTTTCCAGTTGATTTTATCTTTGCCAAACTTCAACCATTTGCACTGGAATTTTCCATTCTGCATATCTGCCCTGGGTTTTTTATGTTTGTTTTTAAAATCACTCAAAAAGTGCAGCAGGGAGAACAAAAAAATTGAGCTGTGAGAACAAGAGGATATGGGCTTAGCAAGAAGACTAGAACTGGGAGGGAAAAACGAGGAGGTAAGGATCTGGAAACAGTAGGTGGAAAAAGAGACTTTGGGCCAGGAGCAAGCAAAAAGGAGATAACAGGGGATTGGGTGGAAATGAATTTGCCAGAAAAGCCAAGGTGCATATGAAGAATTAGGATTATCTGGGTAAGAAAACTAAAACAATGACTGAGAAAGTTGAATGGGGAGCTAGGACTGGGTGGGAGCTCACATGGACAAGAAACATGAGCATGAATGTGTCGAGCTTGAGAAAGAATAAAGAGAGATTAGATAAGGATCTAGGGTGGGAACTGGTACTGGACAAATAAAGTGACTAGGGACAAAAAGTTGGAAGGTGCAAAAGGGGAACCAGACAATGGCTGAGCAAAACATAAGTTTTCAGTATAGTCAGGAGGCAGACCCAGAGAGGTCTCTTACACCCCTTTCAAACCAAGTTGCATGAACAGTCACCAGAGACTAAGCCCCTGAAGCAGGTAAGAAGCCCACCCTTTTCTTCCCCTCCATGCTTAGCAGAATGTCTTCTCCCTTACCATTTTTCTTCCCCCCTGCCCACCACAGCCATTGTCCCTACTGTATCCAGCTGCCCTGGGGACAGGGAAAGGACCAGAGCTGCTCCTTCTCTGCTCCAACTGGGATGCGAGGGGAGCTGGGTTCAACCTGGGACAGTAGAAGCAGCTGCAATGGGTGGGTTTGTCATCCCTTCCTGGTGCCCCTGGGTCTTCTCCACCAGCTTCAGAGCAAGCTCAGGAAGAGGGAATATGCCCACCACCACCACTGGTAACATCCCCAGCTAAGCCTGGCTCCCTGGCTGGAGTGGACATGAGTGACTCTAGAACTCCCCTTGCCCGATTTGGGGATAAAAAGTCCTGTGGCATAGTCTGTCCATCCCAGTGAGGGGAGTAGAGGGAAAAGAAGCTGATATTGGAGGTGCAGCTGCTTCTGAAACACTGATAGCCAATCTCATACCCCAATGTATAAAATCCAAGAGCTGCCCATGGTTATGATGGGTAAGCTGGGAATGGTTTTGGGAAAACTATGGCTGGGATAATCACCAACTAGGGCAATTAGATTTAAATACGACTCCCAGGGAATGGAGACAGACTACCTACAAGAGAATTAAATGAAAAGTAAGGGTCAGGGAAGACAGGGACAGGTTAGAGAGGGTAGGTAGAACAGTCTGTGCCTATATTAAAGCATACTCCTTTCCAGAGCCTGCAGTGGAAGTCTCACCATTTCTCTGCTGACAGTAAATAAATGTGAAAACCCATTGAATTAAATGTCTCCTCTCACTCTGGTGCTAGTCCACATGCAGGATGTCAGTCTACTCCACTTAGCAATTACTGTGTTTAGCTCAGGTGCTGGAGGTCTGTGTGGCAGATCTGAATGTGCCAACTCTTCTGATGACCTTTCTGGATGTTAATAAGATGGCGCCTGATGACATTTCTCTTTTATCTTTTATATTCCCTTTCCAAAAACCTGGAAAACAACACAGCCACAATTGCAAGAAAGGAGCGTTGTTACGTTTGCAAAGTTAAGTGCTGGAAACTTAGGAAATACAATTAATGAGGTTCCCTGTCCAACCTTAATTTGTTCTCCTCATATTCAGGCATTATGACAGCATCTTTAATTACAGAGTCATATGTTATATTTCTCACAAAACTCCTGCCACATTCAGTGAAGCAGGTGTATGTAATCTTGGGACTAATAAGCTTGTGTACCTAGAAAGACTCTAGACTGTATGACTCCAAAGTCAACTGGTGGCAGAAGTTGGAAGGTGGGTAGTGAATGAGGTGGGGGACAGCAGACAGAAAATAGGGAGAGTGTCATGCTTGAGGTACCTGAACACTGTCCTCTGTCACAGAGTTCTTACGTGAAGTTAGGCAAGTCACTTAAAACTAACTTTCTACTTGTGGACACTGAAGGCACATTCATACTCCAGTGGCAATAGATATTCCCAAGCACACCCCACCCACTCCCAACCTGGTCATCTCAGCAGCTGCTTTTAAGCATGCTGTAGACCAATGGAGTCCAACTTTTTTGGCAGGAATTCCACAAAAATTAGCCTTTCATCCACCTCAAAGACCACTGCAATCCCTGACCGCTGCCTAATCTGCTGCTCTACTTTCTTCTCCCTTCTCAGTCTCCTCCTCTGCTTCCTGCTGTGCTCCCTGACTGATCTCCTGCTCTGCTTTCTGCTCCTCATCTGCTGCTGTGCTGCCTCTCCCCACCTCCCAATCTGCTGTGTGCTGTGACCTTTGTGATGCCTGTTCCACAAGCTAGCTACCCCTGTTGCAAACCAAAAGCAGCAATACATGGATACCAGGGCTGATCAGTATTGGAGACTGTCAATGAGAGTGGGTGGGTGGAGTGGCCAAATGAAGACTGACCAAGCAACTTGAATACTGGCAGTTTCTAAATCTTGACTGACTGATTTTGCAGCTTTGGTGTGGATCAGGCTATTAGCTGTATAGTTATTCTACTAGGAATCGAGATTCAAATGGGTGTCAAGAAGTACAGGATGTTTTTATATCCTTAACTTTACAATATTTTAACCTGCAGTGTTTATTCAGGCAAAACTCCTGTTGCCTTCACATTTTCTGTTTTCATATATATGGGTATATCTTATACTAAAAAATTATGCTTCTTTGCAAAAATGTATATATACGCATCAAAGGCTACAGTTCCTAGTTTCTGTTTCTTCTTGTTTTTGCATTCCTTGATGAAGGAATAAATTTATGAACAGTAGCACTGAGCAGTAGCATTGAGGGAAATTAAGTGTATATTTGAAAATATTTAGACACAGCCAATTTAGAATTTATAAGTGTTTTGCACCAGAAAACAAGTTCTTAAAATTACATGGTTCATCCAATGAAAGAACAAAAAAACTACCATACGACTTCCACTGCCAATCAAGCCAGCTTTAATTTTGAATACTGAACACTCTCAAACCCACTTATGCTTGTACTAACAAATATTTGTAGAAATGATTCAATAAATACTTGAGTTACAGATCTATTTCAAACAAATGTAAGCTTTTCAAGGACAATCTGCAATCAGAAAGAGACAAATATGATTTGCTACAATTTATTAAACCATCTCCATAGCTGAATCCTCACCATGTTTTCCTGTCTGATTTTTGCAGAACCTCCTGTAAAGCTGAAAGCTTAAGTGGTCAAGGGAGAACCTGATTTTCTTGTGGCAAAAATGATTCATAAGCCTTTTCTACAGGTCAAGCTTCTCAATGAAGAGACAAAATACTGCTGAAGGGAGGAGGAGACTGGTCTACATCTGTTCATAACTCATTGCTGATCTATTCATTCCATACAAAAACAGTGAAATCTGAAACACTTTTTCTGGCCACAGAAAGACATGCAATAAGTTGCTACTGATCAACACTGATTTTACTGGTAGGTGTTTCTATGGTGATGGGAATAAAATGAGGATTTAAGGATTATGAGGATAGAGTCTGGTCAGCTAAAAAAAGAACGAGCAAGATATGAAAAGGGACTCTCTTCTGTTAAAATATATTTTTATGTTAGATTAATTGTTGTAGTGTCTGCAAATGTTCTTTTAGGAGGAATTTGCAAAAAAACAAAACTAGATTTATAATTTAAATGCATATTAATATGTATAATATAGTAGCATTTGCTAGGGTAGAGTTTATTAGCAAATCATATTTTCATTTGCATTTATTCCCTCAGGTAACTTTCATTATTACTATTATTAATTGCCAACTTTATTAGGTTTCACTCATCTTTGAGGTCAGTTCTTTCCTCAGTTATGATTAGCAGAGTCTAAAAAGCAATTTTAAAAACATCACTATGCTGTTTTCATTCACAGTGGGCATGTCTACACATGCAATTAATGTGCATGGATAAACTCTGGAGCTTATTCCTCCAGTTTTTTGCTCCTGGGCATGCCATTTGAATGTGTGCCTGGGAGCAAAACACCACAGAGCATATGGCTCCAGAGTTTATTCGTGGGTAGCACGTGGAGCCTGGCGGGAGCAGCCTGGCTGACAGGGAACCCAGGGGGGTCAGTCTGCCAGCCCACAGCTGCTCCTACCAGTCTCCATGTGCTGCAGGGGGGCTGGCTGAGGCACAAGGGTGCTTCAGCATGGGGGCTGCTCAAGCCTCAGCCAGCCACTCCACAGTACATGAAGCCCCATCAGACAAGCCAACCTGCAAAGCAGCCCTTGAACTTCCTACTGCCTGTTGTTGTATTTTCACCTAAAAATGGGCCAATTTTTTATACTCACTCATAAAGAATAGTGTTTTGTTTTGTTATTTTTCCACTGACTACAGGTTGTCCCATTGTAGCCAGTTTTTGGAGCTTATATAGTTTATATCCTTTATATAAAAAAAATTTTAGGATCAGGCCTAGACTAATTTTGGGGGGACAGAATAAATGATGGGATAGTAGAAACTAGGATTGTTCCCATAACATAGGGACTCTGGAATATGTCTACATTGCACACTGCAGTGCCCAGGGAATAAAAGGAGCCTTCAACAGGAAGGTTCAAAGTGGGTCCAGCTCCCGATCTGCTTTTTGCTTAAGGATTTTGTCCTTAAGAGTTTGGAAAGATATACGGGATTGAATCTCTTCAGTCACAGAAAGGAATTAAACCTGATTTTTCTCCATCCTGGATGAGTGCTCTAACCACTCCCACTTGTAAAAAACGGGTAAAAAATGGATTTCACAGTGACGTATGATGCCCACAATCCATTATCTAGCCAGGTATTCCACTAAAATGTGTGATGCCTGCATGAAAATAGCTTGACACTGCATCTAGCATCAAAGTGTTTTGGGGCTGACACTAGCCCCTGACTTTTGCCTGTGCTGTCGATGACATACTGGACCCATCAGAACAGTACATTGAATGCTTTTGTGTCAATAAAAGTGAATTAAGCTCCAGTTGAAACACCTGGTTCTACTACTAAGACAGTGACCCTAACAATACGAGTGCTGACTTGCATGGCTGGCTGCACCTCCAAGCCCAGAAGTGCTGTAGTTTGATCACCTAAAGCATGGACAGAAGTGCAGCTCCTGGGTTTAACTCATGGCACTTCACAGGGTGGATTGAGTTAGACCAATCCACCCAACCCAACAGATGTTAGCTGTTGAGTTGGGAGGGTGGGGGATTGGGCTCTAATTCGGAGCCAATCCAGAGAAAGAGGCTATGTCTCTGCAGCCTCTTCCTCTAGCTCTACCCGCCTCTCCCAGCTCCTATTCTGTGTCAGGATGGGGGAGAGAGGAGTGGGGGGGAGAAGGCAGGGAGGGAAATCCATTTTGGGGTTTCCCTAGGTATGCTGGAGTGGGAGAGTGCATGGATTCAAGCCCCCCACCTCAGGGGCACTCCAATCCACCCTCTCCACACTCCAAGCACCAACTGGGCAACCCCCAGAATGAGCTGTCTCTGCTCCCTTCTCTCCCTCCGATTCTGAAAATAGTGCCAGGAGCAGTGCTGAGCTGCATCAACCAAGCCCAGCTCCCAGTGCACACAGACAGAAGTTAATGAAGGCACTCCACTTTGGAGCACTTTCATCTGAATCCTTGTGTAATGAGGGTTCAGACTGTCACAGGATCAGACCCTTAAATGCTCTGCAGCTGTGCACTTGTATTTGGTCATAACTGTAGAGCACTTTCAAGGGCCAGACTGGGCAAAAATGGTCACTTCTGTCTGTGCCTCTAGGCACCTAAACTACCATCTATTCTCTGGTGTTATTCTGTTTGGAGCTGGGGAGAAGACTAAGCCCAAAAGGGACCTAAATCTATTTGTTGTGCTTCTAGCTAACCTAGTTTACTCTGATGGTATCAAATTCAGCTCTAGAAACAATGAAGGTGGTGATCTTCCTGTTGAAAAACTCATAAATGGGTGAACTAAGAATGCAAGACTCATGAGAATCAGAAGTAGAGAAAGCAAGGATCATCCTTCTATGCATGATCTATAAAATCAACTGTGAAGCACTTCTTATACCCACAGTTCAAACTGTTTTTTCAGGGCATGCAGAAAGGATAGCTGGCCTAATGCCTTTCCAATCAGTGTGAACCACCTCCAGAAGATCTAAATATCATTCCTTTTTACTACCAAAGGCAACTTGTGAAAGTTCCTCTTGGGATAGATACCATATTTATGCTAGACACAATTATAGAATCAGAGAAAATTAGGGTTGGAAGGGACCTTAGGAGGCCATCTAGTCTAGTCCCCTGCTCAATAAAGGACCATCTCCAATTGGTTTACTCAGGGCTTTGTCAAGCCAGGCTTAAAAACCTTCAAGGATGGAGATTCCACCACTTTCCTGGGTAACCTGTTCTAGTGCTTCACCACCTTCCTATTGAGAATTTTTTCCTAATATCCAACCTAAACTTCCATTGCTACAACTTGAGACCTTTGCTCCTTGTTCTGTCCTGTGGTGAAAAGGGATTTACATAGATTCTAGATACTACCTGCGGAAACACGTATGGCTTGATGTATAGAACAAACTATCCTGTCAGCCAGTTGGTACATAAAATTGCAAATACCCAACTGCATGCCAAAACAGAATTAATAACTGCTACATGCACTAATCTAAAGCCAACTTGTTATACCCTAATTCATAGACGGTGATTTTTTTTTTTAGTCACAGAGATATAATTATAAGCTTGCACATATGCTTTTCCCAGAAAAGTATTGACCTTTTTTCTGAGTCACAGATATTAAATAGCTACTAACCACAGTTAACTCTCCCCATCCCGGTTCTTTTTCCTGATTATGTTATTATGACAAAGTTAACTTCTCTGAATGATCACCACTTTCTAGAACATATTCTTTCAGAAAGGTTAGATCAGTGCAATGCTTAAAGCATGAATCGATTGGCCTGTTCATACCATTTTACCTCCTTTCTTCACTAGTAATAAGTAAATAGGTTGCGTCTCAGAATTAATGGTACAATGATATTTTATTCATAGTATCATAGTAGCTAGGGTCAGGAGGGACCTGAACAGATCATCCATCCTGACCCCT
>NW_005842092.1:865750-877218 GCF_000455745.1 Alligator sinensis
CTGCGGTCTGGCATTGGCGGCTCATGTTCATCTTGGAGTCAATAATGACTCCAAGATCCCTTTCTGCCTCTGTGCTTTCAAGAAGGAAACTCTCCAGCCTGTATGTATGCTGGGGATTCCTTCTCCCAAGGTGCAGCACCACCCTGCATTTGTCCACATTGAACCCCATCCTATTCTCGTCTGCCCACTTCTGTAGTCTGTCTAAATCTATTTGCAGCCTCTCTCCCTTCAAGTGTGTCCACCTCGCCCCACATCTTAGTGTCATCAGCAAACTTGGACAGAGTGCTTTCCACCTCCTTATCCAAGTTGCTGAAGATGATGTTAAACAGTGTGGGTCCAAGGACTGAGCCCTGGGGTACCCCACTGCTCACATCTTGCCAGGTTGAGTACAACCCGTCCACCACTACTCTCTGGGTGAACCCCATCAGCCAATTTTCTACCCATCCAACTGTGCAGGCATCAATGCCACAGTCACTTAATTTGTATCTCACCCTATCCTCATCAATAATGTCAAAGGCCTTCTTAAAGTCCAGAAAGACTACATCCACAGCGACACCATCATCCAAGGATTTAGTTACTTGGTCATAAAAGGCAATCAGGTTGGTCTGGCAGGACCTGCCTTTGATGAACCCATGCTGATTGCCCCTGAACATGACCTCCCCTGAAGACCCCCCACAGATGTGCTTCCTTGATGATTCTCTCCAAGATCTTCCCAAGCACTGAGGTGAGGCTTACAGGCCTATAGTTACTTGGGTTCTCCTTCCTCCCTTTCTTGAAAATTGGGACCACATTTGCCAGTTTCCAATCCCCTGGCATACATTCAATATTAATGTATGGAAATGAGATGCTTTAGCTTAAGTCAGGGCTATCATGAGGCCCGTAGGGGTATGTGGAGGTGGCACCAGCAGCAATATGGAGACCCCCAAGATTTCCCCCCAGTAACCATGTGGGCAGTGCCAATGGCACATGGCACCCTCCTGGGTCTTCCCACATCACATGAGAGGTGGTTACAGGGACCACCAGTTGGACAGTTCTGGCTTAGGTAATATTTTCCAGACAACATAATTTCCTCTCCCTCAAGAACTATATAATAGTACACCATCTCAGATTCGAACGGTTGAGAGAGGCTTTGAATCATTGTATTTGAAACATTGTCAAGAAATAAGCCAGCACATACTAGACAATACTATTAATCCCATGGCTTCTTCAACCATGGCATGTTGTTCCAAGAAGGATTGCTGGAAAGAGATGAGATCCACCTGATATTTCTTTTGGTCTAATCCTGCAAAGTCCTGCACTTGGGATGGAAGAATCCCATGCACCACTACAGCCTGGGGAATGACCGACTAAGCAGCAGCTCTGCAGAAAGGATCCTGGGGATTACGGTGGACAATAAGCTGGATATGAGCAAGCAGTGTGCCCTTGTTGCCAAGAAGACTAATGGCATACTGGGCTGCATTGGTAGGCGTGTTGCCAGCAGGTCTAGGGAAGTGACTATTCCCCTCTATTCAGCACTGGTGAGGCCACATCTAGAGTACTGTGTCCAGCTTTAGGCCCCCTGCTACAGAAAGGATGTGGACAAACTGGAGAGAGCCCGGTGGAGGGCAACAAAAAATGGTGAGGGGTCTGAAGACATGACTTGAGGAGTAGATGAGGGAACTGGATTTTTTTAGTCTAGGGAAGAGAAGACAGAAGCAATTTAACATCAGCCTTCAACTACCTGCAGGGGGTTTTCAAAAGAAGATGGAGCTAGACTGTTCTTAGTGGTGGCAGATGACAGAACAAGGAACAACGGTCTCAAGTTGAAACAAGAGGAGTTTAAGTGACATATTACAAGGAATTGTCTCACTAGGAAGGTAGTAAAACACTGGAACAGGTTACTCAGAAGTGATGGAAACTCCATCCTTGGAGGTTTTCAGGACCCAGGTTTGGCTGGGATGATCTAGTTGGGGATGGTCCTGCGTTGAGCAGGGGGTTGGACTAGATGACCTCCTGAGGGCCCTTCCAACTCTGATTTTTTATGATTCTATGATTAATCAGATTCTATTACCAAACATTTATACTTTATACTACAAACTACAGAAATGCCATATAAAGTATGAAAGGGGAACAGCATTAGAAGTCAGCCCTTTCTAGCTGTTTTTTATGGTCTTATCCAACACTCTTAAGTATTTGGGAAATTTTCCATTGATTTAAATGTTCTTTGGATCAGACCCTTATAAAGCATCTGGTCTGAAATATTCCCTTCAATTTTAAACAACATTCCAGAAGGTATAAAACAGCAAGTGGATAACATAAGATTGGAATAACTGCTTTTCTTGTGAAATATTGGATTTTTTTCAGCCTAAGGAAATACTTATCTATCTTCTTCCTGGTGGTGGTGGTGGTGAGGGGGTATCTTCCTTTTTATAATTTGAATGCATACACCATTCTAAGATCAAGTTCTCCACATGAAGACAATAATTATGGACAAAATACTATTTAATCTAGTCTGTTCCATTCCTCATACATCTAGATGGCACCTGTAATCAGGTCTGCACCTTTCAGAGATCAAGGGACTATACATGACAATGGAGAGAGAAAATAGACACAGAGGCATTTCCATGCACATCACTTGTAAATAATACACTAAAGGAAATAAAATTCTCTTTTCTCATGATGGTGTTTCTCATTGTTTTTATACCATGTACACTTATGCAATTTACAGAGTAATGTTGTGGTTGTTAGTGGGGGATGAGATGAACCTGATGGGGGAAAAACAATCTACCCTAATCCTCAGGCTAAACGCACTGAATACAATCTAATAATTTTTAAAGGTTCAGATGGTAGACATTCATATCTTGTATAAATACTTTCCCTGTCTCAGGCCTTCAATTCCACTCCCTACCATGTTCAGATTTCCAGCCAAGTCACCTAAAGTATAGGAAGCCTAACTTTTGTTCCTAGGTTTCAGGCACAGTAAAGCTTCCCCAACAATGCACAATGAACCAGTTATGTAAAGATGCAACTCCTCAACTGGAAAAAAAAAAAAACACGTGACAGAACAGGGGCTAGAATTGGGGTGTAGACTGGGAAGGTAGGGCAGAAGCCCATGTGATTTTTTTTTTAAATGTATTTACCAGTTGATAGGTGAGGGACGGGAGTCAGGAATTCAGTTCTCTCAAAGCCTCAAACCCTCCTCAGCTAGCTCCTGACAGCCAGCTCCACTGTGTAGTTAATGGCAGGGTGAGCTGGCTGCAGACCACATGGATAGTCAAGCTTTTCTGGCTGTCACTCAGTTGAGGTTAGCCTGGAACATCAGAAAAGGGAGTTGCCACACTTAAAAATCACTCCCTGATTTCCTCATCACCAAAAGCAAGGATGTTTTTGTGATATTTTTTATTAGGCCAACTGTACAGTTGGGAGAACTGTTGGACAAGCTTTCAGGCATCAAGTGCCTTTCTTCATGTCTGCTCACTTCATACCTGAACAACTGTCCAACCGCTCTCCTAACCATAGAGTTGGTCCAATTAAAGATATTACCAAAAAAAATCCTCACCTTTGGTACATTCCCTGGACCATCACAGCAACAGCTACACTCAAACCCTACACATCACCGAACATGATTTTGAGACATACCATCACAGACTAGGTTTTAGAGAGCAGCAAAGCCATCATTAGTTCCTTGTCCTCAGGACTTCATTTCTCTCTTGCTATCAGAGAGCCACCATGGATCAGGATTTGCCCACAGAAAAGTGGTTCCCACAATGACTATTTAAGGAATTATTAAACTCAGAGTAATATTTAAAATGTGATTCACATATTCAAAATCACCTGAATGCTCAGTCCCCATTAACATTAGCAATTGGGTGCTTAGATCTAGTAAGTGAAAGTGTGTGCATTTGTGTGCACAGTAATGTTCCAAGGAGTTGGGCAAGCAATGCACCCACCTCTGGCGCCAACTTAGGAGGGCACCAAAACTGTTCCCCTGCAGGCAAAGCAGCCCCACAGTGTTTTTCTCACAATAGTGGCCAGTGGCCAGATACCACGCAGCTGCTGCTTTAACAGCAAGAGCAATGGGGTACAGCATCTGGCAGCAGCTCTAGCCAGGAACTGTTTTGGAGAAGACTCCTTGGTCCTCTGGCCTCAGAGCACGTCCCCCCTCCCCCCGCTGACTCTCCCTCCTTGTTCTGCCACCGTGTGTCTAGCTTTTCCAGGAATGACTTGTGTGAAAGCTGAGATCATTCAAAGCCTACGCAGACAACTGATTGGATCAGCCTGTTTTACTTTACTGGTAGCCGTTCTAAGGGAACCGGTCTCCTGTAATTTGATAGCACCCGAGTAGAATTATAAACTGGATATAGGATTTTTTTATCATGTGTTTTCCAGGGGCCTTTTATGAAGTGATCTGAAGAGGAAACTATTAATTCAGCCAGAGAGATTAGCAACACGGGCTGTACTACTTGATGTGGCCTCAAGGATCTCTTCTTCCACAAGTTCCATGTGGAACTTAAAAGCCTCTACTACATCTTTAAACAGGCTTTCATTTTTCCTTTGTGCAAGGTGTCCTCACTGTTTCGTATTATAAATGAGCAGTCTATGACCACCCCTTCAATCTGCAGGGCTGTAATGTAGCACTGCAGAGCTCGGGTACCACTGGCATCCGCAGTGCTCCTCTCTCACTGACCTGTAGCCCACAGAGATTATAGAAGCACATTATTTCCCTGTGCAGCTCTTTCACCTCTCGCTGCAACCATTTCCTACACAGACACAGAATTTATATAAAAGGCTTTCCTCAGCTTTCATCAAATCTAGGTTGCAGGCCTATTTCGTAACATTAATTCTCTCCCTCACCAACCGCCACATCAATTCAGTACTTTATAAACTATTTCAGGGATCCGATTTATCAGGCCTGACAGAGCTTCACACTGAAATAAACAGCACTGCCTCAGCCTAGCTCGCTCAGTGGCTCCTATTTATCATTATTTAATTCAAGGGCCTAAAATTCTCTGACATTATTAATAGTAAGATGAATCACTGGAAAACTACAGAATCTGTGACCAACGAGGCTGAAATAATCCATTTTGGTGAAAATGTCTACGTGGAATTGCATTCCTTGATGGGTAGCCTCTCTGTCATTAGCGACTCCATATGCATGGGTGGCAAAGTACTGAACCATGAAGTCCCCAAAGAGTGGGATACTTCAAGTGCAATTCTCTTCCCAACAGCTAACAAAGCAAAAAAGAGGGGGGGGAGGAGAAAAGAAAAATATAAATAGATAATCGGCAATTCTCTTCCCAACAGCTAACATCAAAGCAAAAAAGAGTGGGGGGAAGGAGAAAAGAAAAATATAAATAGATAATCGGAATAATAATAATAATAATAATAATAATAATAATAATAAAAAAAGACCCAGAGTACAGCTCAATTCCAATGCTGCTGTCAATTGAATTTAAATGTACTAATATAATCCTTTTTGTACTTGATTAACTTTAACTTGTCAGGTTGAACTTTTGTGTTAACTGGACCTGCAAATCCATTAGTTCATTATGAGGACTGTATTACTTAGCCACCTTGATGAGAGATAATCAGCTGCCCAGAATGTATATGAGCACTTGCTTCTCTAGTTTGGCACTTCATTAGCAATATTTTTCTATTTTATTTAAATGAAAGAGACTAGATGGAGAGTTTGGCAGAGGCTTGCAATTTTATTTATAAAAACCTGGTCTTATTGAGCAACTGTGAGGCCTAAAAAGGCTTCAACGTTGCAGGGTTTATTCTGTGTGTTGGAACTGAGAGTGTATCAATTAAAAATGAGGGTCTGATCTAATCAGATGCTGAATCCCTTCTGGTGGAATCTGAGCACTGACAACTCCCACTGACTTCAAAGATCAAAAATGCTATATAAAAACCCTTTAAAATAAACATTATTCAAAACTGTATTTCAAAGCTTTTTTTTTTTTTAAAAAAAGGATCTCATCTTTCTTCCTTTTTTTCACCTTGCAGTCAGAAAGAGTATCCCTTACTCCCCGTCCCCTCCAAAAAAGATCCAGAAGAGATTTTTTTTAAACAATAAAATAAAAACCCAAAATAAATAAAAAGTAAAATTGATAATCATGACGAGGAAAACTTACTCCCTATCCCCTCCAAAAAAGATCCAGAAGAGTTTTTTTTAAACAATAAAATAAAAACCCAAAATAAATAAAAAGTAAAATTGATAATCATGACGAGGAAAACTTCACCAAGACTCCCTTTTATAAGGTTCCCCCAGTTGTTCTTCCAGAGAAGGAGAGACATGGTTTGCCCCATAGGTAACTTAGCCCTTCACTGAACTTAATTTTCTTGCATCCCAAGGGAGTATCCTGTCCCCCAGGCTAGAGACTTAGTCTTTTTCTTCCTCTCTGGTCGAATGATTATTTAATTATTACATGAAGTAGAACAGCTCTGGTAGGAAATGTTGAAAGATCCTTACCTCAAAATGCTCATTAGTCTGCTAATTAGGGCACTTCTGGAACGTAATAGATCTAGGTTCCTGTCCTTCTTCCCAATCAGGTAAAATCATGATTCAAACTTTCACCGCATCACCGCATTCCAGGAGACTGGTTATTATGGAGGACACAAGCAGCTACATGTTTACCTTGTTTTCTTTGGGTGAAGCCTGAGCCAGTAAATATCCTTGCCAAACTCCAAACACTACAGAAAAATGGTGGCAATCCCAGCAAGGTTTGGACATGAAATAGGGCTCTGAGCAACATCGACATAAGCAACTTTTTGCATGCCTACCTATGGAAGCCCTAGGAAACTTTCTGGTGATGCTTCTGGTTGCAGATACATTTTTAAGTTAGATTCATGGATAAGTCACAATGGATACCCTTTTTCTACTGATCACTTTCACCCACCTCTCTTCTCCTAGGCCTACATCAACACATTCTCTACCCTCTCCCTTCATCAAAACAGTGAAGTTGTACAAAGATGCATAGTGTGGTAGGTGTAAAGAGGAGGGACACATTAACAATTAGCTGTGTGTGTGAATTATTGAGTTTCATTGACCTAGGATATGATCAACAAATTAACAATGCTTATTTCACAAATTTAGGGCCTTATCTTTCTGGCTGCATCGATTGATTACAACACTGATTATCAGATTCTCTCTCATCACCACCACAACCCCCAAAAGGTGGTGTGAATAACTGATATTAACTATACTACAGTCACCTAACAATAACAATGACCGTAAACCCTAAAGTGTTCATTGGTTAGATAAAGGAAGTCAATATTTGTTAACTACTACCACACAGTGGCATACGAGAACAGTTTTGTTTGTTTTGTTGTTTCTTATATTTTAGGGAAATGTAATGGTTGATTGAAATATGGCGACTTGCAACTATATGCCGAATGGTAAATTTTATTTTTCTTGAAGAGCCACGTTTTACCTAATTATTTTAATGAGTTTTATTACTTTAATGGGATTTTTGTAACTCAAATTCCTCCACAGCATGCAGAAAAATCACCCAATTAGGTTAATCCTATTGTGTTGTATTAGTTTTTCAATATGCAATCAAAATGTCCATTAATGGTCTAGGGAATTCCATGTGTAGAACAAAAGGAGGCTACTCCCTTTCATTTTTCTGTAGGTGTCATAGGGAATATAGTTGACACTGCTTCTATTTTTAAATATATATATTGTACCATCCTAAATGGCTACATACAAACTCCAGGGTTTGGGATTTTATCTATCTTCTACATTTTCTCTTTGGCTAAAAAAAAAAAAAAAAAGCACAAGGTTAACTTGCTAAAAGCAAGGAAAAAAGAGCTAGACATGCTAACCACAGCTGGGATTTACTAGCAGCAATAACCACAATGCATGTAAGTGCTCAGAGCAGTCTTCCTCTACTACCATGTCTTGTCATTGTTTAGATACCGTCATAAAATTAGGTAGCGAGTGTTTCACTTCAAAATTATTGCTTAGGATTCTGTGTGTATGGGCAGTGAGAATGTATGCTTGGCATATGGCAGTGTATTACATCTCCTGTCGAAAACATAAATAAGCATTATAGGGAGCAAAGTGTAAGTGTCTTGGGGTCTGATTCTGTTCTCATCATATTTCTACATCCCTCTATTTCCACTGATTCCCACTGGTGTGAATGAAGAGTAACTTAAATGAGAAAAGGTATATTTATTTTTGGGATTTTTACTGCTCTGCAATAAAGGAGTAGATGTTCAATGTTCTGGGTGCCCTTGACAATCTTTCAAAAATGCATTAATAAATCAAAAAGACTTGTCAACTATCCCACATCAAGTCAAATAACTCAGAAATGATGTTATTATGACAAAAATAAACTTGTCCACACAATCGCCACCATGTTCCCACACCATCATGACCCAGCTCTGCCCACTGCTCTTGTCAGCTAATGGGGAGAGGAAAAAGTGGATGTTCATGTGTTGTGAAGTGTAACAAACTCAGACTGCTAAACCTGCAAGTAAGGATGTGGCTCCCAAAATTCAAGTGTCCTACCTGCTTTCTCACTAATACCAACTGGGCTTTGGTGCAGGCCTCTGTGCAGTTGTAGATCACAGGGGAAGAGGACTACTCTTTAATTCAGTTCACTTAATTCAAAGCCAGCTATGTAAATCAATCAAGAGCCAAAAGGCATCCATTGCACAGGGTAGACACTAGTTGGTTAAATCCATGTATTACTGAAATAAATGGCAAAAAACTGCCCTCAGGTCTAACAGGATAGGATCTTCCCTTTGTTTACACCCATTTCTTCCCTCTTTCACTATTCGGGCCCATGTCTGTATTGCTGGGAATGTCACCACTGAATAGTGGTGGAAGCTAGGCTTCCATTTATTTTGTTGTGTTCAAGTTTGTTATTTTAGAGCACTATTCTGACACCTTCATTTTCACTAGCTATTACTTTACTCCACAAGCAGTCACAGTAACATAAAGCAAGGTAATTTCAGCCTGAAGAAGTCTGGCACAAAGGTCCATTATTAAGATGTAGTTTGGTGTTTGTTTTAATAGCCCATAATAATCTGTGGCCTTTCTAAAATGCACCACACACTTATCAAGCACATCAAACCCACTCTGGTGAAGTGGATTCCCTAACTGCTGCAGAAGAAAACTTCTATTATTGCTGGACAATCTGATGAACACAGTGGCCATTATTAAAAAGGTAATAGTGGCATTTCCCTTTGCTTGGAATAGGAAATTACCCTAGTTTCTCAGAGTAGAGTGTTAATTTTTTAAACTGTAGCCATGCTATAACTATCTATAATTTATGATTTCTAGGAAGACCCTACTGTAGCTTTGAACCTACCACAAAAAGCCCCTCCCCCTCCATTTTTGCACTTCTCCTAAGCTCTCAGGCTGCAAGCCATAAAAACAAATCACGCCAACTTCATTGCTGAATGCTCCCCTTTCATAGCTCATACTTCTAAATGGCTGAGATCTATTTTTTATTTATAGCGACACCCACTAGCACCTCTCTGTGTAGGACTTTGTCAGCATTTTTGTTCTAAATATGTGCTTTTTTTCTACCCTAATGATCTACAGCTCACCTATAAAAATGTGTTTTGGGATGAAGGTTGAACAATGCAGGCTTTACGGAGTAACAGCATATCTTTTTGTGGGCATTAGCCCTACTTCCTTTTATATATATATATATATAAGCAGTTTCCAGACTCAAAGAATTATTTCTCAAAAGCTTTCCAAAAATATTTGCTTGGCTATTTTTAAGTTAGAGAGGAAATATTGAAAACTTAGTGAATATGCTGTTGCATGTTGCATGCAAACCTAAAAGAATTATTTCAGGGTACATCCAAAATACCATAGAAGTCAATTGAGATTTTCATTAGCATAGATGCAAGGGACTGTGGCTGTGTACACACATTCAGTGATCTGGGAGAATGCTTCTGGATTTAATTTCCTTGTACAAAAAATGTATCCAGGGATGCCTGAATAGACACTCAAATGCTGAAACCCTGAAGAGCAGAAAGCTTTCAGCGTTCATGCTGCTCAGCTAAGGAGTCCCTGTGAACACACCCAAGTGTGTTCTACAGACTCCCTCAGTCTGCCTGGAGACACATAGCAGCAGCCCAGAGGGCAGCCCTGATTGGCTAACCTGGACTGCTTAGGATCAGCCTGCATTTCCCTGCAGCACAATAGGAGTGTTTGCTCCTTGCTCACCTGGAGTAGTAGAGTCCAGCCCAAGAAACATGCTGTCCCAGGGGACAGTGGGGGAGGAAACAGCATGAATATATGTACATTTGTGGTTTCTCTTGGGAGACCAGTGACTCTCCCTCTAGGAACTAAATGTCTATATATGGACAGTGACACTGCAAAACGAAAAAGGTATGAGTCAATTGCATTTAAGATTACTTTTAACTTTTGAAAATAGTTTGCATTTTTTTTTTAATTATTTTTGTCTCTATGAACAGAGAGGAAAAGAAACATGCTTATAAACTAGGCAAAAAACACAGTCAACAATACCCCATTACAAAATGTCCACCTTTAGCTGCTTGGCTTGGCCAAATTTAAAGGTCCTGATATAGAAAGCATGCTGGAGGTAAAGTTTCAGTAAGTTACTAAGCTGTTAAACTATACTGCAATGCAATGAAAAGTAATCACAGATGGGAATATAATAGAATCATAAATTTAGGGCTGGAAGGGACCCCAGGAGGAGGAGGTCATCTAGTGAGTTCAACCCCCTGCTCAAAGCAGGACATTCCCAACTATATTATCCCAGCCAAGGATTTATCTATCTGGTTTTAAAAACCTTCAAGGATGGAGATTACACAACCTCTCTGGGTAACCTGTTCCAGTGCTTTACTACCCTCCTTGTGAGAGAGTTTTTTTTCTAATATCTAACCTAAACTTCCTTTGCTACAGCTTGAGAACAATTGTTCCTTGTTCTGCTACCTGCCAACAATGAGAACACTCTAGCTCCATCCCCTCTGTAGCCACCCTTTAGGTTGTTGAAGGCTACTATTAAATACTCCCTCAGTCTTCTCCAGACTTAATAAGCCCAGTCTCTCCTCAGAAGTTATGTTCCTCAAATCTCCAGACAGGTAATGAATTTTGTCTCCCGTTAGAGCTTTTTGAGATATTGGAAATGTATCCAGTCTGGACTAAAACAAAAAAAAATTCTAATATAATAAGAGGCTTAGTCTGTCGATCTGTGTTTATGTCCGCCTCTTTCTAACAATTTTGGATAACTGTGCCTGCACCACTGAGAGGGCAGGCACCTATTGGCTGTGTGGGCCCAAGTCTGAGCCGCTTCTGGGAAGTTTGGGACAGTGGCAAACACGCCCCAGCTACCTGAACAGCATGACTTCCCTTCCCCCTCTGGTGGGGGGGGAGAATTAAGGTGGCCCTGCCACCCAGCCCTGATGCCCCCCAGAACAGCCAGCAGGGAGGTGGAGGTAGTGGGCAGGGAGGGGAGGTGGATACGGAGCAGCAGGGCGGGGGTAGAGTGGGGCCAGACCTG
>NW_005842092.1:877427-902526 GCF_000455745.1 Alligator sinensis
CCACACACACACACACACATCATTCTTGACAGGCAATTTGATAGTTTTGAACATTTTTGTGGATTGAAAACCTAGGGAAAATTTGGCTGGATCTGTATAACTGGATAATATAAAAATTAGTTTTTTGATATCAACTTTTAACATATTTTATTTTCTTTTTATTACAATTTAAAGTTTTGAAACCTAAAATTATTTTGAACTGCAAAATGAAACTTGCATAGTTTTTGTTTTCTAAATGTCAAGGTGAGAAGTTTCAATAATTTCAAAAAGGGTTTTCATAAAGGATTTTGAAAGGGAAATATATGGACCTAAATCATTCCCTCAAAAAAGTTCTTTCAACAACTTGCTGATTTAATATGACACCACAAACTCAAAATGTTCCTGAGCAGCATTAACTGAATAATTGTGTAGATGAGATCTGCATATAGCTGTTTTTCCTTCATATTTAAAGCTAGACCACTGACCAACATAGAAGTAAGAATAATAATCATAACGTATATTTACATATGCTTTTCCTTTTGCAGGATCCTAAGTTTCTCAAGAAGATAACTGAAGACAACAACTGAAATGCAGCCACTTCTGTGGAGATAGGCAGCTACCTGACATATACCAGCCTACACACCCAATCTGCCTACCAAGCTAGGGAGCAGTCAAAGGTAGTCTGCATACAGAAATAAATTCAAACACTTTTAAGAAGTACTACAGAATCTTTAAGTTCACAACGAGAAGGTGGGTTCTGGGTTATTAAGGTATCTTGCAAAGTAAAATGTTAAATTTCAAGAAACAGCTTCCTAGTCTTTGTACAAAAACTTATAAAGCCAGATCTTCAGCAGGAGTAAATTTGCAAAGTTGCACTGAAGCGAATGGTTTTACATCAGCTTATATAAAATATGCACGTAGCCCTTTGTGTTCCAGAACATGCTAAATGTTCAACTGTGAACAAATATCATATACTTGTAATCTTCTCCTTAAAGCTACCTTTTATATTCCTAAAGGATGACTCTGGTACCTCTTAGCTACTGTTGTGGTAAACCAGTTAAATTGTCTCTATTGATTTTACCATATTTTCCAATTACTTTGAGAAAATAAAAAAATTTGTTCACCTTCAGTCTTTTTACCAAGCACTGTGAGCATGCAGAAAAGGAAAGAGAAATGTTAGTGAAGCACAGTATATAGTTGTGCTTGAATTGTACAGTGCATTTTAGACAATGCTGCATGCATGTCAAATGGAAGGCAGAATCAAGCAGGCAAAAAAAAAATATATGAAGAGCATACAGAGCTCTATGTTTACTAGAAAACCAAGGCCCAAATCTAATCTATGTTTACTAGAAAACCAAGGCCTAACCTTTAGACACAAGATGAACAGTTGCACAGCTAATTTAGCTGCATAGATATATTGGGCCCAAATCCTACTCCCCCTTAGCAAAGCATATAATTTTGTTTAATTTACAAGTTTAAGTTACAAAATGGAGAAAGAGAAAGTTCCTTCTCTCTTTTAACCCAAAATGAATAAAAAATTTGCACCTACACCTCCCACTTTCCAGCAAAATATCCACCCTGCAAGACAGTGAGGTAAGTTTTCACTTTTCACTGCTCCTGTGGAAGTACAAAGTAATGCACATTGGGCAGCCAAGAGGGAAAGATATAAAAAGGCCTGCAGGAGAGAGAGTTTGCCGAAGTATCTGAACTGAGAAAACCGAGGTGCTGGTTTGCTAACCCACGCACATCAAAAGTTTGAATACTGGCAGATAATTGCACAAAGGACAGTATGGCATCTTGGATGAAGATGAGATGCATTACTTTCCTGCCTGGATGTGTAGGTGGCCCTAGAAAAATTCTGGTTTTTTTGGTTCCTGAAATTTGAAAAGTCCATGAACCAAAACTTCAAATAAAAAAAAGAGAGAGATACTAAAGGAGGTATAAAATATTTGTATTCCACTTGCATTTCAGTTCACTTGGTGTTACAGCTGGAACATATTGCATCTCACTTGATATCAAATTTTAATTTTCTGGGCATAATAATAAAAAAAACGGCAATAGATGAAATAAGAACTTCGTATTTTATTTTTTAAATCCTGACCAGACAAAGAAAACAAACACACACAGCCATCCAAGATCAATTTCCAATATAGAAGAATGTCAACAGTATGGTGGTGAAAGGGCTGCCTGCACCTAGGGGCCCATCAGCCTAGCAAGGTTAGAGTACACTTTCCTGGCGCACACAGAAGCCATGTGGCTAGCTTCCTTTCCAGTCACCTTTGATTCCCCAGCTTGAATGATAAGGTGTCTATTTACAGGTTAGTTGACTACAAATGGCTTTACAGAGGCTCACATTTAAGTGCATTAACTATTCTGCCACTGCACTTTGACGACTCCTGTTCTATATTAAGAGTGGTATAAAACTTGTATTAAGAAGTGTTAAAAAAGAGCTAGCAAAATGTCTAGATGACACAATGTTGTTTGACTTTCGAAAGACTAAAGATTAGGAGGAACTTCAGAGGGACCCGATAAGCCCAGTGAATGAGTAATATAATGGCACATGAAATCCAATGCTGATGAATCTGAAGTAATGCATGTTGGATAAAGTAACATGAAGGCACTCTTGCCCATTGCCAAATTGTGCATTAACTCTAGCCACTCAAGACAAGAAGCAAACAAAACCCAAGGGCTAGTGGGATAGAAAGTAATATGGATAGGACCACTTTGTCACTAAAAAAAAAAATGGATGGTTCATCACCACTTCTAATTCTGTAGCCAGCTGTGGCCATGGTAGATAAGGTGCAAGTGAAAAAAAGGATGCTTAGGGTTGGACAGTGAGAATACCCAGTCATGAAGAGACTTCTGTACCCAGAGGGACTGAAAAGACAGACTTTAGTTTACAGAGGGAGATGATGGTGCCAAAGGCCGCAAAACGGGACCCTCATTTATCTCCTTTTGTAATGCAAGAACAACAAGGAGATAAAGTTAAAAGAAAAAACTTTAAACTGAACAATGGAAATATTTTACACAAGTTATTTGCATAATTAACCTGTGGAACTCATTCCCACAAGGTATCACTGAGGTCAAGAGCTTAACAGGATTTAAAAAGCGGATTAGAGCTGAGAAAAGGATTTATGGAAATGTTTCCAGCAAATCTAAAACTACTATTGTGAAAGAGCTAAGCAGCCCTTTCAAGCTTTTTCTGGGATTTTTCAAAAGTCATCTTAGACCAAAAACTTCCGTTAGGATTTTTCTTTTTCAGTTTGAAAAATAAATCTGAAAAACACAAATAATTCTACAAGGGAGCAGGCTTGTTGAGCAGCAGACCAGGTGCCAGGCCTTAGGCAACTTCTAAGTAATCTCTACCTTAAGTATATTAGACATGATGCCAACATTCATCCAGCTGCTAGAACTTACAGCTTCCCTCCCTCCCTCCCCCATTACATAAAATATATTCCTCATCTTCTCCTGATCCTTTTACATGGTAAGTAACTTTAAGGAAACACTAAAGAATATCCAGACATGAAATGTCATAATTGCGAACTCCAGAACATGAAAGGATTAAAAGGAGGGGAAAAAAATAGATTGCCTCTCCCAAAAAAGAAATAAAAACAAAAATAAGAGCATAAAATAGGGGTGCTGCAAAATATCACTTAGTCATGTTCTGCCTTTTTCCCTACTCCAACAATTCTTCACAGATCCTGGGCAATTATTTGTCTTTAAGGGCTTGATCTCTCTACCTTTCACAAAAAGCAATAAGCTTGGAGTTTCAGGGTGGGTTCATGCCACCTCAGGACCTTCAAAGACCTTCAGGATCTGCACCAAAACCCCTCCTGCTTGCTTCATGCACACTGCTCCCTGAAACTGCTACTAGGTAGCTGGCCTTGGCGAGTGCGGTGTTTGCTCTCAGGAGAGCTTCTTGATATGTACCCAGTGCTGCCTGAGCTAGCTACATTATACCAGTTTCAAGGGGTGACACATGAGCACAAGATGAGCAAGGCATGCTGCCTGCATCATTCCCCATCCCATGCCTGAAGTGACATAGCCTGTAAGATGTGCAAATACTTGGTCTTCTTCCACCCTTTCCTGCAAAGCACCATTAAATACCGGTACAAAAGGTAGCATTAATTGATTATTGTTAATTCGTTGTTTAAAATTGGCTTAGAACTAAGACCACTCCTGGTCCCACCTCCCGCCTCTTGATAAGCTCTGGGTCTCGATAAGACCACCTCCCGCCTCTTGATAAGTGACATTTTCCATTGCAGAAGCAATTTTCAGTTTAGGTTTTCTGATCAAGACCTGAAACAGAAATTGCTCTGTTCAGAGCATCTGGTTCTGCATATAGTAGGATTTATGTCCAAGCAATTCATCCTGCTCTACCTTTAATCTGTATCAACAGGAGGGCCAATTTAGTTTGTCCGGGGCTGGTACTTAAAAAGTATTTTAGCTGTAACCTATGAGAGGCACGCAAAACAAGCTTTACAGAGGATAAAGACAAGGGACTCTGCTCTAGTCTCAATGAGGAGTTAGTTTTGGGGATGGGGACATACTGAAGTAGGTCAATGATGTGGGTCAAGCTCTAGCAAGCCTGAATCCCTTCCACAAGGTAAGCAATCACCCTTGGGCTGCTTCTGTGTCCAAGCAAAACAAATAAAACAGCATTTTTGAAAAGATATCACCTCTATCCAGAGTTCTGTTCCCTTTTGCCTGTAGACCAATATGGCTACAGCCTGTATCCCCGAAACATGGAAGATACCGAATTTAGCCATTTTTTTTAAATGAAAACTTCATAATTTTACAAGGAGGAAGCAAAATTCAACACCTGAAAACCTGAAAGCTCACACCCTTGCTCCTGCTTTTTGTTGTAAGCTAAATTTGCACGTTCGCAGAGCTCAGAGCTGCCTCAACACAAAATTCCTTACCCAGGAGAGGTTTCCATCTACTCATCCTCCTGCGAAATATGAAACATCATAGCCAGAAGGAAACGTAATTCAACATCCTCACCAGCAGACAACTTCAAGGTAAACAGACTGCTCTAACTTTTATTTAAGCCTAATTTGCACAAAATGAACTTTTTCAGCCAAGAGATCTTATAACACCTTCAGCTATCCTGTGAAATATGAATTTTCCATTTTCACCTAGGAGAAATTACCATCTTTGCATTTTCCTATGCCTGAAGAAGCATACCCCAAAGCTTGCAAATGAAGACCTTTTTTGCAAGTCTAGTTGGTCTAATAAAAAATATCCCCTATACCCAGAGTGCTGATCCTTATTTGGCTTGCCGTTCTAGTAATGTACAATCAAGTGTGTTGGTAGTTTAGGGTTTATTTTGGGAGGTCATGCATACAGGTAAATGCACGTGACTTAGAACATGATAAAACAATAACTGCCAGAGTCTTTTCAGATCAGAGCACTTTGTGGTTTAAATCCAATGCTTAAGATGTGTTCTATCACAGGAAAAGTAAAATATGTGCCATCCACACTACATACATTGCTATGAAGCCTATCAGTAACATCTGTTGGTTTTATCATGATAAGTGGTTCCATGAAGTACTCTTATTATATTTGCTAGTTTCTTAGTTGTCTTTAATCTGGTACATTTTGAAGAGTAGACTTTTGCTAGTGACCCTGTTGGTCTTTTAACAGTGTGAAGAGTCAGAGTGTTTTACTTTGTCTCTTTGTAGCCAAGACAACTTGGAGTGATATTTTCCCCACGAGCATGATAATGACTACTTACTAGATGGATGTGCAGAAGCCAATGTTTTGCCTGGGAGTGGTAAAGATTCTGCCTCATGTGTAAATCTTCCACTTCTAAGAAGCACGTCTTTTTCTTTTGAGAACTACATTACATATGCAAGATCAATGCATTTACAGCTGCTTTTGTGTACTGCAATAAGGGTTTGCTGTGGTCAGTTTTATTATTATTATATATGGCTGTCCCAGTGCACAGAGCTTTGGAGGCTTGTTTCAAGGAGATAAAAAGGAAAAAAAGTCTTTGAGGACAATTTTTCAACCTCTGTCTGACATATACAATCTGAAAGCTGCTGCAGATCAACATCTCAAATTTAGAACTAAACGCTGACCAGAGCTGTACTGTACTTACAGTAGAAGCACTGGAGATGGAAATAACTCAATCCCGATTGATTGCATTCAGAAATTCTCCGTCTACACTCCCCACTGGCAAAGAAAAGTGGGTCCCAAGTGGTCTCCTCCCGTGTTGCCTACCATGTGGGACTATAAGACACCTCTTGTTGGATGGCATGCAGAAGGAAGCTGAACCTGTTCTTTTGGAAAAGTGCCCGCCCTTTCCCAGGTCTCATATACCTTAACTGTGAGATGGAATAAATGAGTTGAAATACAATTAAAAAAAAAAGGTGAGGGAAAAAAAATAAAATAAAAACAGAACACGTATTTTTTTTAATTTTTAAAATCCGAAACAGAGAGTTTAAGTCCAAACAATATGAAAAAATACAAACTTTGTTTTATTTTGGAGGGTTGGCTAAAAATTAACTTTTAATTTTCAGATTGGGAAAAAAAAAATGTTTAACCATTATTTTCCTATGGAAAAATGCAAGTTTCATCAGAACTATATTTGCAAGCAAGTACATTTTTTCCTGCAAAAATTTCAGCAAGCTGTAACCATAAGATAATTTGACACAAAAACATGAAAATAAAAAACACACTGACAATTACTCCAACCACACCATAATCTGCATCTTTCGTTTGCTTTTGAAGCATCTAGTGCTAGCCCCTGTCACAGACAGGATACGAGGCTGGACAAAAGTACAGTTGATTCAGTATTCAATTCATATGTTCCACAGACCAAACACTATAACTTTAACTCTGTTCCTGTACAAACATCAAACTTCTGGCACCCTGTTAGCCAAACAAATTGGCCAGGCAGAAAGGCAGATCAAATTAATGAACCCGTCTGAAAATGGCTTGTGGAACTATGTATTGTATAGAAGTGATATGGAATTGTGAGCAAAAGACAGGTTACAAATGCTATGTTTCTGAGGCTCTTGTCTACTCCCATGCTTTTTCCTTGAGAAGGCTACTTATGAGTCTTTATTCCATGCTATGGAAGAAAAAGAAACTGCCATACACCCCAACACTTCCCTGACAAATACATTGCAATTTACTTGCTCCTTCTCATGCAAAATGTGATTAGCTTTAAATAGAAGCTTTCTGTGCAGACTGACTGCCAGGTCAGGCCCAGAAAGTGTCCAGGCCCATTCTAGATGGGATTAAGATATTTCAATTGTCTGTCCAGCAGCACAAAGATTTAGAACTGAACATTTTGTCCAACACTCATTTCCAGTTCATGGATAACCTAGGTTTGCTCAGCCCATTTTGCCATGCAACACACTATCTTTTTTAGCAGTTTCGTAAGGGAGCTTTAATCTGTGACAGGAGATTGAATTAATTTACTGAAGTATGTGACCATATTTAACAACCTTTGCAACTCATATGCTTTGTGGTTTGGAGCCAAGATTTACATAATTATTTCTATTTTTGAGCTGTCTCAAAAGCCTGATTTTAGCCATTCTGAGCTCACACTTGCCCTGACTGAAACACAGTCCTTCATCTTTAGCTTCTTAAATATCTGATTAACATTTTTTCTTTCAGGACTGCAAAATATGTTATCTAGATAGGCTGGAAGTCCCCTGAGACCTTTAAACAACTCTGTCTTGATTTTATCAAACACATCTGTGGCTCTTTAATTCTATTTCCAAGGAAAGGCAATTTAAAGAACTTTATCAAATACTAAATACATCATTCAAAACTATATTTCCCTACCAAGATTTCTTAGAAACCAACGAAGATATCCAACTGGTTGATGTTCAGTAGTAAAGCCATGGCAAGAACTCCGTTTCCTTTTAGTGGTTTTAGATATCACTTAAGCATAAAGAGAATATTGCACCTTATTATGCTTCTGTGTACCCTAACCCTACACCTCCAATTTAACACCTCAGAAAGCTGTTATCAATTCACAGTATGATTTTCAAGTTAAATAATGAAAATCAATACATAGACTTCCCAAGGTAGTGGTGCAGTTCCCCAGCCTTGGACATTTTCAAGAGGAGACTGAACTGACACCTAGTTGGGTTCATTTGATCTCAGCAGTATTCCTGCCCAAAGCAGGGGGGGTGGACTCAATCTCTCAAGGTCCCTTCCAGCCCTTAATTTCTATGAGTCTATGATGAGAAACTGGGACACACTATTTTTTTTTTATGGACAACTTATAAAAAACACCAGACAAACAGTCCATCTGATCAATCTGTTTATCTACCTACCTACCTGACATGAGGATGCCAAGAAAACTGAGGATCTGGTCAGTGTTGTGTAACTGTCATCAGTTAAAAAGTAAGGTTGAACAGTATCATATCAAATGGTTTTAGGGGATAGCAGAACATGTAGATCAGATTTAGTTCAAGTGCATATAAGGTTATATATTTTCCTAGGATATAATTCTTTTCTGGTACTCTAGGCCATCATTTTCCATTGAAAAAAAATACAGCAAAATTTGACATTTCTGATACTTTTCTTCTGGGGGAAGCTCTACCTTAGGGCAATTTTACCAGTTTCATTTCAAATTGAAAAATGTCTTTCACTGGCTTTGCATAACTCAGAGAGCAAGAGATAATAATATCCAACTTGAATATCACGCTTTTCATTCCTAGATCATGAAGTGCCTTAAAGAGTATCAGAAGCCCCATTTTACAGAGAAGTTGCTGTTCTTTGTTCTACCACAGACAAGACTACATCAAAACACACACTTACACAGAGCCTGGGTTAAGTTACCATGGGTGACTTCTATTCCAGTCTTTCCTAATTTTGAGCACTTAACTTTCCAGCCTTCATACCCTTTTAGTATAGCTGGCCTGTATAAATTAGTCTATGCACCTCTCCCTGTCACCCTCCATCTCACACCCCCACCCCACAAGAGTCATGTATTTATTTAGATTCATTGCTTTTTTTATCCCCATCCTTTTCATATTTTGGAAATAAGATCTAATGAGATAAATTATATAGTAAAATTACTTTGATTGGTAAAAGAAAGGCAGATGCCAGCAAGTAGAGCAGAGGGAAAGGAGGGGGAAATTAACATTATTATTCTACCAGAGCATTTTAAATAAGATACCCTTTCAGGGTGGGAATCAGTATTTATGCTTTCCCTCCCCACTTACATTCACTTCAGCTATGAAACTTAAATCCCCCAGATCCCAACCTGCATAACTATTACTCTTCAACAGAGGTCACTGAATATATTGGTCTAAGTAAAACTTTCTAAGTTCATCACGGTTCTCTTACTGTCATAAAATGGGCAGCATATAGACTGTGGCAAAACCAGGTGCTAGTGAAGTCCATAACTCAAAATAAAACCATGTCATTGAATCATGCGTTTACTGCACATAATCACATGAAAATTTGGCAGAATACTTTAATGGCTGGACTAGGGAATCAGTGGTCCTGGACTGTATTTCTGACTCAACAAACACCCTTTAGCAAATGACTTGTGTGTCAGTTCAGCCATCTGTAATATTATATGCTTATCTCAAAGGAATGTTTTGATTGAAGCTTTGATAGTTAGTATTTATAGGGCACTTAGAAATACTTGTATGTTCCAAAGCCTGGAAATATCAAACTAGGGAAGACAAAAAACAAACAAAAAATCTTGCAACCAATGCATAAAATAAGATACAAAATCAGAACGCTGTGTAGATGGCAGTGACTCATATTTGTGACCTTAGAAGGAAAATCTGCAGTCATTCTCAGTGAAAGGGAAGGCTCATGAATCTGCAGATCCTTGTTTAAGCTGCTACCAGGTTAAATCCTGGCTCTGTCAAATCCATAAAATGTATAGAAGATTCAGCTAAGATAAGATATATATTATTGATCTTAGGGTTCATTTTTATTTTAAATAATTCCTCCCAATTATAATTATCCATCCCAGAAAATGTCACTTGCTGGAAATAATTTTGGTTTAAAATGTCTTGTCAAAAGAGAAAATAATTGCTCCTACCACTATTTATGGAACCTCTGAGCTCACTTCTCTCTCATCTCTGATTGCAGACAGAGACACCTCACTTTTAACCTTACCATATACCAGGTACATGTCTGCCTAAAACCAATGGGTGCCTATACAAGTGCTTCAATGCGTTCTAATTATAATGCATTGGAGCAGACTCTGGAGCACTGCATTTAAATCACTCCAGCATGCTTCACTATTACGTCTTTTAAGTGTCCTGCATTTCAAAATAGCCGCGGGGGCACTTTAAAATTTGTCAAATGAGCTTTGGCTAAAGCATCCTCAGAGCCATTTTGAAATACAAGCCACTTAATACATGTGACTCTACAGCCTTTTAATTAGAGTGGCTGTCCAGGAGCCGCTTTAATTAAAACACCTCCCATGAGCATGTGTATAGACACGCATTAGGCAGGGTGTGTCACTAGACAGAACGTGAGCAGCTGACAGGCAGGGCAGGAAGGAAAATATTTGGGGATCTTCAGAACATGCATTAGAACTGCCAATGTGAAATATGGATCTCTCTGCACAAAGTATTTGAACGTTTGAGGGGAAAAAAAAACCCATAAAAGTCTGTATCTTTAATTTGGAGCAGAGTATTTTCCCAAGGTGACTTTCAACATATTGAACTACCCTTAGGCCTTTCTTGCATTTCTGGATTTAGAAGCAGAGCAACTGTCCTCAACTCATCTTGGTATTTAATTGGGAACTGATGGCTCCCAAATCCTGCTAAGGTACTAGGGACTATGTGGGATAATGGTTTCAGGCCCATTTCTGTGGTCCTGCAAAATCATTAGCATCATTAGTAAACACTAACAACTTGTGAAGATTTTGCACCTTGAATGTGAGGCTCAGAACCATGAAGTATTAAGTCTAACTCAATCCATCCCCACAAAACCAAACCCCCAAAATCCATCTCAAATGTATAAGATACAGGGAATATTGCAATAACAATATCATACTAACTTAGTGGGGAAAAACAGTTCACTGCTACTTCAGAATGACCAACTGATTCTAATCCAGTCTTCCTGGCCCCTTCTATCCCTGGGATATTTAAGTTTTTTGTACCTTAACCTGAAAACAGAAGAGGACCACATATCCTGGGGAAATAATATGGAAATTGCCTTTCATTATTCATTTCATGGCCTGAGGGTGGTTGTGGGGGGCGGGGGGGATATTTTATCTGGAGCAGAAAACGATGTGCAGAATGATGCACAAATGGTCGTTTACTTCACCATATTGCAGAAGTCACAAAACGTCATGTTCAGCAATCCTGTCAACTCTGCCAGGCCGTCTTATAGCCCTCATCATCCCCTCTGATTTCTGCTTCCCTTCTTTTTCATATCTCTTAAAAAGAAGGTCACTCTCTTATATGATACACTTCAGTTTCCAAAAATTCTATTTATCTTCTCTAATCCCATAAAACAAGCAGTGATACCAAGGGATTATTTCCTAATGAAAGGTCAAACCATTTCATTCCTGTTGCATCTTTCCTACTCAAATGTCGGAGCGTTCCACCTCCAATATTCATAAAGATAAATGGCTTCGCTTAAAATTTCCTAATTTTCAATGCAGCTGGGAATTTAACTAGAACCAGCCTCTTTCTTTTGTTCTTTTTTTTTAAACACCAAGCAGATTTTTTTTTGTATTTTTTTGTGCAGAGCAAATGGGAAGGATCTCACAGCCCATTAAGCAGGCAGTTCAAGTCATAAAGTGCAGCACTGAAGCATTTTCACTCTAGAGGAGCAGTGGGTTTAATTTGCTACTGATGTGCTTACAAAACCAAAGGCCTGGCAGAGCTCTTTTTAGGATTGTGTTTTAAAATGAAGTCTCAGCTAAACAGCACACCACAGTATAAACTGGCTTTTATAAACTGGTAAAATAAACTTCAGGGAGCTGAGCACCAAATATTGTTTTTTTCCTTTAAATAACTGTGGCTTTACCACCCTTTATTCAATCCAGGAATTAGCTTAGCTGCAAACTCCTCAAACAGTAAGAATGATGTTAACCAAGTCCCCCACTTTAGTCTTCCTCAATCTTCAGTTACAGGAATAGTGAACCAGATCCTTAATGGCTGTGAAATGACATTGTTCTTCTGAAGTCACTTAGAACTATGTTGATTTACACCACCTGAAGATTTGGCCCAGATACTTCATCCATTTTCCATTAATTAAAAAAAATATATTTCAAAATTCATTGAAAATTTCTACAATGAAATGAATTTTGAAAAATATATATATTAAAATCTGGGATTTTTACCAGATTACTGGGTGCATGAGTACACACATACACACACACCAGTAATCTGGTAAAAATCCCAGATTTTAATATTCAATGGAAAATTTCTTCAGAATTTAAATTTTTGATGAAAAAAATAAAAAGACCAGCCACGATGTTGAGCAAAATGTTAGCAGATTGACTTACTCTAGCACCGATCAGAATCTCTCTCTCAATTTTTTTTAATTTCTAAAATGTCCAAAGCTTCTGAAATAAAGTGTCCGATTAAAAACAAACAAACAAACAAAACGAAACAAAACCAAAACAGTTTTTACAACTGAATTTATAGCCAGCATTCTTGCATACAATTTAGCCTGAAACTGATTTGGTATAGAGAAGTTAAAGCAGTGATAACTTAAATTATTCTCTTAAGCCTGTTGACATTGAAATTAAACCTGAGAGAGAAAACCCTTACATAGCCAAATCTAAAAGAAATCCAAGCCAGAATTAATATCTTTCAAAATAACTGTTGATGTGATGGCCACTATCATGCATATTATTTAATTGGTCAATAAAGATGTGTATCTACCCTGCCTTCTGATCGACTTCAGACCAACATGACTAATTACCACTACCTTGGCTAACAGCAAAACTAAAACCAGTCACTTCTTGTTTTAAAAATCTAAATTGCTAGACTGAGCTAAAAGGGAAAGATTTTCTAACTGGCAGATGTAATAGCTCCCATCCTTTGGGGATTAGACACAGAAAAGAATACTGAATGCTGCTCACTGACAAGTGGGTTATTTAGGAGCTTATTCACAATAATTCAATTATAGGATTTTAATTATACACGTGCAACAGTACTGAAGCAAGTTTGGTTGCATCTGAGCAACTGTGAATAGAAAGCCTATAAGGATATCGCTAACCTTCCCAGCATTCCACATGATTTACATAGGACACTTTACAGATTACTTATAGATAGGGTACCCAGTAATATGCCCCAACAAGCTAGCAATCCAAGTCCAGTATTAGCTAGCAATATAAATTATATAATTAGTGAATGTAGGACATAATATGAAGGACCTTGATTAAGGAAGGTCAAGATTGACAGTAATATCATATTTTAATCAAAGTGGCATGTGCATATTTATCTGTTATCTCTGAATGGAAAAATATGAGTCTCAGGTTACACAAATTTACCATAGGAGGAAAAAAACATTAGGGTGCTGCAAGATCCTACTAGCAAAATTAGCTCTCTCATGTGCTTTTCATCTTTCCATAGAATTAAGGAAATATGGAACCTACATGGATTTACATAGCTAAGTTTCAGATAACTGTGTCCATGAAAGACACAACCCCTAGTAATTTATATATTCTGCTAAATACCTTGCAGTTAGTAGCTTTTGCAGTAGAAAGAGGCCTATCAAAGGGCTCCTAAACCATTTAAAGGGATACTGCGCAATTTACACTACAATTATTAACATGCTGTGAAGATCTGGGTCTCTATCATGCAAGGAGAACTCTGTACCTGACCAATAAGCAAGGGAACAGTATCTTCCTAAGTAATATTATATTGTAGGACTGAAGCCCACTGAACCATTTTTCCATGGGTCTGATTGTCCTTTGATATAAGCAGGCTCTGAATTCAGTGGAGCTATGAGGACTTACAGCAGGTATGATTTTGACTATTGTGAAAGAATCTACAACTTCATGTCATGTGTCTGTGATAAACGTGGTTTACTATGGGGTGGGGGGCAGAAATAAAAGCTTAAGGCTGCCATGAACGAAATGGTTTGAAAAAGATTTGTACAGGTTTATAGCTGACAAATGGGAATGACAAAAATTATAAATGAGGACATTAGACACTTCAAAGATACATATATATTCTTCTTTTTTTTTTGCATAGTGCACTGCTGAGATGCTATCTGTAGTCAGTAGAATTTTAGCTTGGCTATGTGACAACATGGGTACACAATATGCTCATGCTTTGCACAAATGACTATATAATGTTTCATTAAGGACTGTAAATACTCATCAACCTAATCACAAAAACGCTGTTTCAGTAGTTTTAGGGCTATTTAATGTGAGCTATGATGACAAGGATGAATGGCTTTATTGTATTGACAATTACCATTGCTTTAACACTGCGAAAAAGAATTTAAAAAATAGTAACCCTTCTGTTGTCCAATACAGCTAATCAAGGTGAGTGTATATCATTTTGTAAAGGGTTCTTTTGACAACCACATTTTTATTCTCCATCAGCTTTCTAATCAACTCTGGAGAACATGGAGAATTTCAAACCAGTCCATGCTACTTCATTTGTTCACTGAATTTCTTTCCCCAAACAATTCTCTACCATAGAAATTCCATTGCAATAAAAGCTAACAAAGATAACTTGAAGTCATTGCTAAAGAAAGGGGCAATTTTGGCTATAGGTGGGTTAAGTATATTGAGACCTGAAATACTATAATATCCTCTAGTCGACTGGCCATTTCAATGTTAGCTGTCACTCATTTATAACTACTATCCCTATTGTGAATATGTGTTGGCTGGTGCATGCTGTGTCCCAAGTAACACCAATATCTAGAATAAAAATTATCAAGGAAGGGAGTTTTGGAGGGTAGACAGAGAAAAGTGAATCTGAAAAGTTAGGCATGCATAATTGGAGACTTTCATTTCTATAGATACACTTAACTTTGGCATTGCTGAGACTCCAACTCATCTTAGGACTTGATCCTGACCTTGCATCATTTTGAAAATTCTCTCACCACTGTTTAAAAGTCAGATAAGAATCAGTTTTCTCACTAAAGTATTTTGGATCTGTCCTAGTAGCCTTGTTGTTGTACTTTGCGAGAGGAAGATCTTTGTACCTTTGTTTGTACCTTTGCGAGAGGAGAATCAGGGAATGTGTGGGTCCCTTACTGAATGGAGGAGGTCCCCACCACCTGACCCCAACCAGCTCCACTCTCCCCATCCCAGCACAGACCGCCCCCCAGAAGCATATCTGCAACCCAGCAGTATTAGAGAGAGGCAGGGGACGTGTCTGCACATGCCAATTTAAGGCTTTCTGCCACACTGCCTACATTGTGCTGCCCCTTCCCCTGTAGTCATGGGGGGACCTTTGACAGGAGCCTTCATGCCTCCTGCCCCCTCTGTGGACTTCGTCCCAAGTCAGTCAGCACACCGACAGGTACTGCTGCTGCCAGAACCACTGCTCCAGCTCCAGCATCTGCACCTTGGAGAAAGCACCCACTGCTGCTTTGTCTTGGCAGTGCCTGGTGGCAGTGCAGGACCCCATGGGCTTGGCTCCGGCCTGCTCTCATCTGACATTAGGGAGGCAGGAACATGGGGAGGGGGTTAGAGCTGGGGCCAGGGCCAGGCTGATCACATCCAGGGGCCTGAAAGCTCCCACCCCCTCAGCAGGTACTGAGCTACATCACCCAGATACGCTGCCATGGGCTTCGGTGGGGGGGGGGCTGTCCAAGGTGCTGACTAGAGCAGGCTGCAGACGCATTCACCCAGTGAGCCACATTAAGGCTCCATAAGGCATGTATGTGTAAATGCGCACCTAAATCACCTTAAGGTGCCGTAGGCTAAGGTTCATTAAGCTTAAGTATGCATAAATTCACATTTAGACACCCAGTAAGATGCAGCAGATAGCTGGAAGGGAAAGGTCTACAGAGTCCTGAAAAAGGTTGCCTGCAGTGTTCTTCAGTCAGGGGTCTTCAGTCAGCTCCAACTGCTTTGGGTTTTTATGAATGGGTCAAGTATTCTTTTTATGGACAGTTGGACTTTATGGACACTATAGACCAATTTTTGTTTTGTTTTTTTTTTTTACTGACTGGCCATTAATTTATGGACAATTGGCAACCCTGATTTTAATTCAGTAATATGGACAAGTGCTTATGTCTCTCAATTTAATTCCCATATTTACTCCTTACTTTCATTTATCTTTAGTTTACTTTGACCTACTAATCCTAAATGTTGTATATTGGGACCTGATATACATTTCCTACCCTATAAAAGTACGGGCCAACCTTTTTGGCAGGTGTGGCACAAATTAAGCCCTGTGCCCTCACCTAGGCCAGGTACAGACATTACACTTTTGCCAGTATAAGTGATAAGAAATCAGTCTATATCCATAACAGAATAGAAGTTCAGCACACAGACTTGGTTTTAAAATGGCAGAACACAGTCTAAGACATGCCCCCTGCCCTCTACCCCCCACACAAGGGCAAATCCATGTTCTGTTCATTACTAATGTAAACTATGCTGCTGACAGAAAACCACACAACTTAGACAGATTTCAAATCTGTCTTTCTGAATGTTCATACCTCACCCTATTGACCCCCTTTCCTTCCCATGCCCAATCTGCTCTTCTGCTTCTGCTCCCTGCCTAATTTTCTGCTCAGTTTTTATTTGCTACTGTGCTACCTCCTCCCCCTGTGATGTGCCTTATGCCACACAGACAGGGTCCCCATGCCACTTGTGACCAGGACTCTTAGCACTTAATGTTATATTTTCTCATTAATCTTGACTGAGTATGAGGTGTATTCTGTCCCTTCCACTGATCTGTGGGGGAACAGCAAAAAGTACTGAGTTTGGAGATAATGCTAGGTCTCTTTTTTCATGCCCCAGCCAATTGGTCTGATTCATCTCGTTCTGTTTTATGCATGGGAGCAAAGAATTCCTTAAAAAGCAGAGGCAGTCATCTTTCTCCCAACATACTTTTCTTTTAAAGATAAATGAATCTCTCTCAGCACACCCCTAATCTCTCAGGAATGGTAAAAGGAGGAAAAAAGAATGATGAAGATGATGTAGGTGTGTATGACAAAAGAGAAAAATGGGAAAAGAGATGACAGAACAAGAGAAACACAAGCATTTCTCTATACAGTGACAGTTGACAAATACTTCCTTTAGGATAGTAAACCCTGTGGTATGAGGCTTCTTTTGCAATGCCTTAAGTCAGTCTCTGTTGGAGTTCAGGAGCAAACCTTCACAGAGTCAGTTTATCCTACACTTCTACGTAATGCAGCATTTCTTGTACCTTTTTCTACACAGCATAATTTTGGACACTGTCAAAAACAAGACACTGAACTAGACAGAGACTGCATCTTATCCATTCTGGCTATTCCAATTTTTCTTGTATGCACATACGCAGTTCTGGTGCGAGAACTTCATGTTGCTTTGCCTGGCAAATCCTAATGCTGTCCTTTTCAACAGAATCAGTGTGTGGAGTTTGATGCTAAATAGCAGGTTTTCATACTACAGCATGTCTGCATCCATGTTTTCAGAAGGCACTACTTGCAGTTAGAACCAGAACACGCCCTCTGTACATGACAGATGTTCCCATCCAAGGCCTATTTGAACCTCTTTCCCATATTCAACTGCTTTACACAAAAATGTTTGCAGAGAGGGCAACCTGAACCATGTCTTTTAGTTTATAATTTAGATGAATAATGGGGGAAAGCCCCCTGGAATCTCCTTGACCCCTAATAGCAGGTTTGCTGCAAAACTGATGTGTTCTTTCTGCACAAGAGAGACCAGGAACGTACAAAGGTCCGCCATAGGTCTGCCACATCCAACGGCAAAGCACAGAACTCTCTTCTGCATGATTCTCCTTGCAGAGCATGGGCTACGGATCAGGGTGAGGATGGACACCCATATGCACTTTGCCCACAAAGGAGCCATGGAAGGCATCTGCAGCATTGGCCGTAGTAGGCTCTGTAGAAGCTGAGGGTGCAATTTGGTCTACTTCTGCACATTTATATAATGACTGACCTACCTACTCAGAGCTCCATACCCAGTCCACATGTATAAATACACAGAAGAACCTCTTCCCACCTTCCAGACTTAGAATATGCACATTAACCAGCAGAGATGAACAGCAGCTGAAGACTTGTGGACTGACTGTGGGATGACTTGTGTCATCCCACAGGCCATTCCGAGGACTGCAGAATGGCCTTTGGGATGACACTTTACTACCACCATCTCTTCCTCCTCCATGCAGCAGGTCAAATCAGGATGAGAAAGGATTAGTGTACTCCATTTACATCCCCTAGCATTATCCCACTGCAGATTTCCTTCCCTAGTTAGGGAAGTGCTGAGACCTCTCCAAGAATGACATTCAAAATTCTATTCAGTCACTAAAATCCAGTTTCTCATACTGGAGGCAAGTCCTTTATTTCCACCATAACTCACAGCATGAGAACAAGTCAGCAGTTTCCTCTACAACTGAAAGCTTTGTAGTCATCTAGTGAATGCTGCAGGAGAGAAGTGTGCTGTCTCCTTTCCCATACATAAGATATGTTATTGCCATAACTCTCATACTTTCTAGCTAACCATACAGAATGACGCAAGCCAACCACAGGACACTGGAAGCCAGCAGCTTTACCATGGAGCAGGGAGACTACCATTCACTTTTAAAAGCTAATTATGTGGAACTTAAAAACATGCTGTTTTGAAATCCCGTAGTATGTCATCCTCTCATAAGCCTCTGCTTTGATTCACTGTGGATACTGCCAGACTGTTTCCAAAATAAAAACAGAGAATCTTTTATTGCATTCTGGAATCAAAAAGTGGCATCAGTCGGCTCTGTAAAAATACCCTGAGTTCAGTACAAAGGTCTTACAATCACTCTGCTTCCTGCCACCGACACAGAAAGCAGAGCTGGTCTGTGGCTAGATAACACTGCACCCTAAAGGCATGTGCAGATGTTCCTGAGATCCAATCTACAAGTATATGGCTTATTTTAAGCTGTGTGATCATGGATCATTTCCTCATGTGTGGACATGTTCACCAGCGCTTGGAGCTGTGCTGGGAATACAACCTAAGTAAATTAGGGGAGGGAAAGGAAAAGCAGGATCAGGAGAGGGCTAGTGGGTCCATGGGGAATTCACACCAGGGGGGTTGTCCAAATTGGAGGGCTAAAAATTGTCCAACCAGGGTTGGAAAAAGGGAGGGAGATAGAAAGAGTGCAGCCCTGGGGCTGGGGCAAGTCTCTGAGGCTTTCCCAGCCCCAGGGCTGAACATGTTCAGTGAACTCTGTCCCGGGTTAGCCCAATCTACATAGTGCACCTCAGGTGAACTAAATTAGATTTAGCCAGCCATTTCTGGCCCAATCTAAACTCCCCAAACATATGTACACTTTGACACTTAGATCAACCTAAGCTTAGTGCAATGTCTGCATGTAGCCTAAGGCTATTTGCCTAGGCCTCCATAGGAAGCAGAGACATCACCAAGCAGACCTGATGCACTTCACTGAGCAAACCAGTCATTGCCCAAGAATCCTGAAGGGCTGGGTCCTGCAGCCATAGTGGCCCAATCCTGTGGGACAATGCTTGGGGCATGCCCAGGGTTCCCCATTTGCAGAGGTGCGCCTTGAGTCTGAATCCCGGGGTGTACTTGTGCAAGCACAAAACCTCAGGTTTCCCCACTTCCAGAGGCATGCCTGGCAATTCCAACTTAGGACCCATCTTAAAACAAACTCTCTCCTGCTTTAAAACAAATAGATATCCACTGCAAAACAGCAGCAGATTTAAATGCCTTCTGTTGCAGCCACAAATTTGCACATTTGTGGAATGACAAAGGGCATGGACATCTGTCTGCTTTCACTTTGTGGACCCATCAGCCACCTCCCCTTAATAAATTATTGTTATGGTGGCACAACAGGTAACATCTGTTTGCAGCCTAATTTCCCCTAAATGCTGGGCTGGCCCTTGATTAAAAGAATTAGGGCTTGGTTTAAATCACAGGCCCAGCTCATGGAGCTGTAGCTCCTTTAATCTTGGAGTTCCCCCTGTGTGCCTCTCCCCACCGCTCACTGCTTGCTCCTGATGGCCGGGAGGTGAAAGCTGCAATTTTAAATATGCCATGGCTTGCGTCTCTGATGCTTGCTGCTGACTGGACAGGAGGCAAAAACCCTGGCATATTTAAAACCGTAGATTTTGCCTCCCAGCCATCAAGAGTGAGCAACAGGGCCCTCCACAGTCAGTGGGAGGGGTGCGTGTGGAAGGGAACTCCAAGATTAAAGGAGCTGCTGTGCCAAGAGCTGGGCCCCTGATTTAAACCAGGCCTTAATTATAAGCCACCTTCACACCCCATTTAAAACCCCTTTAATCGATGTTATCCCTGGTCCAAGCAGAGCAACGGAGAAAATGAAGTCAGCCCCATATTCTGTAAACTCATAGGCAGATCCAGCCAATTAATGGAGCCCCTAGAAGTCCCGAGGTAGTGCTGCATGCACACAGTCTACACGCCACAGCAGGAGACTTATGTTCAAACATACAAATACCTCCTGAAATAGCTCTGACGGGAAAGCCTTTCTTTTTGTCTGAGCTAACAAGCTTTACTCAGCTGAAAGTCGCTCTTGCATATACCCATTCCCTTTCTGAGTCTGCCTTCAAGAGGAATTGCTATCCTCCCCACCAGTCAGTGTTTGCCAGCTTATACAGCAGCCGATTAATGGGAGTCTCCTATCTTGCTATGCAATGAATTCCCCATTAAACAAATTTGCACACAACATTAAGTTATTTCATCCTTCCAACAATCTTTTCCGCATCCTTTCATTCTAATTTGCTGCTGTTTGGTATGGAAGATTCTAGCTTTCAGCCGGGTTTCTTTACCTTGCCTGGAATAGACAATGAATATAAAAGCTGCTGGTGGAGGTGTTGCACCGTGTTTCCTGTTTTTTAATTTCTATTCTTACCCAGTTTTACCTTTAACTAAAAGTTGCATTTTCCATATTTTCTCACAGGCTTTTTTTTGCCTTTTTTATGGTAGAATGTATTAAACTTTCCTTTAGTTTCACGTTGGCTCAAGATCAATATTTCAACTACATTCATATCTTTGATATATAGCATTTGGCTGGCAGAGAGTAGAGGGAAATAATATATTGCTTCTTATAAAGAAGAATGGGAATCTGATCTGGAGATTACCCACTAAGTGGTTGTGAGGATTTATTTGAATTCCCTTAAGAACCCTGTTAATATATAATTTGTTGCATAGGATTTATTACTCTCCCAAGAGATTTCCTTCAATGTGTTAAGACCATATTCTAGACGTACCCAAGATGTCTCATTGTGGATGGGCTTTCTTGCCTGTATGAAATGGATTTACCCAACCTACTTCTCAGGAAGTTACGGGGTTTTACATGATGTGTCTGTATTTGTTCTTCCAAAAGTTCTTCCAAAGAAAGATCAATATGCTATATTCCTTTGCTTTGATTCCACTGCCATATACAGATTTATCTTTATTAAAAAAGAACAGCTGATGTCATTGGTAATATTTCTTGTGGTCACAAATCTTTGAATTCAATTCTCATTGAAGGATAAAGTTTCTGCAGTGACTACACAGGTCATTTTGTATTTGTAGAAATCCTTTTGCTCCTATATTCTTATCCACTGTTTGGTTTATCTTTACCAGATATACCTTTACATTATGGGATGTCTCTGCATGGATACTGTGGAGATTAATATTGTTTTGTTGAGCTACTATCTGTAAAAGTATATTGAAGCTGTAAACCGCTATAATCTGATATGATATAGTCTTAATGTAATTAGTTCCACATGTAGGGTTAGGGCATTTATAGCCCATTGAAGCAAATAGAAACACTTGAACTGAATTCAAGAATTCAAGGGATGTTAGGTTAAGACCTTTGCTGAGCACCAGACTGCTTAAAAAACAATCAACCCTGTGGTGGAGAAATTAACAGCAGAAAAAACTGAGCACTACAAAATACTGTTAGGACCAAATTACTGTCCTTTTTGAAAAACTAGAGACAAGAGTTGCTGTCTCTTGTTCCCTGTGGATTCCAGGTATCCATGGAGAAGATAAAAGGCAACGTGAAGGCTTCCTAGAGAGCAGACAATGCTTTTTTTTTTGTTTTGTTTTTTCAAGCAAACTAAAAAGATCTGTGGCTTCTACAACCCTCGGTCACGCTGACCCTGCAGGTTCTGAACCAAACCCTGGGGGAAAGGAGAACAACAATTTGGGAGAGCAAGACCTGGATGTCTGCATTGGTAGAGATACTGTCAGTCACTGAAGTGACTCTCAGAAATCCAGTCCAAGGAACATTAATCTTCTTTCCCGTGGTTTCAGCTCACAATTCCAAACGTGTAGTAAGAAGGACAACTAGTTAAAGGTTGCAAGTCTGTCTGTCGTCACAGTTTTACCAGGCTTTAAGGAAGCTAACACTAAAAAACACTTTTAAAGAATAGCTCCCATTTAGATGTTTTAGTTAAATCTATGGAGAGGTCTGTGCACTATAATTTCTGTAATGTATTCATTTCCTAGCGTCTTGCATTTGAAAATGTTTATTCACATCACCCTTCAAATTAGCCTGAGGTTCAATGATTGCAGGGTTATTGAAATTGCAAGAATTCAAATTAGTCCTTTGTGTCTCTCAACTCTAAAGACCTACTGTTCCCAGATATGAACACATTAAGGGATCGACATTTTGCTAAATTATTTAAACTCTTCAGAGAATCATAATATAAAAAGTAAGAGCATTCACATTTTTATCTGTCCATTCAGATTTGGCTTAAAAGTAGGAGCCACAGGTCTACTGTTGACTCCTAGCCGCAACCCTGTTTATACCCATTATAGCATTTAATGTCATATTTTAAAATGCTCTAGAATCAAACTTAAGACAATGGAAAGAATAAGTCTTTACCATTTGAGGAAAGGAGAATCTCCTTTAGCTAATGGCTCCTTTTAGTCTTTGAGATACGATCATAGAAGGCACATGCACACTCATGGTTATTTTTCTAAGTTGTTATTATGAAGGCTATTCCATTTATCGTTTCCCTCCCATTAGTAATTTTTATTTCTTACATTTACTAGAAATTTCAGTTGCTTTAACAGGATTAAGATGCTGAATAACAACATCCTCTCTAACAAAACAGGGCTCCACTGGGACTTACACAAGTTCCGCAAGGGGAAATCCTGAGCTGCGTGTGTGTATAAGATGAGAGTAGCAAGACACTGTTAAAAATGTTGTATCACCAGTCCTTGGACTGCTGCTGTGACTTATTTACTTCAAAGCAAGGTTGAAAATGCTTTTCTCAAGACTTCTAGTAGACTAAAATAGCTCTGCTAAGACTAAACACATTACTATTCAGCAGCAATGTAGGATGGTCTGTTCCCTAATGGCTAGAGGCCTGAAAACTGCTATCAGTCTGGGTATAAAAGAGATGCTACCTTTGCACCTTCACTTGTAAACAGGAAGCACATAGACATCTCTACTACTTGCCACACCACAAATGCCCAGATTTGTGGCCCCAACAAAAGGTAGTAATATAATTTTTGCTGCCTTATGGTGTGAGACATCGGTTAGCTTTATGGTGCGAGTGCAGGCAGCCTAGAGTTGCTTGTGCTCTCCAGCCATACACTTCCAGAGACTGAGGAGTCTGATATTGCATGCCCCAGGAATTCCCATATGGGATCATAGCCCTCAAGTCCTGGGAGCACCTGTCCAGCTTTCCCAGAGGAAGTGCTTACAGAAACACACCCATAGGAAATCTCCAGAGTGCATCTCTAAGTGGGAAAAGCCAGGGTTCCCTGCTTGCAGAGATGTGCCCTGGGGAATGTCTGAGGTGCATTTTCGTAAGAAGGGAACATGTCATCCCACAGGATCAATGGGTGGGCCGATGGGCAATGTGTGTTGCTCAATGAAGAGGATCAGCTGTGCCAGGACACATCTGCACCCAGCACAGACGATCCACTTTATTTGGCAATGTTGATTTTTACCCACAGTAGTACCGTGAGCTATTGGCACTGGAATAGCAGAACTACTGATATGTTTCCCCGATTCAAGTCTTAGCTGCACCAGCTGTTTAAAGACCAACAGGATACTCATACAATCAAAAAGCACTGATGATCACAATACAATGATATAGGGTATTGCTGAGGGGTCCTTACAGGCCTGAAAATTTGTCAATAGGTGGCAGCAATTCTCTCCTGCTGCCAAATGTCCAAACCTATGGGGAGTCCCACAGGCTGGACAGCATACTAGAATCAAATGTGCAGACATGGCCCAGGCCCAACACAGGCACAAAGGGCTGGAGGCAGCACAGGCCCCAAGCCAGCTGGCAGTGATGGGCTAAAGGAGGCAGTGTGGAGCCCAATCCAGCACGCAGACCAGCCCCAATGCCATTCATCCAGCCCACAGCACCAAAAGGTTGAGCACTGCTGAGCTAGCCTAATGTATTTAAACTTTTGGATGGTGGGAAGGCTAAGAAGGGAGCTTTTATCATCCTTAGAAGTTCAAAGCCTATAAAAGCAGTATTTTGCTATTATCTAGCTGCTTTAAACAGATCTGAGGTAAGGAAACAAAGAACAGAGGCAGAATTCATTTAGATAAGAGTCGCACATTTGATGAAGCTGGGCTTTCCAGAGAAAAAATATTTTACTACAGAGTAAAAAATATAGGCTGTAGATAGCCAAAATAATAATTTGCATCTCAAATCTGTAATACATTCCAGCCTATACTGTACTAAAAAATCCAGGAAAATGATGTATATATGATGTACAATGTACAAATGATGTATAAATGCTCTGCTGAAAACCTCAACTGTGATGGAGATATTACAAACCCTATATTTTATGAATATACAATGAACAGGCAGCAATTTTCTCTGTGGAAATCATCATAGGAAAAATCACTATAGAAAAATCATTAAGGGTACACTTCTGCCCTATTACTTAATACCTTTTAGTTGCAAAAGTGTATTCCAGGATGCAGTTGTAGACACTGGGTGGGGGGGGATGTAGGGCTAGGATCTGGAATGACATGGATAGACTGGAGAAACGATCCACAATCAATGCAATGAGATTCAGCAAGAACAAGTGCAAAGTCCCAAACGTGGGAAAGAG
>NW_005842092.1:902557-955866 GCF_000455745.1 Alligator sinensis
AAATACAGACTAGGGAATACTTGGGTAGGCTGCAGTACTGCAGAGAGGGACCTGGGGATTATGGTAGACCATAAGCTGAATGAGCCAAGCGTGCTCTTGTTGCAAAAAAACAAACAAACAAAACACACACAAAAAACCTCCAATATCATCCTTAGTTGATATGCAAGTGACACTTCTGTTAATACAAGGGAAGTGATTCTTCCACTATTCAGCATTGGTGAGGCTTCACCTGGAGTACTGTGTCCTGTTCTGGGCCCCACACTTCAGGAAGGATGTTGACAGTTTGGAAAGAGTCCACAAAAGTGATCAGGAGCCTGGATGACAAGATTTACGAGGAAAGGCTGAAAGAACTGGGGTTACTTGGCCTGCAAAAAGGAAAAAAAAAGACTGAGGGGGATTTGAAAACAGGTCTTCAAATACCTGAAGTATAGAAAGGATGGAAATGGGCTTTTTCTCTATGGCTGTAGGGGACAAGACCAGAAGCAATGGTCACAAACCTCAGCCGGGGAAATTTATGCTGGAGATTAGGAGGAATACTCTGACTGTGAGAGTGGTCAGGCATTGGAATAGTCTACCTAGAGAAATCGTGGAATCTCCAACCTTGAAAACTTCGAAGAGCAGGTTAAACCGACACTTGGCCGGGATGGTTTAGCTAGGGATAATCCTGCCTTGAGCACGGCATAGATTTGATGACCCTACAGAGGTCCCTTCCAGCCTCATTTTCCTAAGATCCTATGAATATTTTAAAGGCTGTTTGTGTGATTACTGATGCTGTGGAGTCCTTGAAGGTCCCTGGGAGTGACAAAGTCTAAAATCAGTTTTATCATATAGAGCCATACTGAGGTCACTATATCATACTTGATAAGATCAAGCCTTGACCTGTCGTTCAGAGCAAAGTGTAAGCATAGGAGAGAAGAGTATAATTACATAATTTACCATGATATCCCAGTTCCATATACAGGCACAAACAGGGTTTTGCACTGAAATCACAGATTTGCTAACAGACAGCAACTACCACCATGACTGTATAATAGAAAAATCTTTTGCCAAAAATTGGAGCTATTGCACTCTAGAGAACTTGATCTTATTGAAGATCATAAAATAATAGTATCCTATCTGATGAAAGCTTCTTGCTTTGTATCAGAGTAACAGGGTAGTATCTTGAGGGAAGGAAATTAAATAAGAGTAATCTCACACCATACTTTCTGGCACAGGATACTGTAGAAACCTGAATGCAGAATAAATCAGCTTTAGGCAAGTCAGGCATTTTCCATTTTGCCATTTTTTTTGTAGCAGATGCTATAGCAAATTATAAACACTGAAGATTTCTTAAGATCAGGCAAACTAAGATAAGTAGAGTGGAATGAATGACAGGGAAAACAGATATATTCTCTATTGGAAAAAAAAATAATCAGGCTACACGATACATAAGATTACTTGCATGCAACTGAAACTTTGCAATCTTTCCTTAAGATTTAAAAATAAAGTGGTTTTGAAGGCATTTAGCCAATATTTCCCTGTTTGAAATTTGCAGACATGCACAATGGAAGTTATTGTCTACTAGTTCATGTTGCCAGAAAGAACTTATTTCCCACAGAAACTGGCTGCTTGTCTTTGAATCTACATCCTCTGCCCTCTACATCAACCTCTTCCTTTCTTATTCAAAATCATCCAACAAATGGCTCTGCAATTCAAAAAACATGCCAGGCTGGGGCTTCACAAATCAGATCTGACCCATAGATTGCCAACCCCCTGTACTACAATGATGAAGCATATTCAGAGATTTTAATTCTGGAAAAGACCATTGCAACCACTTCATCTGACCTCCTGCATCTACTTCCCTGCATTCTTACCTTCAGAAAATAGCTGTGTTTTCACTACAGGAATTTTTTAGAAAAACATTCCATCTTGACGGTATCGTTGTCCAGAACCGGGTATTCCCCACGCTACTTGGAAAGTTGTTCCAGTCCGTAATTACCATGATTGTTAAAATATGAAGTTAGCGTCTCATGCAAATTGGTATAATTTCAACTTCTGGCTACTGGAGCTCACTACAACTTCACCTGCTAAACTGAAGAGCCCTTTAATATCAAATTTCTGTTCACCACATTGACATTTATAGATCATGATTAAGCCACCACTTCATCTTCTCTTCAATAAGCTAAATAGATTGAATTTTGACTGCCTCACTGTTTTCCAACCCTTTAATCATTCTTACGGCTTCTCTGAACTTGCTGCAATTTCCCAGTATTCTTGAAACCAGAACTGGAAACAGATTTCTATTAGTCACAATAGTGCAGAACAGAGGTAAAATAACCTGCCACTTGAAATTCCTCCATTTGTGTGTTCAACAATTACATTAGTCCTGCTAGCAACACCTAAAACTGGGAGTTCATGTTCAATTGACTACCTACAATAATCCCTATGCCTTTCATCTGAGTGAATGCTTCCTATGAGAGAATCCTATGCCCTGTAAACATGGACTACGTTCTTGGTCCCTAATTGCTACATACTGCACTCCCATTAACAAGAGCTCAGATCACCCTATATTTCAGTGACATCTCCACACATCAGTAAACTTGATCACTGGCAATTGCATGTTTTCTACCAGGACATTAAATAGAGTATGATCAAGAACTGATCCTTGTGTAAACCCACCAGAAAAAAAACAAAAACATGGTCTTAATGATTACTCCTGACTCCTTATCCACAATTGCATTTTGAGATCTATCAGTCAGTCCATTTTAATCCATTTAACATGTGCTATATTGATTTGTATTGCTCTAGTTTCTTTATCAAAATGTCATGTAGTATCAGGACAGATTCCTTTAAAGCTTTAAAGAAATCTATGCCATTAACACTATTACCAGTATCAACTAAAATTTGAAATCTCACCCAATATGCTATGAAGGTAGCTTGACAAGATCTATTTTCTGTATCCCACGTTGATTGGCACTGATAAGCATCTACCTTCCTTTACAGTGATGACTTGTAAAGAGCTATTTGAAATTGTGGTATTTGAGCTGTGCTTGTTAGCAGTGAGTGATCATGTCATAGAGTGTCTCTGTTCCCTGATCAGATGTGTACAAGCACTTCTGCAATGAATACCAAAAGTAAAATGTTGTTTCCCACTATGCTCCTACACGCACCCATAAAATTCACTTTCCTAAATCCAGTAAAGTGCGTTATAAGACTGGAAAGTGAACATAGAATGGATGCAAAGAGCCCAAACAAAGACAAATTAAAATGTTAACACAGTATATGAAATGCTTCAAGGATATAGGTTGTAGTTGTGTTGCTCTACAGGCAGAAGGAATCAGAATTCATTCCTGTTCACCACAAGAGGTGGCATCTTATTAGACCAACTAGATATTTGCAAAAAAAATCTTTAATTTGCAAGCTTTTGGACATACCTGCCCTTCTTCAGGCATAGGCAAGTGCAAAGATTGTAAAACTTCTCCTAGGTGGAAATTAAAGTTCTTATTTTAGAGGAGAGCTAAAAGGTGTTGTAAAGATCTCCTGTTCGGAAAAGTTCATTTTGTGCAAATTAGGCTCAGATAAAAGTTAGAGCAGTCTATTTACCTCAACAGTTGTCTGATGGCAAGCAGGATGTTGAATTATGTTTCCTTCTGGTTATGTTATTTCATATTTCACAGGAGGCTGGGTTAATGGAAGGCTCTCCTGGACAAGGAATTTCACTCATGTTGAGGCAGCTCTGTGAACATGCAAATTTTACTTGAAGGTTGGAGCAGCGGTGTCAGCTTGCACTTGCAAAACCTGGCCAGAAAACTTGGTGAATACGCTGTCTTGGGAGACTGTTCTCACTTCACATTCCTATTACAAATGAAATAACTCCACTCAAGTCAAGGACAGCTTCAGCACTCAGATGATTAAGCTGCACCCAGTTCTGTTCCCACCCAGCACTTGCAAGTATAAAGTTAAGAGCAAATATATGGATATTCCTCAACTTTAAAAAATGATTGAGCCCAAGATCCACAATAGAGGTAGGTAAAAATTGGGGGGGGGAGTTTATTTTTTTCTGAAATAGATTGCCCTTTATTAGGTAGTCACACACTCAACTTAACACTTACTATGTGCAGTTAAAACACAAGTAGGTGCATGTTCAAACAGTTTAGCATGTGTTAAGTGCCCTTGTAGCATTGCAAAATAGCACCCGTTTAGGCAAAGTTCATCTCCCAACAGGTACTAATGTTAATAGGTCATTGAGGAAGACAGTCCAGTGATTTACAAATGCTGCAAGTGAACATGTGACAAAGACCCTTGGTTTAGAGCTGGTTTTGAGATTAAGTTTAAACCAAGGAAAGGCAAACCCATAATACAGAGATGTTTATAATAAAAAGCCAGAGAAAATGAAGAAAACCTAGAGCCTTTGTAATTCAAGAGTTACTGATATCTGATTATAATAGGAAAAATATTAAAAATATAAAATCACCATTTTCAAAAATAGGAGACTAAAGGCAAGTTCCAAGGTCTATGTTTAAGCTTCTGTATTGAAGAACCTGCTAAGCATGAGTTCTGAGGATTTAGCTACCTGCACACAGTGAGATCGTTTGCTTCATTTTGTTCAAGCCAAGAGCTTAGGAGAAAAAAAATGAGCACTTATGAAATGAAGACCAGGCTTTTTGTTTTTCTTGAAAATGCTGATCCAGGTCAGCACATTATTTACTAAATTCTAAAAAACAGGGGGCTACATTTTCATATCATATATGGGAGATTTAGATAGGATGTTGATGATTAAATCCAAGAGAACAATTCACAGAAACTCTGCCAATACATACATATTGCCCACGGGTGCTGCCATCTAGGCTGACCCAGCAGAAATGCTTCAGAGATCACCTCACCCTCTCAATTCTTGCTTTCACTCAAAGTCACCACAGTCTTTTCCAAAACTGATATGGAACAAAGCCACTTTGTGACCTCTGTTTCTTTTAAAAGATCTTATTAGGACTGGAGATTTAGAAAATTAATGGAGTTACAAACTGAAAGAGACCTTCCTGTTAAATAAAGCATACTTATTGGCTTAACAGTTATTATGCCTGCTAAAGTGAGCTTCTCCTAATTGATGTCGCTTCCAGTGTTTTCTGCCAGACGACAGAGGAAAGCAGTTTAAAGAGCTTCATATGCTCTTAAACTATTTATTTTACAGTCAATGTCAAAATAATTAGTTTCTTATAAGACTGGTGACATCATGCATACTAAGGAAAAAGTGATCACAATTGAAAAGCAGTTCCTTGAAAAAAAAAAAATCAAGAAACATTTCTTCAAGTATAATGCATTTTCTAATGTGTCAGCTATTCAAATTTCATTAAAGATGATTCTCTCCTGTAAAGGTTTATACAGCACTATGGCATGGCCAGTGGTTACAAGAGATGCAGCTGACAAAACTATTTAACTATAGCATACTGCGCAGCTCCTGCAACTGCCATTAAATGTTCACAATATTTCTTTGTCAACATCACTGACCTTACTCATAGTGACTGCTACTTTTTTACCTAATAATCTTTACCAAACTAGTGAACTTCTAGCTTCTGACATGTAATAAGATCTGCCTGTCCTACTTTTCTAGACTCAGCCTTACAACACTACAATTTTTGCATGGTCATCAAAGCAATGGGCAATATGCATGTAGATATGGATGGATTTATGGGCACAAGTAAAATCCTGACCTCACTGAAATCAGTATCAAAATTCTCATTCATTTAACAAACTCCAGAGAGGAAATATTTTCACTTCATCTGCTGTTGAAAAGAAAAACTGGGGCTATACAGAGCTTCATAGAATATCCTATCCATTCAGCTTCTCTTGTGATACTTGAAAGATAACTACAACTCTGTACAAAAGTTTTTTGTATTTTGGTGGAGGGGAGGGTTTCCTCAAGACTCATAGACATTAGGGCTGGAAGGGACCTCAGAAGATCATTGAGTCCAGCCCCCTGCCCGAAGGGCAGGAAGTCAGCTGGGGTCATAGGATCCCAGAAAGATAAGCAACCAATTTACTCTTGAAGACGTTCAATGTAGGTGCTTGAACCACCTCCGATGGCAGGCTATTCCAGGCCTTGGGGGCTCGGACAGTAAAGAAATTCTTCCTTATGTCCAGCCTGAAACGGTCTTGCAGAAGTTTATAACCATTTGACCTCATCATCCCTTGAGTGCTCTGGTGAACAAACGTTCCCCCAGATACTGGTGGTCACCCCTAATAAACTTATAGGTGGCCATCAGATCACCCCTGAGCCCGTGCTTTTCCAGGCTAAAGAGCCCCATAGCTTGTACGATCCATACGGTCTGTTTTCCTGACCTCTGATCATGCGCGTGGCTCTTCTCTGGACTCTCTCAAGCTTCTCCACATCCTTTTTGAATTGTGGGACCCAAAACTGGATGCAGTACTCCAGCTGCAACCTCACCAAGGCAGAGTACAAGGGGAGAACGATGTCCCGGGATTTGCTTGAGAAGCATCTACGGATGCAAGCCAGCATTTTGGTCAGATTACTAGCTGCAGCATCGCATTGCAGGCTCATGTTCATCTTGTGGTCAATGATGACCCCCAAGTCTCTTTCTTCCGTAGTGCTAGCCAGCGTAGCACTGCCGAGCCTATAAGGATGCTGCAGGTTTTTCCTCCCAAGGTGGAGAACCTTGCATTTTTCAGTGTTAAACACCATCAGGTTCTCATCTGCCCATTTGCTGAGCCTGTCCAGGTCAGCCTGGATTGCCCTCCTGTCTTCAGGTGTGGACGCTTTGCCCCAAAGTTTGGTATCATCGGTGAACTTGGCCAGTCCACTTCTGACTCCAATGTCCACATCATTAATGAAGATATTGAACAATATGGGTCCAAAGACAGCCTTGGGGGACCCCACTGGTCACAGGGCACCATGACGATTGACTTCCGTCAATTACCACCCTTTGGGTCTGACCACGGAGCCAATTTCCCAGTCAGCAGATCATGGTGGACCCAAGGCCACAACTGGCCAGTTTCACCAAGAGGTGATCATGGGATACCAGATCAAAGGCTTTTTTGAAGTCAAGATATATGACATCAATCTCTTCTCCCTTGTCCAGGTGATAGGTCACCTGGTCGTTGAAGGAGATGAGATTGGTCAAGCAAGACCTATCCGCAACAAACCCATGCTGGGTATCCCTCAGGATGTTGGTGTCGGCCAGTCCATTAATGATGGCCTCTTTAATAAACTTTTCCAAGACCTTCCCCAGGATAGAGGTCAGGCTGATAGGCCTATAGTTTGCTGGATCCACTTTCCTCCCTTTCTTGAAGATAGGCACCACATTGGCCTTCTTCCAGTCTTCGGGCACTACACCAGAGCTCCAGTTTTCAAAGATCCGTGCCAGTGACTGGGCTATGATGCTCACCAGCTCCTTGAGTACCCTGGGGTGTAGATTGTCAGGGCCAGCTGACTTGAAGGTATCCAGCCTCTCAAGGTGTTCCTTCGTGAAGTCTGCATTGGTGGAGGGCAGGGAATCTCCCTCACCCAGACCTCTCTGTCCTGTAGTGGGCATGGGAGTCCTATGGGACTGATGAAAGACCAACACAAATTACCCATTTAATAGGTTGGCTTTTTCCTGGGCTTCAGTTGTCAGAGACTTGGGGATAAGTAAAAAGAATTCTGTTTCCTACTGGAGAAGTCATTTACAATCAGCTAAAATTATAGCTGAAGTTTAACTTTTCCAGTTAAGAGTAGGCCTGTGTAAACAGGGAAGTAATCAATTCGGATTCGGCCAATTCAGAGGACAGTGATTCAATTCAGATCACTGTCCTGAATCGATTCGGCCGAATCAGCTTTGGATGATTTCGCGATTCAGATCGGCAGCACAGACGCAGGCACAGCTGGGCAGTGCCTCTGGCTGTGCCTGCCTCTCCCCAGGCAGGGGGAGCTGCAGGAGAAGCCCCCATGGCTGCCCTGCCTGGCCCATCCTCTGCCCGGCCTGAGCCGAGTCCCAGCACTTTAAAAAAAAAGCCCTGCACTCACCAGATGCAGAAGCAGTGATTGGGGCCTCTGGGAGCTCATGGCAGAGCCCCCCTATGCAGTGCAGGGCAGTGGGAATCACCCCTCCCCTGCCTGGCATCTGCACAGCAACTGCCCCATGGCATGGGTGCAGCACGGCTTGGCAGGGAGTCGCGCATTGTCTGGGAGCTGGGGCCATTGGAGCTGAGCGCTGCCAGGCTCCAGCTGATATGTGGAGCCACGCCATGTCCCAGACAGTGCACGGCACCCTGCCAAGCCACACTGCACCCACGGCATGGGGCAGCTGCTGCATAGGTGCCAGGCAGGGGGCTAATCTCCACTGCTAGTCGCGCATTGTCTGGGAGCTGGGGCCATTGGAGCTGAGCGCTGCCAGGCTCCAGCTGATATGTGGAGCCACGCCATGTCCCAGACAGTGCACGGCACCCTGCCAAGCCACACTGCACCCACGGCATGGGGCAGCTGCTGCATAGGTGCCAGGCAGGGGGCTAATCTCCACTGCTCCCTGCTGCATGGGGGGGGGCTCTGCCACAAATCCTTGAGGCCCCCCGATTGCTGCTCCTGCAGATAGTGAGTGCAGGGCTTTTTTTTTTTTTTTTTTTTTTTTTAAGTGCCAGGAGGCTAGGCCAGGTTGGGGCTTGGCCTGGGCAGGACAGCCATGTGGACTTCTCCCATGGCTCCTCTGGCTGTTCCTGCCTCTGCCCAGCAGGGGGAGCAGCAGAGGCTCTGTCCTGCTGCTGCTTGCCCAGCTGGCATGTGGTGGTGGGGAAGGGAGGGGCAGGGGCATGCAATGCAAGTGCGGTTCACTCTGGGCAGCAGCAGGGCATAGACCCTGCTCCCAGTGCTGCAGTGCCCACATCAGTGCTAAGCATGGGGGCTCCACCCTGCCACCGCTTACCAGCCAGTGCAGGGGCTCAGGATGCGGGTGCGGCATCGCTGGGAGCGGGGGCAGTGCCCTGCTGCCACTTGCCCCCTTCTGTCTGGAGCAAGCCCCACCTGCATCCTGCCCCTCCCTGCCCTGGATGGTCAAGCAACAGCAGGGAAGAACCCCCACTTCCAGTGCTGCCTCACTCACATCCTGTACCCCCCCCGCCCCTCCTCCCCAAGTAGCGTGCCCCACCACCCTGGCTGGGTAGCTTGTTCCAGCCCCAACCCTCCCTTCCCCATGGCCCTTCCCTCCCCAACAGACTTTCCAGCTAGAGGTGGCTGTCAGCAATAGCTGCCTGTTTAGTCAATGGCTGAATCTCCAAATCAGCCAAATCTTTTCCAAATTGATTCAGGTGTTTCAAATATATTTAGAGCTTTTACTTGGTCTCCTAATTTGATTCAGGGACCAGCTCTCTGAATCCAAATTGGGCCAAATCTCCTCCAGATTGAATCAGCTACTGAAGCTTTGCACAACCCTAGTTAAGAGTAGTGTGTAGTCTAGACCTGAAACAGACCTTTGGGACAAATCTATACTGCAATGGCAGCATGCTTCAGCCTGTATGACCCACCCATATTTATCTGTGGATATGCTCCACATCTAGAAAGTCTGCAGGTGAGACTGCTCACAGACATTGTTCTAGGGCCAGCCACAAGAAATTGGTCTTTACCTGGCAGCAGAGTCATTGCCATCTTACCAGGTGTTGATTAAACAAATAGAAGCAATGGATGGCACTTACTTGAAGGGGTTGTGCTTAAAGCATATGGCTGCAATAATGAAGATGTGCCATTGGGTAATTTATTTGCTGATTCCACTTGTGGGTGGGAAAAGGAGTTATATGGAGGGGAGCATTTCTTTGTTTATTTGCATGCATGCATGCATGCATGCTCGCTCGCTCGCTCTCTCTCTCACACACACAGAGTTTATATGTGCCTGCAAAAATGCATCCAGATGGGTATATATTAGTGCATATATATCATATGAATAACTAATATTATGTAATAGATATTAATATGCACACATACTGCTGCTATTTTTCTCTAGTTTTATGCAGGTGTTTCTTTCCCTCTAACAAAGTTATCTTCCTTTGTACTGAGTTTGGAAGTGCTTGGGAAGTTCTGAAAGGAGGCAGCATTTTGTTGTCCCAGACTTCTGGCTACTGACTTGAATTAGTCTAGTTATTTCTTAAAGATGAAGTCTACCTATGTCAGTCAATTCTGGTTCTAATTGCCTTGAACTTCTCAAACTGGACATATTACTGCCAGGATGTGTAGGAACCCATGACAGTACTGCTGAAGATGATGAAATGTATTACACCTGGTCTGTTTGATTTTTCCAGCTTTGGTTATGTGGAACAAGTTTTTATGATTCAGTGAGTAATCTCTCTTTTTTTTTGTTTTAAGATATTCCCTTGCCCTACAGGAGGGTTGCTCCTCCCCAAATATTTTTTATCATTGGACTCTACAGAACATAACAAACAGGGAGTCTCAAAACTGATCCCCACAGGACATCACTGCACTACCAAAATAAGGAACGTTATTTTTTGGCTGTCAGTCACAATGACAAATTACATCTCCCCAGTCCCTCTTCCTCACTACATTTTTAAGTCATTCCTTTTTCTTGTAATTCATAAATCCTTACTTTCTACTAGATTACTGACTTCATTGTTTCAGAGAGTGACATTTTACAAGTCTGTTCTGATAATATAACTAATATCTAGGAGTTCTTTCTACCAGCTATTCCTTCAATAGAGGAAGACTATTTTTGAAAGAAGGCTAAACAGCCTGGTAAAACCAGACATGCATGCACACACCTTCCACTAGTGGGAAACCCGAGTAGAACTGGGGTGAACAACAGAGTGAAAGGGTGAAATTAATTCTAAGGAATGTTAATCTACATTACGCTTAACAAGTGACTGCGATCAGTCACCCATTCAGGATTCATACCATCTCTAATGTGCACTACTCACACCTGCTGTTAGAAATGGTTGGGGATTTCAAGTCTGCTCCATGCCTGCCTTTCTTACTGGCTCTATAGCTACACTTCAGGGAGGAGGGAAGGAAGCCCCCCCCCGCCCCCCACACACACACACACACAACTTAGATTGCCCTCACTGCCCCCTGAATCCCCTCTTTACCCTCCAATGCCCCCTTCAACCCCGGATTGCCCTCCTCACCCTAAAATTGCTGCCCTGCCACCCCAATCAGCCAGCAAGTAGCAGTGGTAGTGGTGGGGGGGTCCCTCCCCATCTGCTCCTGAATACCCTGAAGCCCATGCCATTCCCACATACCTGGATCCAGTCTCCACCAAGCCCTGCAGCTGCCTGGCAGCTCCTTGCCCTCCCCCCTCCCCCCACCTTCCTTGCCCCTCCTTCAGTTGCGCAGCCCAGAAAGGGCTGGATCTGGGTGCACAGTCTGCAAGGAGCTCAGAAGCAGACAAGGAGGGGGAACCCCCTTGCTGCCACCTCTGCTGCTCTTGGTCTGATCAGGGTGGCAGAGCAATGATTTGGGGGCAAAAGATCAATGCGGGGGCGGACAGAGGGGGCGATTAGGTTAGCCTGAGAATGATCTGGGGGTGGGGAGGGAGATTTGCAGGACAAAGAAGTCAGCAGCCTAGTAGCTCCCTACTCACTCCTTCCTTGGTCTAACCCCACCCTCTTCCCCCTTCAGTCCTGCCCTGTGCCCCATGCCCCCTCCCCTCCCCGACTCACGCAATCCCCATCTGCCTTTTGCCCACCTGTTCCCAGCTGTCAGTCCAAGGCCATACATGTTGGATGATGGCTAATCCACTTGGGAGCAGTTCCTCCTGGGATACTGGGAAATGGCAAATTGGTGGTTTTATCTTAGGTGAACACCCAGAAATTAATTTAGTTCAAGCTAGGTAGCACAGCTCACAGGCAGTCCTCGCCTGAAGTGGCGTAACTTGAAGGTGCCTAGAGAGCACTTAGCACTGGTTAACAAGCCTTAGTATGTAATCATTCAAATTTTAAAGTGCTCTTAATATCGGCTAATTGTAATGTGTAATCTCACACAAACTATAGTCCTCCCATGCAGTTGTCATGTGTTACCAATATATTTATAAAACTGAAGATGTTTTTGGTTTGTTGCTTTTTTTTGTTTGTTTGTTTTTTGAATAAAAAAAAGTTATACCACACATTTTATGAATTGTTTAGATATAAGCAGAGAAAACTGATTTGGTTTCAAGGTTGGTTTAAAATTATGGGGTTGGGATTTGAAAGAAACATGAGCTAAACAACGTACTCAAGATTTGATGAAGCAGAAACTGCCAATGCTAACTATGGGCATTTATATACGTATCTTTTTGTCTCGTGACCTGCCGAAGATCCGCACATGAGCTGATGCACACTGTACTGCTTTGCATGCAGTTGTATAAGCGGTGAAATGCACATCAGCGTGCAGAAAATGGTAGTGGTGCGCTTTTGAACTAAAAAAACTGTTGATGTTTTAGTTCAGAAGTGCGCTACAGCCATTTTCTTAGTGCTGACGCACATTTCGCTGCTTAAATAACTGCATGTGCTGCAGCGCCAGGTGCTTTTCAAAGCACCCAGTGCTGCAGTGCACACATGTGTACAAATGCCCTAGGATTTCAATTATATTCAAACAGGAACTGGGAGAAGAGAACCATCTGGCCATAGAGCTATCCACTATACCAGAACTATAGGGACAAGTCATAACTCGTGATTAAATCCACAGAAATTTGAATTTGAGGGTCTGCTTCTGGCCAGCTTCAGCCAATACATTGCTGTTTCTAATTTTTATCCGTGCTTTAAGATGGCACTTCAGCTGAACCACTCGGACCTGTTAAAATAGCCTGCTGAGTCCACAAGCAAGTCACCACCATTTGTTGCATGAAAGAGAGAAGTTTCCCATAGAGCCATTATTGGAACAAAATGCCTGGTTGAAAAGATGAACAGCAAAGAAGTCAATATAGGAGGAGAGACCGGTGACTGCAAACAGCAGCCAGCAGAAGATGGCTGGAGAAAGGACCAATTAGAAAATATCTTAAGAAATACAGCTTTCATGGCAGAGGCTCTTGCCTACAATGAAGCAGCTTGAGATAGTTTTAATGCTCAGTCTGGCGCACATTCTCAGTGGGAGCATTGAGTAAGATGAGCAAGATGGTACTGACAGTACATTAGTCAAAAATAAACAGGGGTGTTTTCAAGAAAAAAAAGATAAGGAAGAGTGTCTTTGTTTAATTATATTCATCTAACTTTTCCTCCTTGTCAAACAATTTTGGTTAAATCAGCTAAGTGGGTCCAAAACTTACATGACCTTTTGAAAAATTGAGAAATATGCCTCCTAAAATAACATATCCAGCAATCAATATCATTGGCCAGTGCTAGGCAAAGTGCCAGTAGGTACTTCATGCCTTCCCTGACACCTTCTACCAATAAAGGGCCTGATTTGTAACATGCCAGACATTGCAAATGGTGGTGTCCAGAGAGTGTAGTCATTCTGAATGATGTGTTCCCCCCATTTACAGACCTTCCATGCTACAAGACTCATTCTGGGATGTTTTTCTTTCCCCACAAGATATACAATGGAGCTAGAGGCACCATGAATGCAAACAACAGTATCAGAAGTAGGTTTCACTTAAGGGAAATCAGCTGGATTAGCAGGGGAAAAGGTATTGATGCATGGAAGCGAAGAGTCAAATCTGATGCTTAATGGTCCTTTTTCTTATCACTCAACAGGAAGTACCTTCCATTCAGCAGCAAGCACAGGTCACAATTTAATACAGCTTCTTTTACTGCCTCTCTGGCAAGCGACTTCTGGAAAAGAAAAAAAAAAAATAGGCTTGGGTCAAAAGCAGCAGCCCCCCACCCTGTGCAGCAATTCAGACTACTGGGAGAACACCATTCTTGCCCTGACTTCTCATTCAGCAGTCATATCATTCAAAGGCTTCCATGTGCTTGACATAGAGGGGGAATGACTCTCACTTTTGAGACCATGATCTTCCACGACTGCTATATTTCTCCAGAACAATGGAACTGTCAGCTACAATTGAGTACAGTAGACAGGATTCAGCAGGTGGCCGGTGTCTGTGGGATTTATTGCTAGCACTGATTGGAATGATCATGAGCCTTTTGTGTCAGAAAGCTTGTCTAACATCTCTCCTAAGTTTATAGATGGTCCAATAAAAGACACCAAACAAAATCTGTGCATTGCATATTTCCTGGACTCTCTCAGTTATAACCAAAATACAAAGCTGTTACAGCACCCTAGGCATTCATACATTTCAAGGAGTGGAAATTTATAAATACGGTTATTAATTACTACCGTAAGTTAATGTCATTTTTGCACAGCACTGAGACTCTTGGGTGGAACATTTAAAATATCAGCAAGAAGAAAAGATTTTTGGGGGTGCTCTCTTTTATTGGACCGACTGCATGTTTGGAATAAAGTTAGATAAGCTTTTGAATGCAAGGCATTGTTCATCAGGACCTGACAGCAAGCTTACTCTGGACCTGACAAAGAATGTCTTGTATACAAAAGCATGTCTAACTTTATTTCAGCTATGCAGTTGGCCCAATATAAAATATCACCCCCCCAAAAAAACCTTGCTTCTTGCATAATTCCTGGACCAATACGACTACAGCACTGCAACACTACCAAAATAAATGTTTCATTTGCAATGACTGCATTGCTCATGTAGGTAGATAATATAGTTAACTTGCTCACTATTCAAGTGGGCTGGATTGCAACTGTTATTCCTGTCTCACTGGGAAATCACCGATGTTTCACCAGCAGGAAACTAGAGGAACAGGGTAGTGTACAAGGCTCGTTATTGCAATGGGTGCTATTATTATTAAACGATAACAATGTGTTTGGCATTGTAGGAGACATAGGATACACTGACCTTTTCAGACAGACCTTCAGGCATGATCTCCAGAGAGCCTGAACAGCTTAGATGGCTGAATGTTTTTTCTCTCCCCCCTCCCCCCACTTTTTATAGCGATTTTTTTTTTTTTTAACTAAACACATTTGTTCTCCCATTTTCTTTTAAAAGGTTCCAGTTATCAGTAAAAAGACCAAGCACACACAAATTGAACATTTTTCAGTTTGAGTCAGCTGCCAGCTGAAAACTGCGAGTATTAAACTGAAAGATCCCAAAATCTTTTAACGGAAAAGGTTTTCGGAAAATGTAAGAGAGTTGTTGAAAATGTGGGTAGATACAAATCTCTCTCTCCCCCACAACCCCGCATTAGCTGTACCAAGATGTTATTGTTCCTGCAGGACTTAGGGGGTCACAGTCAGGGTCAGGGCCCCATTATGGTAAATACTTGGACCTGAAAATAATGAAAAGATAGTTCCCAACAAGAACAGCTAATAACATTCATCTCCTTCAGGTTATAGTAGCTGCTACTGTGCAGCCTCACAACCTTTCTGAATCTGCCTCCTAAAAATCTAAACAGACTATTGTGATGGACTTTCATAACAAGAAGGGAAAGTGGACAGGACATCTCCGGTCATGGCCATGGCTCATTCAAGAGTTTATCACACTTACAGACCAGATTTATGGGACTACAGAGTGATTTCTGCACAATGCCCCTGTGAAACATCACCTTGGATAAGGCAGGGAGGAAATGGCATTGTGATCCTGCCAGCATCAGTCCGAGAGAAAATCGGCCAATTCAAGATAGGTAAGCGTGTTATCAATATGGACTCAGGAATGGACTGAACCCTCCTACTGCACAATGGACACTGCAGCTTTTTGCAGTCTTCTCAACAATTTGGTAGCCAGAGCCATAGTCTGCTATGTTTGGGCCCATTCTTGCTCCCAATGAAGTCAGTGGGACCTCTCTCCATAGATTTCATTAGAAACAAATCGGGCATTAAAAACAAATAAAAAAATCTGTGTACCTGTTGCATTACTGGGAGGGAAGCCAAGCAGAACTCTACTACACTGACTGAGATTTTGTTATTTTTCGAGAAGGGATTTGAGGATATCATGATTGGCTACAGGAATAAAAATCAGTTCAAACCCCAGATTGTGCCATACTGTTAAGTATTCCAAAATGCAAATGACTGAGAATGAAAAATGTTGAGGTTATAATTCAAGTTAACCTTCCCACACTGTATAAAAGAGTGATACATCTGGTTAAACTAGAACTTTTTTTTCCCCTAAGGAAACTTCAGTTGTGTTCTTTTTTTTTTTTCCCCCACATTGAATTTTAAAAATAGCTTCCACTTTAGCCTTTATATGAACTGGAAAAGAACAAATGACAATAGCACAGTAATTTGGGGGGCAATTTTCCTTAAATACATGTTCTGTTAGATATTGAACCCTTTTGATATTTGGAAGCTTCAGGACTTAGTTCTCTGAAAGAAGCTGCATAAATTGAGAAATTCTGACAATACAGTTTGGCTTAATAGCCACTTGATCATGGCTCCTCAATGGATCACACTGTTCTGGCTGATTGGAAGGCTCTGAGATATAGCATCACAGTAATACTATTCAAACTGCCATGGTTAGGCCTTGTGCATGCATTTTCATTATTAAATCCTATTGTCAGGGACCTGATCATTTGGCTTTAAAAAATCAATCTGAGCTGAAGCCAAGTATAAAAGCCCGGAAGTACAATGACTTGACAATTTTTGCATAATTTTCAAAGTTCTTATTCACTTCTATCAATAGCAACAGTAATAATTATTATTTTTATTATTGTAAAGTGCATGTGGTATGTGTAACAGCAGGGGGACAGTCTGCAGAGCTGTGCTAACCATAATGTGGACTATAACCCCCAGAGCCCCCCAGGGGCTGGGGGACAAAGGAAGAAGCAGCAGGAAGTGGCCAGAAGAGAAGGATGGAGTGGCAAGAGAGGAACGCATGGTCATTGGATGCCCGGAGTGGGGGGGGGAGGAGGTTGCAGAACTGGAGATCTCCCTGGCTGGGTTGACCAGGGGTGTGGACCGAGGAAGCTGGACTCAGACTTGGGAGCAAATGCAGGCTGCTGTTTGAGCACTCTCAGAACTACAGGCTGCAAAGCCATTTTTCTGAGAGATTTGCATGCTTCCACCATGATCTCTCCACGCCAACCCAGGGAGAAATTTTGAATCTCAACTATTTCATCGTGTATGTGACCTTTTGGTAATCCACCTCTTCAGCCCCAGAAACTGGCACAAGCAGCAAGGGGGAGGTTCCCACTTTTATATAGAAAAGGTCACAAACCAACAAGCCAAACAGAAGGAACAGGTAAAAGGTAAATAGACATTAACATGGTGGTGACATCCACTCAGCACCCTAATTCTCCTTCCCTTCTACCCCTCCCCCCTGCCCCGACCAGTCTTTAGTCCAAAGAGCACTCACACAGCAGCCTGTACTTGCTCCTGAGTCCAGCTCCTTCAGTCCACAGCCCTGGCTGACCCAGTCCCACCATGTACCCCAGGTTTCCAGCAGCCATATGTTCCCCTCCTGCAGCTCCATCCTTCTCTTCTAGCTGCTTCCTCTTCATTTGTCCCCCAGCCCCTTGGGGACTTTTGGGGGTAGTAGTCCACATTAGTCAAAGCTCTGCAGACTGCCCCTTTGCTGTTACACACATGTACACATTATATTATTTTAAGGTGGGGGGAGTAGGTTTCTTCTCAAAGTCCAGTATTCAAACCAGGGAGGAAGAGGAGGCAATTTCCTAGACCAGTTTATCTCCCTCTGAAGCCATTGCTAAATAACCCCTGCTAAGGACATCTTTCATTCCGGCCTCCTGAAAACATACCAGAATAAGTACAGTGCATCTGGCCAGCAAGTATTCTCAGAAAAGGTGTGTGTTCAGAAATACCCCCAGCACTTCTACAATGTTTGTGTTGTCCCCCACTGTAAACTATTTATTCTCCAAAAGCTTCACTCCAACTCATGCTGAACAGTACTGTACCACAGGAGTGGTCTTGTTGAATTCAATGGGACTTTAGATTTTGAAGTACAGTAGCACTCACTCAGAGCAATAGGGAGGAAGCTGGAGATGACAAGTAAATCCCGAACTTGACTTGAATACCACAAATCCTAATAACAATTTAGATTTCTCTTATTTAATTTTTCTTGAATAATTCCTTGCTACTTTGGGGGGGGGGGGTATTTTTGTTTTGTAAGGTGGTTGTTTTTAAATCATTCTGCTGGCTCACAGCTCCAACCAATTGCTTCGGGTTAGTGACTGGTAGAATGTTTCCATTACAATTATCTTCTGCATAGGCTAGGCCTAGGATCAGCTGATCTCAAAATAAGACTGAACATATGAATGGCTGTCCTCCTTCCTTCTACCCACAGAATAGCTTAACCTATGATCCTCCTATCCTCTACATGTATCTGATCTGTCTACAAGTCTGTACATGTATATGCTGTGATACGAGACTCTTAAAGAAGGGGGTTTGAACCCAAAAGCTTGCAAATCATTTTTTTTAAACTACCTAGTTGGTCTAATGAAAGATATTGCCTCTTCCTCAAGAGTTTTGGACATCTTAAATTCAGTATTACAAAGAAATCTCTCCTTTCACCACCGTAGTATATTTTGGTTATACTTTATATTACAGTTCTACTACTAATTTATGAAGGATTAACAAGATTAAAATTGGTTTATCACAATTCTTTATAGATTCCTAGAGTTCAGCAAGTCAGTAGTTTTCTTATTTTGACTTGTAACATTTTCTTATGATATGCAGGTGACCCTGCTATGTCACGTTACATTTAGCATGTGTTAAGTGCACATGTTCAAGCAGTAAAACACTTGTTAAGTATGATCAGATCATAGCGAAGTTATGACTTTTTGCATGAGAGGTATCATCAGGTATTACATAGGATATGTTCAGCTATTGTCAGACTGCTTCACAGATGCAATAGGAGAATTTGTGGTTCTCACACAGTTGTGACATCATCCAGGACCCCTGCCTCCCCCCCGACCCACTGCAGCAGGTCTCCAGGCGGGATGAGAAAAGCCACATGTCAGTATCCTGGACTTTCATTTGTCAAGTTCCTTCAGAATCAAACTGAAGGCTAGTTGCTGGGATTGATAATCTGCTCATCATCAGTCCCAGCCCCAGCCCTGCGCAGGAGCCAGCTCAAGACTCCAACTTAGTACTGGGGCTGGTACCAGTAAATCAGTCAGCTAGAAATGCTAGAGACTGTAGTAAACATTACTGTGTAACCACCAGGGATCCTGGATTTCTCTGATTTAAAAATCACAAATTCTATGATAAAACCCCCAAAATCTGTGATTAAAATGAAAGGGGACAGGGGACTATATATAGGTATCAGTTAAACACAATGTTTTCTTGATATATTAACGATTTTAAAAGAATTTAGAAGCCAACCAGTGCCTCAATTACTATAATAAAATAAATATTTACAGATTTTGATATTTGATTTTGGGTTTATGATCATGGGGGGGGAAAAAAAAAAAAAAAAAAAAAATCAGAGCTCCCCCTGCCCCCTTAGCTCACAGAATACAGGTCCAGGCCCCTCACTCCCCCCACAGCCCCTGAACCCTGCTGGTGCCCCTTACTGCCCGCCCCCCCACCACAGCCCCTCTGAGCCCTGAAATGCTGGAGTATACAGGAGCGTGGTAATTATCACACTCCATAAAACTCAATTAATTGAGTCTGCACCAACAGGCTGTAATTACAGCACATCAGAGCAGCCTTACTGCTCGTGTATAGGCACCTTTGTGCCTGAAAATTTGTCTAACATCTTTCTCCATCATTTATTGGACTAACTATGATATCACCAAATAAATTTTGTTTTAGGGTGCTATCCAGTCTATTCCAAGACCATCCAGACATTAAAATTAACAAAATAATTTAAGAACCAGATTTGTACATTCAAGAGAGAACTAGTAGCACCTTCTCTTCCTATGTACCCTATAGCACATTCCAGCTCATTCAAAAGCCATGTACTACCAAGATTTCAGCCTTTGCTAGAGGTAATTAATTACAGGGAGAGGTACAAGACAAGCTGTGCCTTTTCAGAAAGGAATTGAGAGAGACATTTTGAATTTCAGAGGTGTGTGACTATGGACCCTTTCCCATGCCCTGCCTATATCACATCTCCCGTGCTTTCCACCTATATTGTATCTCCCCTGCCTACTCCTACCTGACTTCAGAGTAACATGGCTAACTACCTCCCTCCTACCGACATATGTGCATTGTAATCTAGCTCTATGCCTTACGCCTTTGCAAACTAGGTAGGTAATACTGGCAGTGGTAAGCAATTGTATTTGCAGTACCACTCTCAGGAATGATACTTCATCAATTACAAATTACAGAAATCTTGTTTGCAGAGGGTATTATATAAATTATCTTGTTTTCCTTATTAATCTCATGCAAATATGAAATCACAGACTGCTGATCCAGTGCTACAAAGGCCCATCACTTTCCCAAATGTGCAGTAAAACCTACCTTAATTAATTTTATTATCTGTCTCCTAGAGACCGAATGAAAGGTTTAGAAAAGATGTAGGCACCTTCAGTTAGAGGTATTCAAATGCATGCAGGGAGTAAGTAACCTGATCCCCTGTCCCTGGTAACCTGACTGAACCATAGGTTATGCTGTTGTAGCCAATGCTCCTGGAAGTTATACTGGCCAATGACAGTCTGCTGGAATGGGGCTGTAGTAGCAGAAAAAAACCCCACAAATCCTTCTCTATGCAAGCCTCTGAATAGCCTGTTCTGCCCCAAAAGCAAGCAGTGCTGAAAGGGGAGGATGAAAGAAACAGGTTATTGAAAGATACAGTGATTGAACCCATTTTAAGACTAACGTTCACCAATGAAGCCTTCCTTATCCATTCCAGAGGTGAATCTTCTGTAGAGCAGAGCTGCTCCCACAAGGATAAAGGATAGAACTGACTGGGAAATGTATAATATTGTGTGTGAAATAACTGGTCTCAATAATATGAACTGAAAACTTCACAGCTGAACACGATAGAAGCAAAACGCAACTCCCTGCCTCCAATCCAACACCATCAGGTAATAAGACTGATTCAGTCTATTGTCTGTGCTGACTTTGCATACTCATCGAGTAGTCTTTTTTTTTTTTTTTTTTAAATGGACTGCTATATTCAGGGGTATCCTACCACCTTTTGCCTCCACTGTGCAAGATGAAGTTTCATTCTTACCTGGGAGAACTTATGTATTCTTTGAATTCTCCTATGCCTGAGGAAGGGTGTTTGGGCCTGAAAGCTTGCAAAGAAAGGAAGTATTTTTTGCTACTATTTAGTTGGTCTAATAAAAGATATCACCTCTACCCCAAGAGTTTTGTCCGCCTGGTCTCAATAACACTTTCATTCAACAGCTTTTGCAGGTCCAGGACGGAACGCCCGGTCAGAGAGAAAGATGCTTCCCAGTGCGGCCCATAGCCAATGTGGGTTGAACTGGGGCAACTACCCCAGGCTCCATGCTTTGTGGGGCCTGCAGAGCCAGGTGGAGCAGTGGCTCCTCATCCAGTCACTCACTACCCCTGCCCTGCTTCTTTGGGTCCGGGGCCCATGGGATGGGAGCAGGGGCAGGGCCCCACATGGGCCGATTTGCCTCAGGCTTGGGTCAGCTCTGCCCATAGCATAAGGATTATGAGTATGACAATCACATGGGAAGCCATGGGTCATAAACTTCCTCAATTGAATCCAGCAAAGAGTATTTAAATCTGGTCTCCCACATTTTGGCCAGTGCCCTAGCCATTGGGATATGGATGCTTCTGGTCCCATTTTGCAAATGCTGTGTAAGAACTTGTGCGACTCTAACCTATTTCAAAATGGGTTTTTCTCCTCCTTTTATCAGAAACATCTGAAAAGTAAGAGTTTTCATTCAATTCAAAACTTTTTTTTCATTTCATTTTATTTTTTTGAAACTACCTTTTAATTAAAGGAGCAGTTTTTCACTCAGAAATACTGATGATACCACTATACCAATGCCTTAGACTCCTTCTCATTCCACCATGCACTGAGCTGGAATGCACCAAGCTATTACAGTCCCCAGTAAATCTTTAGTACACAGCAAACCAGTTGGACTTAAAATCTGGTAGACCAAGCTATGGCACATGCAGAAAAACAACATGGTTCCCCAAATGGATCTCAGGTCAAAGAAGATTGGAGAGATGTTTCTGTCAGCAGTATGCATCCATGCCTCACTTCTCACTGGTAAGCAGTCTTCCTCTAACTGTCTCAATATGGGGATAACAGATTTACTCCAAAGTAAACTGACGTGACTACATAGTAAAAAGTGAACAAGATCCATGACACAGCCTTACTATGTATTCAGGGGTAAAATTAGTCTTGGAAAGAGCAAAGAAACTTTAACCTGGGTAAAGTTACACTGGTATGAAAGTAGTATATCCACAGCTCCAGCAATTTCAGCACAAGGTAGCCATGTGATTAATGCTGTGAAGCTAAAATCGCATCTCTGATGGGATCTCTCAGTGGTACCTCTATTTTGCCATACTTGGTGTAGTGCCTATTCTGCAACCCAGTGCAATTGTATTCCAGAATAAAATTCACTGAAATTAGTGGAACAAATATGTCATGTGTCCATACCTTTAGCATGCCTAGCAGCTGCTTGAATAGGATCATGTGATGTTCTGAAGCCAAGGATCCGGAATGCACCATATCAAATGCATTTTGAACAAAGGAGTGAAAGGGTGTCACCATCACAGTCGGAAAGCAGTCACTATTGACCTCATTACCATCTTCCAAAAAACTTAAACCAGGTAGAATTTTTCTCCAAAACCACTAAAAAAAAAATACAGACTCCTTAATGTTTGCTAGGGATTTGCTTTGGCCAACTTATTTTATCTGGCAGGCACCCATAAATTAAGGGTTTCTACTGCTACCCATCATTAAAAACAAACACACCAAGCTCAAAAAGGCACTGCACAGGTGAATTAAGAAAGTGCATCTGTCCCATGTTTGTCTCCCAGTAAGCAGAAAATAACATTTCAGGAAGAAAATCAGTACTTATTAAAGCACTAACTCTATAAAGAGATTTTCCTACCTAGAATCCCCATTTTTATTGCAATATAACTTTTTTGTCCTGAATCCATATAACCCACCATATTAAGAATGACCATTGTTGATTAGCACATAAGATTAAGGTTAGCATATTTCCAGTTTCAAAAAGAGGAGGACACCTCTCAGAAAGGGGGATAATATGATGGGGTAGAGTAGGAGAGCAGTGATATGCCCATGCCCTGCCCCATTCCTCTCACTGTCAAGCCACAGCCCCCTCCAACCCTGCTGCTTCCACTCACTCCCAACCCACAGCCCCCTGCACCTCCCCCAGCCCTGCAGCATCTCCTGGCTGCCTTGCCCCTGCTAGCACAGGCACTGGTCCCAGTGCCACCACCTGGCCATGCAGCTCCTTGCTGTCTCTGAAGGGCCTCTCCACCCCTTTCCCCTGCCAGAGGGGCAGGCACCTCCCCTGCCTCCCTCACCCTGCTGCAGCCCCAGTGCCTGAACAGCTTCCCCCAATGCCAGCAGGCACCTGCCCCCCACCCCCCAACCCACTCATCCCCCTATCACAGATGTACATGCAGTCCCCAAGCCCTGGCCCTCCAACCCCCACACCCCAGACTTACCTGCATGTAGCTGTTGGGGCTGCTCCCACCACCCTTCCTGACTGCATGCTGGCTATGTGTGTGTGCATGTGCATGTGGTTCCCCCTGCCTCCAATCACCTTACTCCCTCTCCCCTCAGCCCCAAGCAGCTCTTTGCTAAGACAAGCCTGGAAGTGGTGGGAAAAACTTTGATGCTGAACAGTGCAAAATCCCAGACATTTGTTCATATTTTTAAAAACCACCTGGATAGAGAAGGGAGGGCCCAAAAAGAGGACATGTCTGGTCAAACCCAGACATAGGTAACCCTGCTCAAGATACAGAATTCCCAAGATACAAGTAGAATGTATTGCCTGCCCCTCCTCCTCGACCTTTTAGCCTCTCTTACTTTTGCTTTTATGGAATTCACCCAAATTGCTGAGCTTCACAGTAAGCCTCTCCTGACCCACTCCATTGAAGCTGCATTAGGCAACTTGCTAAATCAAGGCTCTGAGCAATGAAGCTTTTGAAAGGCTCTCACACTGGTCTACAGAGGTAGTGAACAGGGAAGAGGATGCAGAGCTGGTTTTAAGTAGGATTACCATACATCCAGGTTTTCCTGGACACGTGTTCTTTTTGGGTCCTTCCATCTCCATGTGGGCAGTTTTTAAAAATGTGAACAAGTGTCCAGGATTTTGCACTACTCAGCATCAGTTTTTTTTTTTTCCCCCAAGGCATTTCCCAGCTTGCCCTAGCATGGGGCTGCTTGCAGCTGTGGGGAGCAAGGGGAGGGCAATTGGAGGCAGGGGACACTACGTGTGTATGCACATGCACTCACACATGGCCAGCATAAAGCCAGGCATGGTGGCAGGAGAAGCCCTGGCAGCTGGATACAGGTAAGTCTGAGGGACAAGGGCTGGAAGACCAGGGCTTGGGGACTGTCCAGGGGGCTGTGTGGGGCACATGAGTCTATGCATGTGACAGGGGTGTGTGGAGGGAGATGGTTGTGAGGGTGAGTGGATGCCTGCCAGCCCTGGGGGAGCTGTCCAGGCACTAGGGCTGCAGCAGGGTTGGGGAGGTGGGGTAGGTGCCTACCCCTCCAGCAGGGGAAGGGGTGGGGTGTCCTTCAGGGGCAGCAGGGAGCTGCAGTCTGGTCAGTGGCACAGGGGCCAGCGCCTGTGCTCACAGGGGCAGGGCAGCCAGGAGATGCAAGACTGGGGGAAGCAGGAAGCTGCAGGTTGGGAGTGAGGGGTATCAGCAGGGACAGGAGGGCTGAGAGTCAGGAGTTAGGGGCAGCAGTAGGGCTGGAGCATACCACTGTGCCCCCCCAATCATATTACCCCTCCCCCCCCCACAGGTGCCTTCTTTTTGAAACTATGGTAACTCTATTTTAAGTAGATGAAGCAAGTTCAACATGCTAGTGCAGAGGAGCTGCGGAGGCTTATAATTAGGGACTTATCTAAATTGAAGCAAAATGAAAGGATTTTCACTCCTCCCTTGCCACGGATTGGCCAAGAGGCCAATCGCTCATCTTCAAACTGCAACATTGCATCTGGTTTTTCAAAAGATAGTGCCAAAACCTTTTTACTTTTCCTGACTAGTGCCTTCACTGAATATGTCAATAGTTCAGCCCCTCTCTATAGCTGCAGAAAGTGTCATGCCTTGTTTGTATTCTGCCGGACTTTAACTTTTTTCAGGCAATTCAGTGCAAAATTGTGGGAAAAGCCAGTTTTTTGCAGTGATTGCAGGAAACCACTATTCTTCACAGTTTCCGTGAAAATCATGAAACCATGGTTTAAGTAAGTACTTAATTGTAATAGTTGTCTGCAAAGCATGGTTATGAAGGCTACACAGGAGCCATACACGTAGGACTTGGTTGAGGAGGATGAGGTTTTCAGTTCCTCAGCCCCTTTACATTCCACATCCTTAGTTGTGAATTACTCAGACTTGAGGTTGGTGGAGTGAATTTCACATTCAGTTGAAAATTAGATAAAATCCTGAGCTGGATGAATTCTTGTCTTGGGCCTGACCAACATCTAGTGAAGGCAATGGAAATAATTCAAATTGCAGTCAGTTTTATATCAGGCAAGGTAGTTGAGCAGATACCCATCTCTGGACCCAAAATATGCATGATTACAAGAATCATTTCAGCTTTTATTTTCATCTCTTTGTGCACTTCTGTGCAAACTCACCTGATTAGTTGCACTAAATTAGACTTATACATGTACCACTCAAGCAACTAGTTACACTGGCTTCAATGAATGCATGAGAGAAACAAGGACCCGTCTATGTATAGAAGTGGCAAAATGTGACTCCCAGTGATCAAGACTACATTTCCTCAATTTCCAATTAGCCAGACGCAGTTTTTTTTTAGCATATTATAAGTGAAGTTGTATTTGGCAATGTATTCATCTAACGTAACTTACTTAAAATGAGTCTCAACAAATTCCTGGTACAGTGCCTGAGAGATAAAGATCTTCCAAGAAATTATTTATCTATACTGCACAGACTGAAGAAAGCTTTCTCTTTTTATTGGACATTTTAATCAGATGTCTTTGAATATGTTGGGTAGAATAAAGTAAGCTTAATAAACATGCACTGGCTGAAAACTTCTTTGTAATAGCTAAATATTTGTTTCCTTTTCTTTTCTTAATGCCTTTGAAAGAAACCATTTGAAGCTCCATGGTGTCTGAACTTCTCCTGCACTGAAGTGCATATAGAGATGAGAAGAAAAGCCAAGCTGACTATTGTGATCATGCTTTTCTTTTTGGTTGCAGAGATAAGGCTCCACAGAAATCTGCCATGTGGTATTGAATTTAAGGAGACAAGGAAGCCAGTGGTTCCAGGCTCCACACTTGTAGTAATATTGCTATTTATATTACACAACAACGGGGAGGGGAGAAAAAAAAAAAAAAAAAGAACCCCGACCTCTGCTTTAAGAGAAAAATAGAAGGACTAATTCTGCACCACTGAGCACAATGGGAGTTGTGTCATTTACTTCAGTGGAAGCAGAATCTGGTCCAGAGAGATATCATATCATGGTGAAGTAAAGGACATAAAGGTATGAATGCTAAATAGACTCTGAGGACATAAGCCTCTTCTGTCCGCATCTTGTAGGGTGGTACCTGTAAAGTCCTAGTATGAGGCCTTACACAGGATAATTCATTTATGCTAAAGTGTAAGCAATAAGAACAACTATATTAACAATCTCATTTTCTATAATCTGTTGTGCACATTGATTCTCACCTGTTAGAACTACAGTAAAGCACTTACACTCTAAAGTAACTGAGTTAACCATGTTGCAAATTGAAACTAACTATGAGTGTTGTTCCCATGCTGTAACCATCAGGGTGTGCTTACACACCACAATTACCAGGTGCTAATATGAACAAAGACCTAGTGTTCCTTACAGTTAGCATATTGTGGGAGCAGTGGCAGGTTCAGGGTTAATACCCTCTTTAATGCACACAGGTTGGAGCTGTTGCCAGAGGGCTGGCGAGCAGGGGCATTGCTAGGAGCTGACAAGTCTGTTCCATGTCTGCCCCACTTGCCAGCTCTCTAGCAGTAACACATACACCCAGCACAGCACCCCATACACCATCCTCAGGCCTGCCTGCAGCTACCGCCAAGCAGCACAGCTGGAGCATGGGGGCAGCAGTGAGGGAGGGGGCATGCAGGAAGACTCCCATCTTTCCACTGGACAGCAGCCAGGGGTGTGCAGGGGCAATGTGTGTGTACATTTGTCTATCCCACAGCTCCGTACCTCCCTCCCCTGCTTGGCCTGCTCAGCCTCCCCTCACCCCTCCCCTTTCAGCCCAGCAGCTCCCCTCCCCACTCACCAGCTGCTTCTGTGCTGTCCAGGCTGTCACTGGTGGAGGGAGGAGGGGTAGGCAGGCACAGGAGTTCAGAATGACAGCTAGTCCACCTGAAAGCAGTGCCTCTGGGGATACTGGAGGACTGTGAACTGTTCATTTGAAGTCCCATGGACAATTAGAAATAAGGTTTAGTTGAGCTGGTTAAGACAGCTCAAAGAGAAGCTATGCCATTTAAAGCGAGGCCTAGAGGACACTTAACACTTGGTTAACAAGTGCAAGTATGTGATCCTTTACATTTTAAGAGTCCTTAACGAGGTTTAATTGCAGCTTCTAACACGACCCTATTATTTCAGGAAACCTATAATAAACCAAAAAGCTATGGTCCTTATCCCAACTGCAGTATTTTAAACACATTTTGTACTGGTGTAAGTAACCCAGATATAAAAGCCTTACATTCTGAAGAAGTACTGGGCCTCATTCTGATTTCAGTGGGCACATCAACACAAGATGTATATTGCACGGTAAACATCTCAGTGTCTAGTCGTGTCCTTATTACGGCGCACAAAATGAATAAACTCCACAGCAGGTTGGGACTCATAAATACAAGTCCTGACCTGCTACAGAGTTTTTTCATGCATAGCAGTGCATGTGTATACACTGCCCCGGCTTGCTGAGGCATGAGAGTGCTTCAGTGCAGGGGCTGCCTGCCAGCTAGCTCCAGGCACACCTGTGCTTCAGCCAGCCCCTCTGCAACACATAGAACCCAGGTGGAGCAGCCCCAGGCTGAGCCCTGGCTGACCCCCAGGCATAGGCAGAAGGAGGTAAAATTATTTGGGGGCCTGAGCATGTGCACATGCAACCCCTCCTCCCAGCAGATAAGTCTGTAGGGGAAGGGCTGGGGGGCGGCGAGAGGGGGAACAGATCAAGGCCCCACCCTACACAGCCAGGGTGGGGCATGGGACGGAGCCATGAGTGCCTTGTTTGCAGGGGGCAACCAGCATGGGGAGGGGGTGGTGGTTCCCGCTGCTGCACACAGACCCCTCGGCCCCATAGGAAGCCACAGTCTCTCATCCAAGTAGAGGAGGAGGCTCCACCCATCCCAACTAGACTCTCATGACAGGGCATGAGCCCTCTGCAGGGGCTGCTACACCAGCAGTCTCCAAACAGGGGGCAGTTACTTAGACAGGGGAGACCCTGTGGCCAGACTCCCCTGGAAGGGGCCACACAATCCCCCCAACCTAACCAGGGCAGGGGTTTCTCATCCTCATCCTCCACAGAGAGTGAGAAGGAGAAAGGGCCTGCCAAAAAAAAAAAATCCCCAAAACTAGCAAACCCTGCAGGCACCAGTGGCAGCTCATTAGCAGGCGTCCCACCCACCCAGCCTTCCCTCAGCTCTGCAAGCCTGCCTGCTCAGCACAGCAGCCAGAGCTGTGCCCAGGCAGCTGCAGGAAAACCTGTAGTCAGAGCCTGGGCCCTCCCCTGCCTCTGCCAGTGCTACTGAGGCAATCAGGGTCCCCAGCTGGTGCCAACTCCCTTGAAAGTCCTGCCAAACCTAATACCACACCTCCCCCCCCCCCACTAATGAGGTCGCTCACTGTGGTGACCCTCAACATGAATGGCTGAAGGACTGGTCTCCACAGGTGCCAGGTACTTTTTTTCCTCTGGGAGGGTGAGGGGACTCTGCTTTTCCTGCAGAAAATGCACAAAACTTCAGCTGCCAGAACTAACTGGCAGCTAGAGTGGGGAGACCAAGTCTACTTCAGCCGCCTCACACAGCCATCCTTAGGCTGCAACTGGAGGGCCTGCTTGTCACTGAGGCGGTGCCAAGCTGCCTGATCCATCTCCAGGTCCAAATACAGGGGCTCCTTCTCAACCTGGTTAACATCTATGCCCCAGAAATGGCTCCTTCCTATTAGCAGATGGCCATCTATCTCAGCACCCTCAGCTCTCATGGGTGTCTAGTCCTCAGAAGGGAACTTTAATGTCACCCTCAAGGCACAAGACTGCACTGGCAGAAAGAGAAGAGGATGTCCATGACAGCCTGGCATCAGTATCATCACTTACCCCTCGATGGTGGACATCTGGTATGTCATCAGTGTGGTGGGCACCACCACCTTCTTTGTCAGGGTGAAAGAGCAGTCCACCGAGGTTCTTACTGCATTTCTCACTGCACCTTTTTTGTTATGCCTCCCTGTCCATGGCCCCACCACCAGGACCTTCTGATCAACCTCCTCCTTACTCAGCCAGCTAGGCCAATCTGCAAGACCAGGAAGGAGGCTCTGGCTAGGAGAAACCCAGGTGAGCATGGGGTTATTTTTGTCTCACTCCTCTGCTCATGTCTCACAACGCAGTTTCACTAGTCAGCATCCACAGGCTCCCTCAACTCATTCAGGGTGGCGAGGACACTGGCCAGTGTTCTCCGCTTGCTGTCCCCTTCTGTATTCCTTGTTAATAGCCTATAACTTCACTTCCCTTTCTGGTTTTCTCTTTATTTGTCCCCCAGAATGAGCTGATGTGTCTCCCTTATTAAGGGAGGCTTATAGTATTCAGTGATGGGCCTAAGCTGGGTGGGAGGGGGCAATTATTTGGGCTAGAGGGCTACTTAAAGAGTTTTAGTGAGCTTTTGTGGGCCAGGTCAGCACCCCCCTGCCAACAGCTCACTAAAACTCCGTAAGTGGTTGATTAATAGATCTGTCCAGGAGCACTGGATGGAGCTAGCGGGCAGGTAGGGTCTTTATGGAAAGCAGCCTGGGACCCCTGCAGGCAGGGTGTGCTTGGCCAGGTAGATGGGATGAGGCCATGGGTGGGTGTTGAGCAGTGTCCAGGAGCAGGATGGGCAGGTAGGGGTGGGATCACACGGCTGTGACAGTGTGGGGCCAGGGCCCAAAACAGTATCATTTTTGCTCCCAGCACGGCCAGCTACCATGCTGCCCCAACCCCACTGCATAACCAGGGGCAGCCGGACTGGCCACAAGCATCATGGCCCAAGCTGCCCCCTGTATATTAAATAAGCCTGTGCCACACAGTGGCACTCAATGGCTGCTGAAAGGGAGAGTGAACGGGGTACGACTGAGGCCCTTCCCTTCCCCCCATTCTTTTCTCACTTGTAGCCTCCAGCATTTAAGGTATAAGAGCTTTTCAGTTGGTTTTGCTTTAATCATAAAGTTCACTTCAGTCCTAGGTGCAAAGAGGAAACCTGAAGGTGTGAATCAACATGAAGTTAACAGAGTAAGCCTGTAAAACTCCAGGCAGACCAAAACTACTGACACGTGCCAGACCATGATATAATATAACAAAATACCAAAATGTGTTACAAAAACTAATTCTAAAATTTGGTTTAAACTGGCTGTAGGCATCACTGGTTTCTCTAAATTCCACCCCTCGCCAGACTTGCATTCAGAGCAAGTCAGTGAATGGGTGCACATGCATGCATGTATATCCAGGAGTTGATTGCACTGATCTCACGCCATCTGTCTTGGCTCCAGATGACATAAGGCAAGCATAACATAAATAAGAATCAGACCCATACTGTTAAGAAACATTACAAAATCATATTGGTTCCCCCATTTCACATGAATAGATTTCATTCATTAATCTTTACTTTCTAATTACAGCATACCATATTGTTGGCTGTGAATACGTTAGCTAAAATTTATCCTTTTATCATTATGAAAGAGCTGCAAGCAGACTTTAATATCTAGGGATCAGACATCACCAATACTCTTATACATCCGATACCCTTTACCATAAACATCCCATATACAGCAGTGAGACCTCTGTGGAAGTGTTAAAAGAACAGATCTTCACTATAACCATGGCATGTAATGGCTTTTGGTATAGATCCACTGGGAAGAGCTTTAAACCCAGTAGCTCAGTTACAGATAACTGTGTAACCACACCAGTGCAGATCTCAGCTCAAGCTACCCACTTGAGTATTTTGCAAGGTTCTAGGCCAGGGACAGGCAAAGTCTGGCCTGCAGGTCAGATCCAGTTGGTAGTGAACTCCATTTCCCAGCTGCCCCTGTACATGGCTGGGGCCAGTCTCAGCCACAGCTGTGTGGGAAAGCTCAAGGCTGAACTTGCCGTGGAGACCGGCCACAGCCACGCTGGCAGCGTACAGCAGAGCAGGGCAGGGGGCTGCTCCCAAGCCACTGGGAACTTGCATTGGGGGCAGCTGGCTCCGGAGCCAGGTCAGAGCCATGATCTGTAGCCTGCATGCTCCGGACAGGGGTGCACAAGCAGGGGATCACACCTGTGCCCCTGCTCTAGACCAGGATGTCACCATTGCAAGGTGCCAGGGCAGAGCCGTGACCCCCCTGTTTGTGCACCCCTGACCAAAGCATGCAGGCTACAGGTTGCTGTGGGGCACAGTTACTTGTACCCAAGTTCGTTCAGATATGACTGAATAAATTGCAATTTCACCTTTGGATTATTCCTTTTTGTGAAAGAATCTGGCCCTAAGAATTTATTTGGTGTTTTTAACTATTGGACAAACAGACAATATGTGAGCACATTTCTGGTTATGGGTGGTTCATGAGCTGCTCAGTTTTATTCTTACCTTTGGCCCTTAAAAACACAGTGATGTTTATTTAAAAAAAAAAAAAAGCATCAGAATAGTGAAAAATCAAAAGCCAAATGAGAAATAAATAAGATGCTCCTGTATGAAAGAACTGGTAGCAGAGCAGTTAAGGTGAATCAGACAGTTTCAGAGACTGAGTTTGAGCCACTCCAACCCCTCAGTTGACCCAGCTTGCAAGTGGCTATCTGGTGGCTGGGGCTGGTGAAACAGTGGATGTGAATTCTGGTTCTGTCAGTGGCTACCAACCTGCTATACAAAACCAAGCTAGTTTGATGGGCCTTCCAGGCTCCAGTGAGCTACCAACCGACTGCACCTGAATAGCACCACTGCTGAAAGGGAGAGTGAACAGGGTAAGAGCTTGACCCCAAACAGTAATGTGAATCAAAGCCTGTCTGTGAAATGGTCCCCAGTAGCAAAAAAAGGACGAGGTAAGTGGTTAAACTGAATCATTTGGACTTAAAGGCGTCTGAACAATGTTCCTGTTCTTCAAAAGAGTTCGACTTCTAATCCATTTTGCAAAGTTATGCTGTACTAGTGGAATGAGTGTGGTGAAAGTTTAAAAGTATTGCTAGTATAGCAGCAGATATACCAGGACAGGACAGATGCCAGCAGGCTAGTGGTGCTCATGAGTTAAATGGGTTGTGTCAGACACCGAGTGCATCATTTCAGCATTAATGACATTGATAGAATTACTTATATCTAAAAAGGAACAACAGCAACAATACAGTGAATCTGACTGCCAAGGTCTTTAGATAGGGTGCAGCTTTCTAAAATGTGAATGCTTCTCTCCAGTAGAAAATACCCAAAAAGGAAAAACTTGCCAATGCTTAAAACGTAGACACATAAAAAAAGTGACATTTCCAGCGAGACTGACATCTCTGACTAACACACAAAATTTAAAATAGGAAATTACCACGAAAGTCCAAAATGATGTTAGCATCCATTTTTTTGAGGCTAACTGGACAGTGTTTTAGGTGTGTTTTGAGTACCCTCTAATGGAAATAAGAGGCATAACACTTTTAGTACATTTATTTTAAACCAGCATATCATTGACCCTAGCAAAGCACGTAATCAGCTCCAGTTACCTTATCCACCACTGAGCTCCATCTCAAATGAGTAATTAAGATTGTGGAATACTTCACAAGTACAGTATATTGAAGCAACAGCATTGTTTCATTCTATACATAAAGAAAATATAATGCAATTTTACTGAATCACAGAAAATTAGGGTTGGAACAGACCTTGAGAGGTCATCTAGTCCAAGACCCTGCTCAAAGCAGGACCATCCTCAACTAGATCATCCCAGCCAAGGCTTTGTCTAGGTGGGTCTTAAAAATCTCCAAGGATGCATAGTCCACCACCTCTCCGGGTAACCTGTTCCAGTGTTTTACTACCCCCTCGTGAAAGACAGTTTTTCCTAATATCTAACCTAAACTGTCCTTGATGTCTATTCAAGCCAGTAAGACACTGTTCAGAAGTTTGTCTCTAGCATTAGTCTGGGTTATTCATCTAGGAAAATAAAAAGATTTCATCACTTTTCTAATCTTATTATTTATCAGTATGCTACCCACTTGTTTGTTCAAATGAATCATTAACACCTATCAGCAGCACAGGTCAAAATTACAGAATGTCAAGAGGGTTTATGAATATGAAAGTTACTTAGAAAGGATTAGTTTTAATAATTACTACTCTCAGGAATTAAAGGTATAGAATATCAGAACAGATTGGCCTCACCACTTTTCTTTTTCTCACTGACTCATGTAGCATTTTAGAAATAACTTTCCTTGCTAATTGGCAGGTCATTTAGAAAGTATTTTATATACTGACATTAGCAGGGTGAGAATTTCTGAAATTACAACTAAAACTCAAACATTTTCAATACTTAGAAAAGTCTCCCTTTAAAGAAATGGTAGAAAATGCAGTTACCGTATTTACTTGACTATAAGACAAGGCTTTTCAACCCATTCAACATGGGGGTGGGGGGGAGCAGGGACAGGACACACCAAGCCTCGTCTTATGATGACCTAACTGAAATCAGAAAATGCACAGGCAATGATGGCAAGACTAGTGAGGCAGCGCAGCCAGGCACCTAGCACATGGCCAGTCAGCAGGATGGCTGGGCTCCCTTCAGCCTGCAGGGTCACTCCAAGCTGCTGCCTGCCAGCATGTGCCAACTTGCTTCAGCATCCTCTGGCTGGAAACCACATGTGAAGCTCAAAAAGACCCAGTGGCCAGGTTTCTAGCCAGCATGTATTGAGTTGCTCTGGCTGTGCTGGAGCAACTTGGCATACAAAAGGGACCCAGCCAGGCTGTTAGCGTTACTCCAGCACCCACAGCTGGGGCATCAGCTCAGAGCAACTCAGCACTTGCTGGCCAGAAATCCTCACGCTACAGGGACACTGCCTGGCCAGCACCTGTTGGGTCATTTTGAGCTGCCTGGGTGGTTTCCAGCCAGAGGTTGCTGTAGCAAGTCGGCACACGCTGGCTGGCAGAAGCTTGGAGTGACCTTGCACAAGCTGGGCAGGAACCCTGCAGACAGCTCAAAATGACCTGGCTGATGCCAGCAGACACCATCCCCACAGCATCATCATGCACTACCGGGAAGTGCATGAATGTTGTATGCAAATTGGTACATCCATGTTTAATGTCAAGGTTATTGTTTTCAAATTTGCTCCTCACTTTCATGTGCCCCGGGAGAGCAGGGTCTGACAGTAAGGAGAAGGGGAAGGGACTACAAAGGGAAAAGTTGGGAGGAAGCAGAGAGCAAAGGGCTACCCGACACCCCCCAGATTTATTTTCCCTGCTGTAGCAGTGGGAGGGGGGATAAATTCAAAGCAAACCTCCAATAACTCAATTTTATATCTGGAAAATTATAACAAGTTTATATAATTTTCCATATATAGATTCTAATTATTGGGGGGGTCCTCTTACAATTGGAATCATCTTCTATTCAAGTAAATACAGCATATAAACTAGTCCACAACACAGGCTCCAGTCCAGCAAAACACCTAAACCCATGATCAACTTTGTGTCTCTTAAAAAAAACTTAATACAAGTAGATGCTTGATAAAAGAATCCATCCCAAATTTGAAAATAAAAAGGGGTAAGCCAATCTTTCCAGTTCTTGGAAGCAGTCAGCAACACTCTAGTGCTACAGAAGCTAGATTAAAATTAATGAATAGTGAGCATATAGAAATCCTGGGAGCTATGAACTTCCTAGACAAGGTAGAACTAAAACTTTACTAAGGAAAGATCCAGCCATTTAAACTTACTTATGAGCTGATCACTGTAGAATGCTCATGTCTAAAAAATTAAATGAGGAGGATTCATCCTATGTGGAATGGCTTATGAATTCTGCAGAGAGGACTGTTAACTCAGAGGAATTGGAGCCTAAAACAGGCAATGTAAGAGTGATGTTGCAGCTGTGATGGTCCATAAATTATGTAAAAGGCAAGAATTTCTTGGGGTTATATCTTTTATTGGACCACTTATGTAGTTGGGATAAAGTTAGATAAGTTTTTAAATGCAAGACATTCTTTACTATATCTCTCGAATAAACACCCAAGGCATTTATAGACCTGCTTCAGGGGGCAGGGGCACTTTAATTCGAGTACCTGGAGCATCACATGCATCGGTGTCCCCACGCTGAAAAATGGTGGTGAAAGTGCTTTAACTAAAGCTCAAATGAGCTGTAGTTAAAGCACCCCTGCCACCATTTTTCAGCATGGAAATACCGATGCATATGATGCTGGCATCTGCTGGAGCACAGTAATTACCACACACCAGACTTGATTAATTACAGCGCATCAGAGCAGCCTCACTACATGTGTATAGGCACCCTTAGGCTCACTTACTGAATTCCACCACAAGTTTTACAACCATCATCCTTCAATCAATTTTTTTCTAGAATACTCCTATACTGCCATCAATTTTCTAGATACCACAATCCCTATCTAGGATGCCATCCCATAAAGTAATCTATATAGAAAACCTGCAGACCACCATCTTTATGTCCATAAGACCAGCAATCACCCCAAGCACACCAAAAAACCTGTTATCTACAGAGAGGCCCTCAGATACCACCACATCTACTCAGAGGAGAACACTCATGATACCTACCTGACCAGCCTAAAGTCTGCCTTTCTACAACAAGGACACTGCAGTAGAGAAATAGACCATACATTTGCAGTAACCTGCCACAATACAACAAGAAAACCCCACACCCCTGGTGGTCACCTACCACCCCACACTGGAACCAGCCAGGAGAATCACCAAGCAACTACAGCCTATACTCCAAGATCAGACCTTGAGAGAAATATTCCCAACCCCTCTGCTCCTGATTTTTAAACAGCTCCCAAATCTTTCCCAACTCCTTATCAGAAGCAAACTGTCCACGGATGTCAAGTAGAACAGAGCCTTGACTTGGCAAGAAATGCTTAATCTGTCAGCATGTCTCCACTGCTATCAACACCCTCCATGAAAAACCACCAAAACCCCTGCTTCCAAAATGTGATAGACTGGATCCAATGCACCAACGTGCCCTCATGGCAGATCCATGGGTGAAACAACCACAACTACACACCAGAATCAACTCTCACAGGAAAAACCTAAATGTTGGAAACAACCACTCCCTCTCTGACCTCACTCTCCTCTCAAGGGAAATCTAACCTAAACACCTTTAAATATGGACTTGGAAACAAAAATACAAAAGCTAAGTAGTTTCTGTACTAAGAACCAAGGACTAAATGTTCATATCAGGTGTATGGCACCTTATAGTTTATCCAACTCCTGAATTCTTCCCAAGCAGAAAAAGGTGAGAATGACCCCTCCACCCTTTTGAATAGACCTTAATCTCCCAGAAATCAGTTTCTTTTCTTCTGCTAATTGCATGTCTGCTACCCCCTAAGAATCTCTCGCCGCCTTCCCTCTGTTGTTTTTCACGTTGGCTTCCTGCGATCAGAGACTGAATGAAGAATGTCTTGCATTCGATAGCTTGTCTAACTATCCCAACTACATGGATGGTCCAATAAAAAGTTATCATCCTAAGAAATCCTTGCCTCTCTCCAAAACAGGCATAAGAGAACACCCTGTTGTGGTATGAAATCTAGGACTGTGCATATGTTGTTTTTAAGTTTATTGTGAGGTATATTTTTATCTATTTGTATTACAATAGTATCCAGAAACCCAACTAAGACTGAAGCCTCATTTAGTTAGGTACCTTATAAACACAGTGAGATGGATCATACCCTGAAGAGCTTATAGCTTAGAGAGATGAAACCAACAAGAGCTAGGAGAATGGCACTATTAGACCTGTTTTACCATATTACTGAAGTAGAGGGGGAGAGTGAATATTTTGCCTGGGGTCAAACAGGCAATCTGTGACAAAAATGGTAATTAGTTTATACTAAGTTTCATTGACATTGAATTTTGCTTTAAGCTTTGTGCCATGCAGTCCTTTTATGGCCCAATTATACTCTTGTTGGAACTACTCTTCCCTCCTTTATTAGGATTTTTGTCAGACCTTTGAACACCCCATTGGTAACAAAAAATATCCTCTCAGTTACACAGATTGTTAGGGAATAGCTTCATTGCCATGTATATGAATTGCAATCTAAATAATGGATCAATGGCACAAGTAGTTCTAAAGACAGCTTTTTAAAAGAATGCTGTTCATAGAAGTTTACAGCTGTGAATTGAGGTTTATTGGATCAATTAACAGCTGTGCTGATATGCAATAAATAATATGTTTAATGTTTTAATGTCACCTACTTTTCATGAAACCAAAGTGAATATATACCAGCATAATATATTCCACTGGGTCTCCAAATTCATACATTCTTTTAATTGGCATCTTCCAGTTTCTAGCATGGGTGCCAGTTAAGACTATCCTACTGTACTGTATTTCCTGTAACACTTCAGGTTTTACAACTCAAATGTCAAGAGACTGTTCCTTATTTTATTTATCCATCTACAGAGAAGGAGATTTGTCAGATACTCAGAAGAATATTCTATCACCTGAGATTCCCTCTGGAAAAAAAATCCTTTTCAATGAAATAGTAAGGTGACCAGTATCAGGAGGAAGCCTGACCCTCCAAAAAGCAGCCAGCAGAGAGATTTATATAATGATGACACAGGGGGAGGGGTGGAAATAAAATTGTGCGCCCATGCAATACTTTATAAAGCTCCAATTTTTTTAAACTTGGTTGCCTAAAGTTCTGGATTGAGATACCAAATACAAATGTAGACATACAAAGTTATTTAACTTTGCAACTGAGTCCAGAATTTGGGCTCCTCAAATGGCATGACCAGAAAACCATAAAAAAAAGACGTATGTAATCAAATAATGAAGTGTTTGATGAAGCAAAAGGGAAGAGAAAGAGGCTAATTGTTTTAGGTTAATAAAACAATATATTTAGGGGTACCAAAGACATAAATGGAACATGGAGATTCTAGACTTTCTGGTATGGTGCAAAGGGGATGTAGGGCCTGAGGGACAGATATGGCAATACTGAGTATCACCATACCTAACTTTTGGGTGCCTAAGCTTCAGGACTGGAATTCAAAGATAAATGTAGGTGCCTAAGTTCCCAACGCTGCTTAAAAGCAAGTCCTCAAGTAAGGAATAGAACCTATGACTTCTTTTCTCTCAGAGAACCCCATCAATCCCTTAGCTAACCTTCTGCTTCTTCCTTACTCCCCTCTCTGGCCTGCCATTCTTGGCCACAGTTCCCCCGTTTTAAAAAGCGGGTTGGAAAATGGCCCTACACTTCCTAGCATAGTAACAGGAGAAATTAGTGCGCCCCACTCAGGCTGAGGAAGGCTTAGACCCTGTGCATCTTAATTTCCGAGCAGATGCCGTAATCTCAAGGATGTTACATAGTTTCATAGTTGGTAGGGTCAGAAGGGACCTGAGCAGATCATCAAGTCCGACCCCCTGCCATGGCAGGAAAGAATGGTGGGGGCAAATGACTCCAGCAAGGTGATTATCCAGCCTCTTTTTCAAGACCCCCAGGGTAGGAGTGAGCACCACTTCCCTTGGAAGTTGGTTCCAGATCCTAGCTGCCCTGACTGTGAAGTAGTGCCTCCTGATACCTAGCCTAAACCTACTAGTTATTCCTAGTTACTCCTGTTAGTGTTCAGGGGAACAGGGACTCTCCCATTCCCCACTAGTGCCCCCTGATAAGTTTATAGGTGGCCACCAGGTCCCCCCCTCAGCCTTCTCTTGTGAAGGCTGAACAGATTAAGGTCCCATAGCCTCTCCTCATAGGGTCTGCCCTGCTGTCCCCAGATCATGCAAGTGGCCCTCCTTTGAACCCTCTCAATGCTGTCCACATGCCTCCTGAAGTGCAGAGCCCAGAACTGGATGCAGTACTCCAACTGCGGCCTGACAAGGTTGCATAGAGGGGGAGGATCCCCTCCTTGGGCCTACTCATGACACACCTGTGGATGCATGACAAGGTGCGGTTAGCCTTACTGGCCGTGTCCTCACATTGGCGGCCCATGTTCATCTTGGAATCAATAATGGCTCCAAGATCCTTTTCTGCCTCTGTGCTGATGAGAAGGGAGTTCCCCAGCCTATAGGTATGCTGCTGGTTCTTTCTTCACATCTTAGTGTCATCTGCAAATTTGAACAAGGTGCTTTTCACCCCCTTGTCCAAATAGCTGATGAAAATGTTGAACAGTGCAGGCCCAAGGACTGAGCCCTGGGGGACCCCACTGCCCACATCCCTCCAGGTTGAAACTGACCCATCCACCACCACTTTCTGGGTGCAGCCCTCCAGCCAATTTGCCTAGACAGTCAGATGGGTCGCATCGATACCACAGTCGCCTAATTTTTTTTTATGAGAATGGGGTGAGACAGTGTCGAAGCCCTTCCTAAAGTCCAGAAAGGCTACGCCCACCATGACATCTGCATTTAAGGATTTTGTGACCTGGTCATAGAAGGCAACCAGGTTCATCTGACAGGACCACCCCCTAATAAACCCATGTTGGTTGCCCCCAAGCATAAATCTCCCCTGCTGGTCCCTTGCAGATGTGCTCCTGGATAATTTTCTCTGAGAACTTCCCCAGACTGAGGTAAGACTAATGGGCCTATAGTTTCCTGGGTCCTCCTTCCTCCCTCTTTTGAAAATGGGGACCATATTGGCCCTTTTCCAGTCCTCTGGCACCTCGCCAGGGCACTATGAGCACTTGTAAAGCTGCGCCAGGAGTCCCACAATGACCTTTGCCAGCTCCCTCAGCACCTGGGGTAGAGATCATCTGGACCTGTTGATTTGAACACATCCAGCCCCACCAGAAGTTCCCCAAGTCCTCGGTGACCCTAGGCCTGGAGGTGCCTCTCCTGAGTCCATCCAGAATCCCAGTGGGGGAGATGTCCCAGCCCCTGCTCAGAAAAATGGAGGCAAAGAATTTGTTAAAAGCGGCCAGCTTTATCATCTGGTGCAACCACCAGATTGCCAAGTGTGTCCTGCAGGGGGCCCATGTTACTCAGTGCCTTCTTTTTACTCCCCATGTATTTGAAAAAGGAATTCTTGTCATCTTTGATCCTGGTCGCTGGTCCTAGTTCCGTGTCTGCCTCAGCCATTCTAATAGCCCCCCTACAGTCTCGAGCAATGGAGGTATAATCCTCCTTGGTGATGGCCCCTCCCTTCCATCAGGTGTACACCTCCTTTTTAGCTTTCAGACATTCTTGAATGCCTTTAGTGAGCCATGAGGCCTTTTGAGCACTCTTGCCCCCTTTGATCCGCATTGAGATTGTCACCCTTTGGGCTTGGAGGATCATCTCCTTAAGGATGACTCCCAACTCCCCTCCCCTCCGGAACCTCAGTGCCAACCCGACTAATCTCTTTAACTCATTGAAATCAGCCCTCCTGAAGTCCAGGGCTGCTGCCTTACTGCAGGCCTTTGACACCCCGTGCTGGATGATGAATTCCAGTAGGTGATGATCGCTATTGCCCAGGTGGTCGAGAACCCACAGTCCCCTCACCAGGTCATCGCCTGTGGCCAGGACCAGGTCCAGCAAGGCGTTACCCCTAGTGGGGCTGTGCACCTTCTGGGTTAGGTGGAGGTCCTGTATCTTAGCTAGGAACCTACGTGAGCTGTCAGACCTGGCTGACTTCTCCTCCCAGCAGATGTCCGGGTAGTTTAGGTCACCCATGATGACCACATCCCTTGACTTAACTGCCTCCGCAAGCTGACCTGAGAATTCCCGGTCTGGCTATTCCCCCTGGTTGGGTGCTCGGTCAATAGTAGACCCCCATCGTTAAGTCCCTTTCCCCCACAACTCCCTTGTATTCCAACCCAGAGCACTTCAGTCTGCCCCTCCTCTGACCCAGGAGCCCTCTGGCCTTAGAGAAGTCAGCTTGTAGAATACTCCATTCCTTTCCTGTCCCCAGCTTGCTGATTTTATTTCTTAGCATAGTGAAGTCAGGAAAACAGTCCTCATGTTGATCAGTTTCAGCACTGACCAGTTTTTGTTCGCAAGCTCAGGAAGGTCCATAGGCATCTCTCTTTGCAGAGGCGTAATGATGCAACTGAATGCCCAGGACAGCTGCCAGACAGAGGCAGCTGTGACTTCCAGTTGTTGTCACAATCAGAACCATGCTGCTGGCAACAGCCAGTTTTTTTTTTTTTTGTTTGGTGGTTTGTTTGGTTTGTTTGGTTTATTTTTTGTTTGTTTTTTTACACACTCCAGACCCTCACAAGTCAGCACGCCTAGGGAAGTTGCCCAGGTCACCCTGCCCTAGTTACACCACTGTCCTTCTGCTACTGCCAAGGGAACTCCTGCCACTTTCCCAGGCCCAAGCAACCCCCTTCCTGTAGGGAATTGCTACAGACATCTCTTCCTGTTTCCTCCCTGAATTTATAACCCAGGACTTTTATAACCTGCTCTGTCATAGGGGAGCTGGAAAAACTCTTCTGTGAGGGGCAAACAACCCTGTGACAGGTACCATATTATGAACGATTAAATCAGAATGATGGAATAGATTAGAGCGCTACCGAAGGCAGCTCATGAAAAGTAGCAGCAGAAATCCCAGTACATGCCAGGAAATAATATTTTGTTTCACATATTTAATACCATTGATGTTTGTTAAAGAGTTGGGATTGTGTTAAATTAGGCCTCTGGGTAAGTCTGCCTTATGTGACCATCACATAAGAAGCAGCTAATTCAAGATAGAAAAAAAAAACCCCACTCTCCTTTCTTAAGAATGCTGATAAACTCTCCGCTAGGATTGTAAGACCCTCCAGGCTCTGTCAGATCTCACCACTATTAATCCTAAATTAAGTATATCTTATCAATTCATTCCATGCCATGACCATGATCAAGGTCAGACCAGGGTCTCCCTATAAAGGATGGAGAACTTCCATGACGCACAGAGAAAGCAGAAAGCTGTCATTGCAAGCAGTACATTTATAGGACAGTAACAAATCTTCATTGAAATGCATGAGCCTCCATAAAACAGGTCCATTTACTCAGTAAGCAAATATGATTGTTCTTAAATAATATTTTAAAATCTGGGATATCATAGTGAGCTTCCCCCCTCCCCGTGTTTCTTTTTAATCAGATTAAATCAAGATGTTATTATCTTCTGTTTATGGGAAATATTTAAATTAATGCCACGTTTGCAAATGTCTTTCAAAGTTAAAGAAGAAAGCAAGTCACATGGCAAAGTTATCCTGTATGCTGTTATCAGTGGAGATGAGCCAGCCCTCCTACTGTTTGTTGTTGTATCTGTCAACTGAAAAGTAAAAAAAAGCCCCACTCTGGGGAACTGTTTGGATCATGATAATTTGCAAAAGTAATTTTCATCCAATACTTGCTGCTTTGGAAGTATAACAGTGCTTCAACCCAATGTCATCGTTCACCTCTGGAAAACAAGGTACAAATAAGGCTTATCTAATGGTGATTCATGCTCCCTGATGAATCTGGTGGAGCACAAAACAGGCATTGTTCCTGGGGCAGCTGGCATACTGCCCATGAGGCAATACACAGGAACTTCAAAAAAATAATCAATGCCACTTTCTGGTATAGGAAAAAGCCATGTAAGCAGCTTCCAGGGAGAAACTCCAGCCCATTTGAAACTGGTTATTGACTTCAGTAGAACTAAAATGTTACCCCTCCTATATAACTTGTGCAATGTTTGACTTTTCACTTTTAATATATTAAGAGTATATTCTAAAACTAATATTATACTCTTACATATAATGTGTGCTTATGCATGCACATGCAAGTGAATGAGTGCACACATGAGCATGAGGGATTATTATTTGCATAGGAAGTTGACTGTACATAAGCCTGATTTATATTGAAACAAGGCTGCTGGTGGACTTAGACAACTCAAAGTTGGTTTACAAGCAAGTTTTTCTAAGCTAGCTAATGCTGGTTGAGGGTAAGATTTCTTTTCCAATCCCTGTCTGACCTATGAGTATAAACAATGTAGAACAAATAAGATAACCCTAACTGAAGAAGCTTATTCTGTTCTAGAAACTCTTTCACATAACAAGGTACATCTATGCAAAAGTGGGTCATCCATTACAGTATTCGTACCAGCAAATGTGTAAGTGTACACAAGACCACAGGGGTGGAAGCCACAGGAGCAGAACAAGACTTTCCAGAGAGTCAGTCTTTAAACTCTGTATGAGTTTTGTCTCATTGACTATTGTAAAAGGCATCTGGAAGCTATGAAAGGGCAATCTGATACTAGTACGGAATGGAGAGGATTCAAATTGATATCTTCTCCTCTAGCTCCTCCATCCTCTCACCTCACCCAGACTCTACTCCTAAATTCTCTCTTACTGATCAGTGATCATTTAACCAAAACAGCATAGGGGTTTAATTTAAATTTATTTCAAAGGTTAGCGCAAAGCTGTGCACTGTCAGAGAATGGCACATGAGGAATGTTTGTAAGGAAGCCCCAACCCAGGTACCCGAGCTTTAGGAAACGGGCAAGATGATCACTGCCTATGCAAATGTCAATGCCCAGTAGAAAATGAAAAGGAATTTGAGATGGGATTCCATGAATCATTAGGGCTCTTTGTGGATGTTAAAACATGCTTTACTGGAAACATTAGCACATTACTTCAACCTGGCTCTGCAGGGTCCATAAAAGTCAGGCACTTCAGTGGGGCTTTTTGGCACTTTTGGCTAAATTCAATCAATCAGCTCTTAGATACAAGCACAAAAAAAGGCCCACTAAAGCATGAGCTAGGTTGAAGTAATGTGCTGCCTCTTTTGGGCATGTGAGGGGCTCGGTGCAGGAACGTGCCAAGTTTAAAGTAAAGCGCTGTTTGTTTTTATGTCTGCATGCCCCCTACATTAATTTTGTGCTCCTTGTTCAATGGAATGAGTTGAAAATGGACATAGAAACTGACTGAATAATTCCCTTGTTCAGAGAAAGCTCTGGCTAGTAAAAGACTGTCAGAGATAGTTCTGCCACCATATACTGGATGAAAGGGTTGTTTGGGGCAGAAAGAGATGGCATGTTAAGAAGTGGAGACAGATTCCTCTGCTACTCGCTCTACTTGCAGAAAGTCTTCATTAGAACCATAGAAATTAGAGTTGCAAGGAACCTCAAGAGGTCTAATCCAACCCCCTACCCAAAGCAGGACCATTCCCAGCTAAATCATCCCAGTCAAAGCTTTGTCTAGCCAAGTCTTAAAAACCCCCAAGGAGGGAGAGGGTAACCTGTTTCAGTGCTTTACTACCCTTCTAGTGAGACAGTTTTTCCTAATACCTAACCTAAACTTCCCTTGCTGCAACTTGAGACCACTGCTCCTTGTTCTCTCATCTGCCACCACTGGCGACAGTCTAGCTCCATCTTCTTTGTAACCCCCGCTGAGGTAGTTGAAGACTGTTTTTAAAGCTTCCCTCGGTCTTCTCTTCTCCAGACTAAATAAGCCCAGTTCCCTCAGCGTCTCCTCATAAGTCATGTGTCCCGGTCTTCTAACCATTTTCATTGCCTTCCACTGAATTCTCTCCAGCTTGTCCACAGCCTTTCTGAAGTAGGGGGCCCAAAACTGGACATGGTATGCCAGGTGTGCCTCACCAGTGCCAAACAGAGGGGAAGAATCATTTCCCTCAATCTGCTAGAAACACTCCTAATACAGCCCAGGATGCTGCTAGTCTTGTTGACAAGGGCATGCTGTTGGCTGATATTCAGCTTACTGTCAACTGTGATCCCTGAGTCCTTTTAGGCAGAGCTGTTGCCCAGCCAGTCAGCTCCCAGCCTGTCCTGGTGCGTGGGATTGTTCTGTCCTAAGTGCAGGATTTTTCATTTGTCGTTATTGAACCTCATGAGATTTCTTTTGATCCGATCCTTCAATTTTGTCAAGGTTCTTCTGAATCCTGGCCCTACCTGCCAGCCCATATACTACTCCATCCAGCTTGGTGTCACCCACAAACTTGCAGAGGGTGCACATCATCCCATCTTCAAGATGTTGAAGAAGATATTGAACAAGACTGGAACCAGGACCAATCCCTGGGCACGTCACTTGATACCAGCTGCCATCTTGACATGAAACCATTGACTACTAACCCCCTCTCCTCCCTTCCACCTCCCCCCACCCCCTGAGTCCAATGACCCAGGACATTTTTTACCACCTGACAATCTATTTATCCAACATAGACTTCTTTAGCTTGCTTGCAAGAATGTTGTGGGAAACCCTATCAAAAGCTTTGCTAAGGTCAAGGTATTTCACATCCACTGCTCTTCTCAATTCCACAGTGCCAGGCATCTCATCACAGAATGCAATCAAGTTGGTCAGGCATGACTTGCCCTTGGTGAATCAATGCAGACTGTTCCTAATCACCTTCTCCTCCAAGTGCTTAGAAATGGATTCCTTAAGGACCTGCTCCATGATTTTTCTTGGGGCTGACAGATCTGTAGTTCTGTGGATCCTCCTTCTTCCCTTTCTTAAAGATGGGAACTACATTTGTCCTTTTCTAATTATCTGGGACCTCTTCCAATTGCCACAAAGCACAATATAAAAGTGGTCTCCTGCAGAGCAGAATCAGAGGGCCACAACTGCACCCTGATTGCTAGATATGATATTTAGAGATTTGCTTTTTAGGAACTGGCTTGTAGGTAGAGTAACTATTGCATTAGAACAAAGATACTGGGGAATGGCAATGGTTAACTGGTTTCTAAAAGTCTGTTTGTGACAAAGTTTCACACTCTCAGCCTTTGAAGCAGACACTGTGTCCAGAGCTAACAAACAAGCAGGCACATACACCCTGGGAAATTGAAAACATGCAAATAGTGTTCCATAATAAAGACCCTGAAGCACTGGAATTAGGTCACAGTGACCAGCTGCAAAGCCCCTGGGACTTCCAGTTTTGGTAGACAAACCAAATTAGGAGGTGGGGGATGCCCAAATTAAGGTACCAAGGTAAATGATCAGATTAAGATTTATGCATGTGATATGTTTGAGAAACAAAGAACTATGCTCACAGAACAGAACAGAATGTTGACAGTATGATAACCACAGGGAGACCAATCAATGACACCCAGGAATGGAGAGTCATCAGGACAAAAAGAAAACAAAAGGAGGGATTTTCAAAGCAGTGGAAAGGAATCCAAAGGCCAAATCCTAAGACCATGCGCAAAGGGCACACCACTGGCCCATCTTGCCTATGCCATTGGGGGGTGGGAGGGGGGCGGTGCTCAGCTCTTGACCTCTAAGACTGCTGGCATCTGACATTGAGGCAAAGAACCACAGGGTGGCACTCATGTACTGGTCAGGCATACTGTTCTTCTGTGAAACCCTTAGTACTGGTATACAAGTAGAATGGGAGGCAGGGAGGAGTTATTTTGTCTGCATTACTCTTTTCTGCTATCATTGTGTATCAATAAAAAGTTTGCCTATTATTGAATGAAAAGTCATGGATGGTCTGAGGGTTTGGGTCCATCTGGAATGAGGTATCAAGACTGAGTCATAAATCCAGTGCCAATACACCCCTCATTAGTACCCCAACTCAGAGGGGATCATGGATGTCTGATTGCAGCTTTGGAAATCCCACACACAGTGCTCATAGCCATAGTGCAGTACAACACAGGATCAAGAGAACCCAGCACCAGAGCAGCTAAGCCACATGGAAATGCTTTGTCTGACTGCAGTTTATTAAGAGATTTCCCTCCTAGACTGAAGGAAGGGGAAACAAGCCACTTGATAGAGGGCCAAAACTGGAAAAGCAATGGGAGCTTTCAGGGAAGGAAGGAGTTATTCCAGCAGAGCAACATGAAGCAGATCATCTTCACTGTACTTAGTTATCATGGGCATGATCAGTCCATCATTTTCATAAGGGCTATAAAAAATAAAATCATTCCAGTACAAATGTAAAACAAAGAAAAAAAATATAAGAGTGTCACTAATGAAAAGCCACTGTTCAGTCAGAAAGTGGGTTTGATGTTGCACTGTGTCATATCATGATGAACATATCAAAGCTAAGTTTTTAAAAAGAAAATATGTAAATTACCTTATCCAGACTCTCAAACTAAAGCAGTGAAAATCAAGTACTGCACATGTCTTATGCACAGGGAAGACAACAGCAAATGTGCTACTATCAAAATGTTGTGTTTAATCACTGGACACATTCCTTATCCATTAGGAAAAAGGAAAAAAAAGTCATTTTCCTCTATTTATAAAAAATTATTCAGAGTTCTATCACTTCACTTCTCGCAGAGGGTTCCCTTTTACAACTGCTGGTAACAATGGAAAAAAAATGTGTAAAATTAATTTAATTAAAACTTTTATCTAATGTTCCATTTTGCTATTATTACAAGCTAAGATTCCACACATAAAAGTTACTGCATACTGTATGCATAAAAGTTACATACATAAAAAAGGTACGCCATGTACATTATAGTTCGTTGTTCAGTTAGGCCAGATACAGACATTATATTTTTACAAGTGTAAGTGATCAGAAATCAGTCCATACCCATAACAGAAGTTAAGCACACAAACTGGTTTAAAAATGGTAGAACCCAATCTAAGATTTGCACACCCCTCTCCTTCATTAGAAGGGTGAATGTGGCATGTTTGCTACCAATCTAAACTATGCTGCTTACAGTAAACCATGCAAATTAGACTGATTTGGCCTCAGGCTTTTTTAATGTTTGAACCTAGCCTTAGAGGGATAACTTTTTTAACCAAAGTACTTTATTCACAAACTTTTTGCATTTGCACATACAATCATCACACAAGCAAAAAAACTGTATGCTCAACGAGCATGTGTCAACTGGGAAAGCGTGATTATACATAGAGTTTCATACTAAAAACATATGCATAGGTGAACATATGAGACAGAAAAATCATGTGTGCATGTAGGTAGGATACTGAAATGTGGGGTTAAGTCAGACATAGTAACCAAGTAACTCACCACCTGGATAAGAGAGAGGAGGTTGACATTGTATACTTAGACTTCCAAAAGGCCTTTGATCTGGTATCCCAAGATGTTCTCATGGGAAAATTGGAGGATTGTGGGCTTAACTGTTCAACAGTTAGGTGGGTAGGAAGCTGGGTATGGGGTAGCACCCAGAGAGCTCTAATGAATGAATCCGTGCCATCCTGGCAAGAAGTGGCCAGTGGTGTCCCTCAGGGGTCCATACTTGGTCCAGTACTTTTCAACATCTTTATCAGTGATTTGGATGCAGGGGTGAAGAGCTCACTGGCCAAGTTTGCAGATGACATCAAGTTATGGGGGAACAGGGCCACACTTGAAGATGGTCTGCCAGTATCTGCAGCCTTAAAGGGCTGGCAAGTAGGGCAGATCTGAACCAGATGAAGTTCAATATTGAGAAGCGTGAAGTACTCTATCTGGGGATGAACAATCCCCAATATACGACTCGGTGGCACCAAACTGACTAGCATCTGAAAGAGACCTAAGGGTAATGATAGGCCATAGTATGAACATAAGCAGTCTGTGCAATGCTGTAGCCAGCAGGACAAACAATACTCTGGCATGCATCAACTGATGCATCGCAAGCAAAACCAAAGAAGTGATTCTTTTGCTTTACTCAGCATTGGTGAGACTGCAGATGGAGTACTGCATGCAGTTCTGGATGCTGCACTTCAACAAGGATGTGAAAAAGCTTGGGAGTGCCCAGAAAAGAGCCACCCACATGATCAGACTTGCAAGGCAAGCCATATGTGGAAAGGCTGAAAGACTTGGGTCTCTTGAGCCTAAAAAACGAAGGCTGAAAGGGGACTTGGTACCCATAGCTTACCGCTATATCAAGGGAATACCTCAAGGACTCGGCGAACAACTGTTCACCAGGGGATCCTTGGGGAAAACCAGGAGTAATGGCCACCAACTCCTGGAAGACCATTTCAGGCTTAACTCTAGGAAAAACTTCTTCACAGTCAGGATTGTCCAGACTCTAGAAAAAGCTCCCTCCAGAGGTGGTGCAATCGCCTACCCTGGAAATCTTCAAGAGGAGACTAGACGGGCACCTCACTGGGGTCACCTGACCCCAGTTGTCGTTCTTGCCTAGTGTAGGGGTGCCGGACCCAATGATTTTGTGAGGTCCCTTCCAGCCCCTTACACTCCATCTATGAATCTATAGAGCACATACTTTGGTCTATTTATATTTGTCGGTTTATACTAGGGATGAATTAGGTCCATAGATAATTTTAAATTACATCTTTAGTTTCCAAGTTAAGGAGCTACCTGCTTCTATAGCTTTGGTCCAGTGTGCTTTCCTGTGTAATACCCTGTGATTTCTTAAGTCCTGTAACTAAAGGATCTAATCCCTCTTAAAAAGAAATTGTGTATCCATTCATAAATGTCTTATACTGCAAACTCCAGGGGAGTTTATGTGGGTCTTCCTTCCAAAATTTGCAAAGAGTAGGAGAAAAAAAAAAGTCATTATTCTCTCTCACAATAGAAGATCAAAAGTAAATGAGATCTAAAAAGGAACAAACAATTATATTTTCCTTTTTGTGCTTTACCAAGTTACTATGGGTTTGAACAAGTGCTCAGCTGGAGCCTCAGTTCCACCTGCCAGAAAGGCTCATCTTACACAATTCTTAGACATAAAAAGAGGAAATTCTGCATTCTAACTAATGGCCTTTCAAAGAAATCTAGAAGAAAGAGAAATAACTGAAAATTGTATAGGATGGGAAAGTTACAACCAGAGGTGATCTTTCTGAATCATGGTAGAGAAAGGAAATTAATATGAAGTTTCTCAATAAGCCCTCCTTTCCACCCATCCATCCACCTCCGATTCATCCTTTTTTCTTAGTAGCATCACTAACACCAAACAAGCATGTTTTCATACCAGAACCCACAAGAGTATCCTTGGTTTGTCACCCCCTTGTCCCCCCAGATTCATTAATAAAACAATGCCAATGTCTCCCATCTCTTCCCTTTCACATTATGAAAATAAAAAAAATAAAAAAAAAAATCAGCAAGACAGAATTAGATGCTTTCATTCTATTTGGACACATCAAACAACAAACCAACCCCTTTCTTGCATAAGCTTCAGTTTGCTGTTTTCAGCAAAACTACATATACACCTTGATCAAAAATTCCAAGAAAGTTGGCAGGCCATTTGTGGAAGGAGTAACAATTGACACCTAAAGGATATTATTAAAAAGTCTAAACAACCAGGAAAAAGAATGAGCATTCTATTGTAAAAAAAAGCAAAGATTGGACATAAAGCATACATAAATAATTTTAAAGGCAATCAGATCTTCTGAGCTGGCAACAGTTGTTTTAGAAGCTGCAGTTCTATGGAGCAATTTTATAGCAATCAGGCCTGTCATGAGTTTGGATTATTGAAGTTGCCTCAAGCAAACACTAATTGGAATTTTCTTGTTTTTTGTTCCTTTAGTGCCTTATCTACTGTCATATTAAAACACTTTTTCCAGTTCTCCATCTCTAGTAATTGTCATCTTAATGATATGAAAATCAATAGCAAGTGCTGTATTTTAAAAGCTATTACTGGATCACCAAGCACATTACTCTCAAGAAGTGATGATTCAGCAAATCCCTGATTCAAATAAAAGGAAAGCTTCCGGAGAAGAATAGTCATTTCTTTTGAAATAAGGATAAGTGTTTCTATTAGGAGGAAAGCCCTAGTCTAACATTACCACATTAAATATAAAAGCTTTACAAGAGTGAATGAAGTGGAACATACCAGAAGAGACCAAGAGTATCATTCCAATGTATTCAGTGGAATAGTGATATGATGTACATAACTTCAATCTCTTGCCTTGTCTACATGTACTTTATAGTCTTCCTATCAGTGTCATAGCCCGAAGCCATGCTACCTCGCTTTCTGCTAGATGCTGCTGCGATGACACAGGATGGTTACATTGGAGCTACCACCTTCTGACCCCACAGGATAGAGGGAGATCTTGTTGGTGAGATAGATCAGTCTCCCTTTCAACTGTGAGCCTACCAATTTAAGCAACATGGTAAAATGGGAAAGCCAGTACCCTGCTGTTATTCTCAATCCTGCCCCTGGATACTAAAGATTTCAAAAATATCATACTTCAGTCATGGGATAGAAATAAATATTTGGTTGGATTGTGCAGGCTGCAAGGAATATCCTCCCTTGGCCCACTTCATCCCCATTTTGGCTTGCCCTAGTTACTAAAATGATATTTGCATTAGAGAAGTTAAAAGGTTAACTGAATACCCTTATGCTTATCTCTTCCAGACAGACTTGAGGGATAATGATACAGCAGTAAGAGGAAAGTTGTTTAGAGGTCTGCAGGAACAAAAATCTATTTTTGGTGTTAGAGTGCATACGTAGCCTGTAGTGATAGTCATGTCCTAGAAACATGTTCAAGTCTGTGCTAAACTGAGTGATAAAGTTACAATACCGAGCTGAGTGGGAAATAATTTCTCCAGGCTGTGAAAATTCTTAAATTTAAAAATCAAGCTCCTCCACCCCTCCCAGATTAGGACAGGGAGATTGAAGTCTAACTTTTTCATGAACTGCTAATTAAAAACAAACAAACAAACAAACAAAAAACAACCCCCCCCCCCCCTACCAAACACCACCTCATGGACTCTCTAAAAATATTTCACTTCAATAATAAGTCTTTTGATTTTAGACATTTTCAATTCCTTTTTCTAGTAACAGATAAATAATATTTTTCAAACTAAAGCACGTCTCCCCCCCCCAAAAAAATCCAAATGTGATATTTGGATGATTTTCAAGAACTTTTTAAATCAGGAAGTTTATTACAATTGACCCTCTTTCACGTAAATTTTGATTAATAAACTTTTACAAGTAATAATAGGAACGTTACAAAATTGCTGACTACACGTTACAATGGAAAGTGCAGTTGCAAAACAGACCATGGGAGGGTGCTGCTTATTTTGACTGTCATCTGCCAATCCAGCAGAGCCACTCTGGGAAGTTTGAGAACTGATGGAGGGCAGGAGGGCTGTCCCAGCAGGAAAGGAACAATTTGGAATGAGACGCAGCAATTAGTGAGGACTGAGGTAGCAGCAGAGTACATTGAGAAGACTGACAGCTTTTCCCATTTATTGGGTGAAGTGCTGGAACATCAGGGAGTCTAAAGAATCTGCAAGGCTGATCAAGGACTCGAAGGGAAATGAGAATGCATCTTTAAGGTTGCTTAAGGACACACCACGGGAAGTTTCTGTAAACAACTGGTTCGGTTTTACTGAAAAATCTTGCTTCTATATTACTGCATACTCTTCTCCAAATGGCTATTCTGTTCAGAGTGCAACACTCACCTCATATTGTCCATGCTGTACATGGTTCATTGGATGGACAGAGACCTTCTGTTGAAGTCTGACACTTTCTAAATATTAGTAAATTAATTCAAGTGATCTATATAGAGATCAAAGCTTTAAAAAGGATTTTTACCAGCTAAAAACTGTTGGACTTCTATGATGTAGTATACGGGCAACTGCTTGCTCATTTAATTCTTCTACTGTATTTTAAAATAGCTCAGGGTGCAGTTCAGGAGGATGATACTCTGTGAGCCATTTGCAAGTACAGAAGAAGAATTAAATAAACATACCCAATCATTTTTCTGTTATCTGTTTAAGTTATATGCCCATCAGATACTGTCCCAGAAAATTGTCCATCAGATATTGCCAGATTTCCTAAGATCTCTCATCCCCAGTCCCTCACTGACCCATAATAATATCTCCCAGAATTTTAAATTATTTCTGAAGTCATGATACTGTCCAATAAATGCTTATTTTCTAGTAGCATAGCATGTACAGAGCTTAATCTTTGCACTGTCTTATTGACAATGAAACATACTAGAGTCACAACAATGAAACCATAGGAAAAAAGGCATACCATGGATGGACACAGATTGAGAAGTAATAATTAATATTAAACATTCATACCTAAGACACAAGACTCTAACCTCAAGTTCTACCTGTAGATTTGTTTCGTTTAACAAATACATTGCAAGAGCATTAAAAACATGGTGCTTGCTAGGTATAATTGGATGTATTCGTTGGTGGAGGAGTAGGGAA
>NW_005842092.1:955897-957880 GCF_000455745.1 Alligator sinensis
AAAAATCAACATCTGCAGTCCTAGCTGGAAACAGCCTGGACATAGTCAGGGCATCAGTGTTCAGTGCACAGCAACAAAGGAGTTTTGGCACATGGCCGTCAGTGCTGTTACCATCAACATATGTTTCTACTATAATGAATGTCAAGCTCATTTAGAAAAAAAAATTACATCTATCAAAGTCGAACGACCAGCTGAATGTGTCTATGTAAATGGCCTTTGGGATACTGTTTAGCCAGTTAATTGTTACCAATAGAAGAGCTATGCATTTCAGAGGCCCTGGTCTGCTAGAAAGTCAGTATGTATCAGCAGTTATCACATTTTCCTCCTCAGACTTAGATAAGCAAGTGGGAAGCAGCATATATTAGCTCATGCACATATGACATCCTGCTTCCAGAATCTTGGCTAGATCATTCAAAGCCAACTCAAATATCTCAACATGAAATCACATCATGCCATGTAAATATGCCCTCAGATTCTACAGCAGGCAAAGGCTGGTTTTTAATGGTAACCAATAGGGCTGTGTGAAGCTTTGGTCCCCGATTTGATTCAGCAGAGATTCGGACTGATTCGGTGGTTGAATTTCTGAATCAAATCAGAGGACCCTTTAAATCTCTCAATCAATAGGATGCAGTTAGTAGGGCCAACCACATGTTGTCATGCATCCACAGATGCATCATAAGCAGGTCCAAGAAGATGATCCTCCCCCTCTATGTGACATTGTCAGGCCGCAGTTGGAGTACTGCATCCAGTTCTGGGTACCCCACTTCAGGAGGGATGTGGACAACATCGAGAGGGTCCCAAGGAGGGCCACTCATGTGATCAGGAGGCAGCAGGGCAGGCCCTACAAGGGGAAGCTATGGGACCTGAACCTGTTCAGCCTCCACAAGAGAAGGCTGAGAGGGGATCTGGTGACCATCTACAAACTGGCCAAGGGGAACAAGCAGGCAATGGGAGAGTCCCTGTTCCCCTGAGCACTACCGGGAGTAACAAGGAATAACGGCCATAAGTTGACTGAAAGTAGATTCAAGCTAGATATCAGGAGGTGCTACTTCACAGTCAGGGCAGCTAGGATCTGGAACTAACTTCCAAGGGAAGTGGTGCTCATTTCTACCCTGGAGGTCTTCAAAAGGAGGCTAGATAGACACCTAGCCAGGGTTGTTTGACCCCAACATTCTTTCCTGCCATGGCAGGGGGTCGGGCGTGATGATCTGCTCAAGTGCCTTCCGACCCTATGATGACCCTACCAACTATGAACTATGAAACTGAAGATTCGATGCTGATTCAGAGAATCAACAATTCAGGCACAGCTTTAAAAAGTTTTTTCTATATACCTTGAGGTAGCAGGCATGGCTTGTGATGGCTGCAATGCTGGGGCACATGCAGCATCCTAAAGGAGTGTGAGGGACCCTCCATATGCTCAGTGGCAAACCCCGAACTGGATCAGAAGTACTTCCATTCCACTTCTGAGTCTGCCAGGGAGCGTGCTGGGCCCCACCCGCCCACGCCTCCCAGGCTCAGCAGTCTGCCACAGGGGGATCCCAGGTGCCCCCCCAGACCCAGAAGGCACTAGTTGCTGAACTGGTGGGGTGCAGGGGGCCCCCCCAAGCAGACCTGGAAGTGAACCAGGAGTGCTTCTGGTGCACTTCCGGGTCTGCTGCCAAGCACACTGGGGAGCCCCCCGCACTTTTGTGGGATGTTCCATGCACCCCAGCATCGCAGAGTTCATGAGCTCCTGCTTGTGCGGGCCGGCTCCTGATCCCATCCTCGTCGCCATGTGCGGGCCGGGTGCGAGCCGGGCCCTTTTTTGTGCTCTGCGCGGGCTGTGGCCAGCAGCCCGGGCTCGCGGGGTCGGAAAGAACAGGCGACAAGCTAGAATTAGGCACGGACTCGTAATGGTAGATTGAAAGATTGTTTACTTACACCAAAGATGGTCGTGGTGTAGGCTGGACAGTTTCCCAGGCTCAGCTCCGCTTAAGTCCTCGC